>NW_024423343.1:79768955-79973479 GCF_017311325.1 Ursus maritimus | reverse complement strand
GTGTGTGTGTGTGTATATAAATATATATATCTATATATAAATATATAAATATATATATATAAATATATAAGTCTTTAATATAAATACACACACACACACACACACCCCTATGTATATCTTATAGCTGGAATATCCAGCTGAAAGTGGCTAGATGAAAAACAGCTCAGTTGATTTAATGGCCAAGAAAATCACTTTTTCCACATACAATTTTTCCTTTCAAGTTAATCTTGAAATTTTCAAATCCAAATGGAATCACATTAGCTCTCCTTCATTAATTCCTGCTTCCTTGGTGAACATTTTGATAAATCTTGGGCAAGTTTCTGAAGTCTGGCTATTCTAACGGTATAAATCCCAAGATATGGTTCAAGTTCTTTTTGTAAAGTAATTGTCTTCCATGAATTATTTGCTTAATTTTTTTCAAAGGAACCCATTTGGTGACAAAATGATTCATAATTCAGTTCCTGCAGCATTAACTTGCTAATCATTGTGAGTGGCTTCAACAAATCTGGCAAAATCCTTGAACCAAAATATGTCCTATTGCTTGAGCTTACTTACTAGCTTACTCACATTTTTAGCCTTTGATGAGAACTGTTGTAGATACTGCAATGCCCTGGGGTATTTTCCCTAGCAATTTCATGTCCAGTTGATTAATGATATCCAGATGCCATATGCATTAGTTAGGACTCCTTTTATTGCGAGTGACAGAAACAATGAAAATTCCTCTGAGACAGACAGACAGACAGACACACACACACACACACGCACACACACAATTTACAATGTAGAATATGCTTGGTAAGGAAAGGAATAAGATCAAAATGGCAGCAGTCCTGACCACACTGAACTTGAAAGATAAACCATTAATATCCAGGTCATGAAGTAAGACATTTACATTGTCTCTAGATTATAAATCTTAGAGTTGACTGAGACAGTCAACCTTCACATAAAGCCACCTTCACATAAAGCCACCTTCACATAAAGCCACATTCATATAAAGCCTCCAAATAAGACAGTTCTATAATTTAACCCATTTGACAAATTTTTAATTCTACATATGAGTCAATGCATTAATATGTTGATTTTCCCATACTCATTTACAAAAAATATATGTTGAGTTACTGTTTATACTAAAAGGTCAAGACAGTTATATCTTTATTGTGGTCATTTCCCTTAAAGAGTCTCCCTTCCAGGTAGCCTACTGAATGGGAGAAGAGATTTGAAAATGATACCTGATAATAGATTAAATTCAAAAAAATATAAAGAACTTCTAGAACTCAACACCCCCAAACAAACAAACAAACAAACAAAAAACCCCAAATCATCTGATTTTAAAATAGGCAGAGGACCTAGACATTTTTTCCAAAGAAGACATACAGATGGCCAACGAGCACATGAAAAGATGTTCAGAATCACTAATCATCAGGGGGATGCAAATCAAAACCAAAATGAGATATCACTTCACAGGGGTCAGAATGGCTAGTATCAAAAAAGACAAGTGTTGGTGAGGATGGGGAGAAAATCATGCACTGTTGGTGGGAAGATAAACTGGTACAATCACTGTAGAAAATGGTATGGAGATTCTCAAAAATTTAAAAACAGAAATACCATACAATCCAGTAATTCCTCTACGGGGTATTTACCCAAAGAAAACAAAAACACTAATTTAAATAGATACATGCACTCCTTGTTTATTGCAGCATTATTTATAATAGATAAGTTAGGGAAGCAACGAGTCCACCAATAGATGAATGGATAAAGATGTAGTGTATAAAATGAAATATCGTTCAGCTATAAAAAGAATAAAATATTGCCATTTGCAACAATGTGGATGAATCCAGAAGGCATTATGCTAAATGAAATAAATCAGTCAAATATTACCTTCACTTACATGTGGAATCTAAACAACAACAAACAGAATCATAAACGTAGAGAACAAACTTTCCAGAGTGGAAAGGATTGAGGAGATGGCTGAAATAGATGGAGATCAAGGGGTACAAACTTCCAGTTATTAAAAAATAAAAGTCATGGAGGAAAAAATTACAGCATAGGGAATACAGTCAATAATATTGTAGTAACATTGTATGGTGACAGATGGTAACTATGCATATTGTGGTGAGCATAGTATAATGTACAGAATTGTCAAATCACTGTTAAAAAAAAAAGATATTTTCCATATAATGTTTCCCCTGCACTGAATTTTATAGGATATGAATTTTGCTAACCCTGCAATTTTTGTTTCCTTTGATTTGAGTACACATTCTCATCCTCTCCATCACCTTTTATACAGTCCCTTTTTCAAGTAGACCTCTTAACATTCTGTAAAGGGTTTCAGTTTTGTTTTGTTTTTAAATAGATCTAGTAGTCTACTCTTTTTTTTTTTTCTTTGAACTGGACAAGTTTATATTCAAATTATCATGGTAATTTGAACAGATAATTTTGGATTTACTTCTGCCATTTAACATTTGTAACTCATTGTTTTTATCTTTTAATAGGTGTCATGTTGTTATTGCTTTTTCATTTCAGTTTGCTATTTGTTTTCGTCCGTAAAAACCCTTCTGACACTTCATAATTTGAAACCTGAAATATTGCCTATCTTCTCTTCCCACTAGCATTTCAGTTGGCTCCTTTTAGAATTTTCATGCCAGAACGTCATTATCAAAATGTTATTGTTTTATAATGTAGCTCTTACTTTAAGACAATTACCTTCATCTTGGTAACAAAATTGCCAAATTTAACTGGATATCACTGTAAGACTTTTAAAGGTATTTGATATACAGCACATTTTCTTTCATACCTTGAATTTCTCAATGAGGCTTTCCCCCCATTTTTTAAGCTGTGTAATATATCCCATATATAAAATGAATGATTTTAAGGCACATTTTAAGAAAGATGGAAAAAAAAATCTGTTATTACTCATTTATGCCCAAACCTGATTTTATTCTTTGTCCTTCTTTATAGTTTTGTCACACATACACATACATGTGTGCACCCATGTATACATACAGAAATATATATGCTTTCTTAATACATTATTTCATTTTGTCTGGTTTGGATTCATCATGTAATCAATCTATATGTATCATTTTAAGATTTTTCTCAAAATTTTGTTTTTGAGATTCGTCCACATTGCTGTGTATAGCTGTAGTTTACTAATTTCCACTTAGAGAATTCCACTGTAGAAAGCACAAATCATGTATCCATTTAATTGGGTCTGGATGCAGGATTTGTACATATGCAAATCTCCTGGTATTAAGTGTGAGTTTCTTTCTGGTATATGGTGTATATATTTAGTTACTAGTGATTTTTGCTAGTTAGTGACATATAGTCATGCATCCTTAAACCCAGCAATAATGTGTGAGTGCTCCCATTGCTCTACAATCTTGTCAGCACTTGATATTGCTGTATACTTTACTACCATTCCAGAAAGTATGAAATGGTATCTTATTATTTTAATTCTTATTTCCCTTGTAATGTAGAAGTTTGAGAATATTTTCATATCTCTATTGGCCATCATCTTTTCTCTCTGTGAAAGACCTATTCAGGTCCCTTTGTTCAGCCATTTTTCTAAATGATCGATAACCAGTTTCTGTACATCTAGGATGCCATGTTATCTAAATTATTTAGATCTCTTCCTTGTGCCTTGCCTTTTCACTATTATATGGGGTCTTTGGAAAACATATATTCTTAATTTTTTTTTAAAGATTTTATTTATTTGACAGAGAGAGAGAGCCAGCGAGAGAGGGAACACAGGTAGGGGGAGTGGGAGAGGAAGAAGCAGGCTCCCAGCGGAGGAGCCCGATGTGGGGCTCGATCCCAGGACCCTGGGATCACGCCCTGAGCCGAAGGCAGACACTTAATGACTGAGCCACCCAGGTGCCCCTACATTCTTAATTTTAATTAGATGAATTTATTCATTTTTTCCCTGTACTTTGAGTCTCAATAAAAAAATCCTTCACTACCACAAGTCATGAAGATATTCTCCTATATTATCAATGAAAGTTGTAAAGTTTGTGATTCACATTAAAGTTCAATCCGTGTGGAACTTGTGTGTGTGATGTGAGGTACAGATCCATTTAAATATATTTTTCTAAAATAATCAGTTTTCCTGGCATTATGTAATTAAATTAATTCTCCATCTTTTCCCTACTTGTCTTCAATGCCAGCTCTGTCATAAATTAAGCCTTCGAGTATGTGAGTCTGTTTCAAAGGTCATCACTTTTGCCATTCAATGTGTTTATCTCCACACAGATACTAACCTGTCTTCAATAGTATATTCTTCTTCTGGATATCCAAAATACAAACTCAGAAGGTTCTTCTTCTTTAGGAATGAAACTTTTACTTTCAAATAAACTTAAGTTGGGAAATTTTCTTATATTAAAAAAATCTATTGTGATTTTTATTGGCATTACATTGAATTTATGGTTAATTTGTGAAGAATTAATATTATAAAGATGTTATCTTTCTACTAATGAACATGTTACATGTCTCCATTTATTCAGGTCTTCTTGCATGACTTTCAATAACATTTGATTATTCTTATTACTTTCTACACAAAAGTCATTTAAGACCTTGTTTTTTTTTTTTTTTTACTAATATAAGTAATATACTTTTAATGTTTTAGTTATCTATAATTGGGAAACAAACTACCCCCAAACCAATTTAGAAACAACAATGTGTTATTTCTCATGATTCTACCTTCTGGGCTGACCCAGGCTGGGTAATTTCTTTGCTCTACATGGTGCCTGCTAGAACTGGAAAGTCCAGATGGCTCTTTCACCCATATGATGCTGCCTCTGCTGGGATGTATGGAATTACTGGGGGTTGGATAAACATGTCTCCTTCTATGTGTAGCGTGCTCTAATTTTTAGCTTTAGAATTCCCCAAACCTCTTAAAGGATACTGGAATTAACATATCATAAATACTGTCCCACTATATTGGACAAGTCCCATCACAAAGTTAGCCCAATGCCAAGGGAAAGAGAAATGGACTCCACTTCTTGATATGAAGAATGGTATGTATATAAGAAAGACAGAATTAATGATGGTTTCGTGCCACAATTCATATCCCCTCTACATGCTAAGTATGCCCACCCTCACCCAGGACCCCATCTCATTCCATTCTGGTATCAGACTCTGGTTTTCATGAGCTGGAATCCTTCAGGTGCAGAGACCTGTGAACTAAAAACTACATAGTATTGGCCTCACAAATGCCTAACAAATAATGGGGTAAAAGCAGGATAGCCTCATTTGACACCATTATTCAAAACTAGAAAAAGAAATGCATATAGAAATTTACCTGTTCCATAGTGATTCCGAAATATACTCAGTCATGTATTTCTAGTTCCCTCTGCTCCAAGAACAAGGAATATTTTTGGTTATGGCCCCAATTCTGCTCTCTTGGAATATTTCTCTGTGGTTTATGGCTCCGCCCTGAGTCATCCTTCCTTTTCCATAAGAAACATTTCATGTTTGTGGCTGAATGGCTTTCTCACCATATCTGTTGCCTTTGTAAGGATGGGGATCCTAAGATCTCTTTTTATTTTTGTAGTCTTTTTTTGTTCAAATTGGCAGTGCTCTCTCCCATTGGTTTTCTTAAAAGCTTAGTGGGTTTCCTAAGAATTTTATTTCAGTAGACTCCATCAGATAAGAGCTGCACCCACACACACAGTCTATGCAGGATGTTCCCCGTATGTCAGAATGCTGCAGGACAATACACTTCAAGTTCTTAGAAACCTTCATAACTGACTTAGAAGTTCTTTAAGACACTGATTCCCAATCTTTTGAGTATTTCTAGAAACACCTCAACCCTAAGGTACAGATTTTACTGACATCTCCCTATGTTTGATCTTTACCGTAAGGCCATTTTTTATTTGGAGAACATTCGCCAGCTGGAGAAACTGCTAATAAGAAGTAGCATAATTTCAAAATGATCTGGATTGGATTTTTTCCCCTGAATTCTGGTGTAAACTGAGAATTCCTTTTCTATTTTATCTCTCAGTTTATATACTTTATCATAGACAGCTTACAAAATTCTTCCTAGAAATCTCCTCAGCCAAATCTACAAGTTTATTAGGTACATTTTCTTTCTTTTACGTACTTGCAGACAGCGGTGCTGCCAAACATCCCACCACTACATAACACAGGTTGTCGTTTTTGCTATCTTCCAGCAACAATTCCCTCACTGCCTTTTAGTCTCCCACTCACTGCTTAGTCATAAAGCCAATTTCACATTTTAGTTTTTTGTTTTGGAAGTACCCCACATCTAGATACCACATCATATTACAGTCATCTATTGCTGCATAACAAAGTACCCAAAACTTAGTGGTTGAAAACACAAATGTATTTTTTTAAATAAATGTTTTATTTTTTATGATTCTCCCATCTAGATTGGGCCCAGCTGGGCTATTTCTCTGCCTTATGTGATGTCCTCCATACTTAGAACATCCAAGATGGCTGGTTCCTTCCTTCATGTTCGTTCCTCAGATGGGATGAATGGAAGAGCTGGGTTTTGGCTAAACATCTCTTTCTATCTCCATATGGCTATCTTGTGCTTTCTCAAGCCTGGTGTTATCAGGGCAGTTTGACCTATTACAAGGTGACTGGCTTTTAAGAGAAAGAGAGCAAGCCGCCAGCCTTCTAAAATGCTAAGTCTGGAAATGGCATAGTATCACTTTTACCACATTCTACCACAAGTTTTCAAAGGAATCTTTGGATCCAGATTCAAAGGAAAAAGAAATAGACTACCTTTTACTGTGAGAAGCAGCATGCATATTGGTAGTGACCACATTTGGAAACTAACACTATTAAAATGTTCTTATTCTTTAGAAGTTGATACATGAAAATAAAACAGCTTTTACTGCTATATCAGAAAAATTATTAGAAATAAAACGAATTTCTGAAGGTTGTCTATCAATTCCTTTTGACTTTATATGTCAATAATCTACCTTAGTAAGTTTAAAAAATTTAATTCCAGTATAGTTATCAGTGTTATATTAGTTTCAGGTGTGTAATATAGTGATTCAACAGTTCCATACAACATCCAGTGCTTGCAACAAACAAGAGCACTTCCTAACCTCCATCTCCTATTTCACCCATTACCCCACCCACCTCCCTTCCAGTAACTTTTCTGTCATAATTAAGAGTCTGTTTCTTTGTTTACCTTCATAAATTATTTTTATTTCTAATCATTTGTCATCAGTTCTTTTCGGTTTTCTGTGTAGACAATCATATCATGTCTGGCAAGGACCTCCAATACAACCTTATCACTGTCTTGACTTAGACTTTATTATTCACAAAACAGTCCGAACTACTCATGTGCTTCTATACCAAGTTAACTCTAGAACTTATATTTAAGTCCCTACTAATGTGAGCAAGTCTGGGCCAAACATATTCTTAGCAAAAGCCATTTTTAAAAAAAGTATCTGCACAATATTTAGAGAAACATATTGCATTCTTAAAAGAATATCTGTACTCAAATATGATTGCTGTAAAAAGACTAAGTAGCAATTCTCATGTTACTCTCTGAGGCAACTGTGTTTGGAACTGTCAGAATCTCTGTTTTAATAATGCCCCATTTCAATATGGCATAGTTTGCAAATACAATAACCAAATATTTGCTTTACGTAAACCCTGACTTCAAAAATAAATCCAGAATCTGGGCACCTGAGTTTCTCAACCTTTCTTTTATACCTACTAGCTTTATAACTGGTAAATATTGCTTAACCTGCAAGATCCTCAGTGTTGTTATCTTTAAAATGGAACTAATAATTATTGCCTTGTCTATGGGAGGCAATTACAATGAATATGGGACCAAAAGACTTATAATTTTTTAAATTATTTCTACATAAGAATCTCAAAATATGTAAGATACTTAAGACAACATTTTATAACGTTTCTTACTTAAAGACAAGATATATCCCATAAATATTTGTTTGCTCTATTACCACAATTTCCTGGAGTCCAAGTTCTAGTGCATGAACTTGTGACAGTATTTTCATTGCTGGCCCAGAGTGGTTTTTGGAACCTGGGAATACATTTGGGACATCTAGAAGAGCTGCTAAAATCTCCAATGTCATTGTATTGTCCTCCTGTTGTTTGCATTTATTATTTTCTCTTTCTATTTCATATTCTACAGTTTTTCTGTGACAGAATTAGATGAGGATTTGTTTTATTTATCCTGCTGAGATGTTCTTGATATGTATATATTTTTAAAGCAAAGGGCTCAGGTGTTTTAAGTATTGAAAATTTTCAGCCATTATCTCTTCCAATATTATCTGTCCCGGATTCTCTCTCTTCTTTGTTTTTGTAATTCCTGTTAAACTTCTGTTGGACCATTTCATTAAAGCCTCATTTTTTTTTATTACCTCCCTTGATATCTCCCATCTGTTTATCTCATATCTTCCATCTGTTTATCATTCTATAATACATTCTGGTTGATTTCCTCAGATCTATCTTCCAGTTTGATTTGGTTCTTTGCTCAAGTCTGTCTTTCTGCTTTATCTTTTCTTATTCTCCCATGGTTTCTGTTTCCCCTTCGCTCTTTAATGACAGTAAGAGCACTTTAAATTTTTGCTTACATATTTACATAGTGTGGATTGTGATTAAAATACTAATTTTCCTGGCGTTTCTTTTATACCTGATAAAAATTTCTTGCCATAGTTCAACTCCTTTGTGGGGCTTATAATTTTTTTTCCATCCTCAGTTTACTAAGGATGTCCATAGATGTTTCAGTTCTCCTCTCTTTCTTGACACATGGATTGTATTTCCCTCATGCACTGAACTTACTTGTGTTCAAATGAGTCTCTTTAGACAGTAAAATGTAAATTGAATTAACTCATCTTGTTTACTTGCAGAATTTTTAAAGCAGAACTTGATTCATCACGCTCCCTTGGTTCCTGCCTTGGCAATCACGTGTGTCAAGCTGGATCTTCAGTCAGTCTTGGGTCCCTGTGAGCACTAGAGGGCTATCATACAAAGTTCCCCCCCAACCCCGGCTGGACATGCAATGTTAGCAAGATTAAGCTGGTTTACCTGACTGAATTAGCTTATCTTCATCATGGTTCACCCCTCTGTGGCACCCCTTTCTTTCCCAGATTATTAAAAAAAAAAAAATCCTGATTGGTATTTACTTTAAATTCAGGTATGCATTCAAATTGTCCTGACCGTTAGCATCTCTACAGCTTTCTAGTGGGAGGAAAGCCTTACAATGTTAACTAATTTGACCATGTTGCCAGAAGCTAACAATTAAACTGTTGGTCATTCTGTTTACAATTTTAAATACATTATTAATAGGCATAATACATACATATTGTATGCAGTCAACTCTTGCCTATTACATTCAACAAAGGAAAGAACATGGTACTGAATCCAAAAGAGACGCTAAATCAAACTTCCACAATTAGGACTAATTGGGGTAGATTGTTTTCAACGTGATAAAAGTTTAAAATTATTGTCTACTTTTATAAAAAGGAATGCTTATTGCTTTTAAGTACATATTTTTTTCCAGTTATTTAAAAGGGAATTTCTAGGAAGTTACTTGCTGAAATCATTAGTGTCTTACCCTTTTAAATAAAAACCTAAAGTTCTCGAAAGCAGCTTATATAGGGTCAAGTTAAACTTTAACTAAATTTAAGATTAGTTATCAAAATTTTCAAAGACATTCTACTGGGATTGTTCATATTGCGAACTACCATAATATGCTATTATGAATTTTCACTATATTCTTCTATGATCTTAATTCTTCCTTCTCTGGTCTGTTCTAACTTTTACCCCATGACTGGCACACAATAGACACCTAATACAGAGCATGGAACTGAATTTGTGTCATTTTTCGTTGGTCTTATGCTACCAAACGTAGCAACTAAAGTCTGAGAAGGTTAAGTGAACATCTCAGTGGATTTTGACTAGCAGATCAGAGTGAAGACTGCAGCACTCTCAGACATGCTCTCTTTTAAACCAGTATTTCTAAAATTACAGTTATCGGATATATTTTCAGAATTCAACAAGTTATTTATGAGACTCTTAAAATTCTGTGTCTTCATTTTCATGATAATTTTAAAAGTTATATGAACATATTCTGAATTTTCTGGAAGACTGCCTTCTAAGTGATATTTGCCCATTGATTTGAGAATCAGCTTTTGCATATATCTCATGGTCAAAGTGAGGCCAACAAGTCCCTCATTTATCGCCATGAGCCAATGGGACAAGAAGAGAAGCAAAGGGCATCAATTATGTATTCACACCAGGGAAGGCCAAACAGCATCACAATGCACTAGTAATCAAAAGACACATTAGCATTGGCATGCCACTCTCCACTAAATTAGTGCACGGTTTAGTACCATGATTTTACTGTGAGTGACCTATTTATTTTTAACAATCAACATTTTCTTTTACATTTAATTAATGTTAGTTTACGTTTGATTGATTTTTGTGGTTTTGTTTTTAATTTGTTAATTTGTTTAGGTTTTATGGATTAAAAAAGTTACATTCATAAAAAGGCTATTGCCAGCTTAATAGACTAAGTCAGAACTAGAGGATCACACAAATCATGTCTTTTAAATGAATTTGTGCATCCAACACAATCTTGAGCAAGAACGAATCTGGCGATATCACAATACCACATTTCAAGATATACTACAGGGGCGCCTGGTTGGCTCAGTCCATTGAGCATCTGACTCTTAATTTTAGCTCAGGTCATGCTCTCAGGGTCATGAGATTGAGCCTCATCTCTCTCTCTCTCTCTCTCTCTCTCTCTCTCTCTCTGTAAATAAATTAAGTATATATATTTTTAATTTTTAAAAAATTTTAAAAGATTGTATTTATCTGACAGAGAGAAATAGAGAGGGAGCACAAGCAGGAAGAGCAGCAGAGGGAGAGGGAAAAGCAGGCTCCCCGCCAAACAGGGAGTCCAACGTGGGGCTCAATCCCAGGACCGTGGGATCATGACCCGAGCCCAAAGCAGACGCTTAACGAACTGAGCCACCCAGGTGCCCCAGTAAATAAATCTAAAAATGTAAAAAAATAAAAAAATAAACAAGAAAAGGATATACTACAAAGCTACAGTAATCAAAATATGGTACTCAAACAAAATTGAACACGTAGTTCATTTGAACAGGACAGAGACCCAAGAAATATACTCACACTTAGAAGGCCATTAATCTACAACAAAGGAGACAAGAATACACAACGGGGAAAAGACAGTCTTTTCAACAAATGGTACAGGGAAAACTGGACAGCTACATGCAAAAGAATGAAACTGGATCACTTTCTTACACCATATCCAAAAATAAACTTGAAATGGATTAAAGACCTAAATGTGAGACCTGAAACTATAAAACTTCTAAAAGAAAACATAGCCAGTAATCTCTTGGACATTGGCCTTAGTGACATATTTACAGACATGTCTCCTCAGGCAAGGGAAACAAAACAAAAATAAACCACTGGGACTACACCAAAACAACAAGCTTTTGCACAGCAAAGAAAACCATCAGTAAAATGAAAAGGCCACCTACTGAATGGGGAAAAAATATTTACAAGTGATATATCTGATAAGAGGTTAATATCCAAAATATGTAAAGAATTTATATAACTCAGCACCAAAAAAATAATCTGATTTTAAAATGGGCAGAGGACCCGAATAAGCATTTTCCCAACAGGACATGCACATGACAAATGGACACATGAAAACCTGTTCAAAATCACTAACCAGGGAAATGCAACTTGAACCACAATGAGTTATCACCTCACACCAGCTAGAATGGCTACTATCAAACAGATAGGAAATACCAAATGGTTGCAAGAATGTGGAGAAAAGGGAATCCTTGTACACTGTCAGGGGGAACATAAATTGATGCGACCACTGTGGAAAACAGTGCGGAAGTATCTTAAAAAATTAAAAATAGAAATACAATATGATCCACTAACTGCACTACTGGATTTTTACCCAAAGATAACAAAAACATTCATTCAAAGGGATACAGGCAGCCTTATGTTCATTGCAGCATTGTTTACAATAGTCAAGGTATAGAAGCCAGTTAAGTGTTCAATAGGTAAATGGATAAAGAAGATGTGGTGTATATACACAATGGAATATCACTCAGCCATAAAAAAGGAGAGCCTGCCATTTGTGACAACATGGATGGACCTAGAGGGTATTATACTAAGTGAAATAAGTCAGAGAAAGACAAATATAATTTCTCTTGCTAAAACTAAATAAAATCATAAATACAGAGAGCAAACTGGTGATTGCCCCAGAGGAGGGGGTTTGGGAGGCATGGGCAAAATAGGTGGAGATTGAGGTACAAACTTCTAATTATAAAATAAATAAGTCATGGGGATAGAAAGTACAACATGGGGAATCAATAAAATTTTAATAACATGATATAGTGACAGATGGTAACTACACATATCATGGTAGGCACAGCATAATATATAGAATTGTCAAATCACTATGTTGTACACCCAAAACTAATGTAACATTGTATGTCAACTATAGTTCAATAAAGAAAAAGATAAGTAAATGGAATCTGGGCAATACTCTTTTGACAAACACTGTACTATTTAAAATATCAACTCATAACAGCTACTACTGTAAGAGTATTAGAGTATTTACATTTATTATCCCAGTTTTAGATCTGATATAAATAAAATCATCAATATACACAAAGAACAAATGCTGATTCTTTCCCTGTACTAAGGATTTCTCATGTTACTGAGGCTAAAAGGAAACTCAAAAATATTCCTTTCTTATGAGGTCAGTGAATTCTAATCAGCCAGTTGTCTTTATGAATACTTTCACTTATACAAGTAGTTAATTGTTTGTCAACTAAAAGTGCCTTGAGGCTGACTACCATTTAAACAAAAATCCACCTTGAAAAAAAAAGTGTTTTAAAAAAATGCAAAAATCAAGGGTATTTCTCTTTCAACTAAAGAGAAAAGTCCTTTCAAACATAAAAATGATTACTGCCATTTGGTCATTTCAACACCAAGATAGAGCTGGCAATCAAAGATCCTGCTAATGGTGAAGACAGCCTCCAGCAGTTAAAGCATCCAGGAGAAGGATTACTTTTTTAGGGTAAATAATACTTCCTGTGACCACAGATTCAGACATCGAAGGCCCCATGCATCAAGTTGATGGCATCATTTACATGAAGTCTCCGCTGCGATCAGCTCTCTGCCTTACACATGAAAGAAAAACGCTTCCAAGGCCCAGTTAAAATTCTGATTAATAGGTTGGTCAGGTAGAGCCAAGATTTGCAACGGGGCTGCAGTTGGTGCTTTGTCCAGGACCATGGATCATTTAGGATGAATAGAGCCCTCAGTAACGGAGTTAACAGCATCTCTCAGGCAGCAACTTGAAATGCGGTCTTAGGGTTTGTTTGGCCCTGCAGTTGACACCGCAGCCAGCAAACACTCCAGCTGGGCAGCAGAACCCCAGCCAGCCCTTCTCACCTGGTCTGCCAAGTTTGGCAGGCGTTCCCCTTTCACTGTCCAGATTCGGAATGTGTATGCAGTGAAGGGAGATGATGTGGTCGTGCTTCTTAATGGTGAGGAAGTTGGAAGAGGTTGGTGGTGTTTTGTTTTGTTTTTTTTTTTAACACACTCTTGTTTAAGATAGGTCAGTTTGTGAGGACAAAAAGTCAAGCTTGGAAAACGGAAAATAGGGAGAGACTGCAGCCCCCAGAAAAACAAATCTGCATAGGTGACATAGCAGCTGAGTGTTTGCAATATTGTTTCGTCGTGAAAAGGGGTGTGAGGCTTCAGCAATAGAAGGGAACCACAAAAGTGCAAGAGCAGGGATACTCCAGCCACCCAGTCTTAGAGATACAGCTGCTGCCTGACGCTGCCTCACAAAGAACCTGGTTGAAAGGCAAGACGGTTTCAGGTTTTCATGCTGTGGTCATTAGACATGTGAGCCGCTCTCGGAGGGTGTGTTGGGCCTGGGAAGCTAGGCACCTGTTGCCGGCAGAAACACAATACACTTATTGATTTGAGAAGGCTGCACGGAGTAACTACAGAGGACACACAAAAATCCAAAATAATAAATGGACCCATTACCCAATGACGTTGCAAAGGGGCCTCTAAAGGAAAGGCATAGATCCAAGTTACTTTGTCTAAGGCGCTACAAAGCAGAAAGAATTGTTTATGGAAGGTTGGAGGGAGGGCAGCGAGAGAAGAGTGAGGAGAGAAGCACTGCTTAATAAAAACTGGTGTTGTACTTGAGGCCATCTAAAAGAACCCCTTCTGATTTATCTTCTCCCAAAGCTGCAGGAGCAGCGATTGAAGTGACTATAATAGCCCAGGAGAAATGTTGGTACTATTAGTTGGGTGATTGATGGAAGCGCTGCCAAAACAGCTAGGGAATTTGTCAATGTGTTTTCTGAAGTTTGTAAATGATGACACTGGCAAAGTGTAAACAAACTCAGCTCCAGCAGACACGTTACACAGTCCCCAAAATGACACTTCCAGAGACTCATTTGCTGGATTGTTCCAATCAGGATTCATCAGCTGGAGTAAAGTGCCCTGGTTTCTCAGGCCAGGGCAGATGGGCTTGTGCAACATGCAAGACTTAAAGGAAGACATCAAAATAACTTGCGTTGACTCATCCAAAGGACTGAACTATCAGTTTGTTGCAGGAAACCTGGCAGACAAAAAGCAAAAAAGTCCAAAATATTTGTATCCCAAAGACTCAGAGTCCTATCACTGTATGACTATTGGACGAATCACACTATTTTTTAAGGTCATATTACAATGACTCAAGCTCCCATCCACTCAGTGAAGCAAAGGGACAAGAAATACCCCAAAAAACTGGAGTAGCAAACAAGAAGACTTGAGGGGTAAAGGAGCAGGGTGTCTTTAAAAAAGACACAGAAGTTCAGAAGGAGAATAAGGTCAGGTGTACAGGACTGTTAGACTATGTTAAGGATTTTGGTCTATGTTTGTAGACAAAGCCATTGAGATTTCATGCATAGGAATTATGTTCTCAATTTACATTTGGAGGAGACCACTCTGGCTGGAATGCAGAGAATGCATTGAAGGAAGCAAGTGTGAACAAGGGTTGGTAATAAGGTTATTGCCATGGTCTAGCTGGGAGTTGTTAGATTGAAACAAGAATATGGCAGCAGGAATGGAAGAAAAGGAACAGATTAGAAAGACATTGGGGGAGTAAAAATCCAAGGTCTTGATAATTGACTGGATATGGAGAATGAAAGAGAAGGAGGTGTCCCTCCCACTTGTCAGGTGTTATTGTCAGTGGTATGAATGGAGTACAGTTTATTCATACAGGTAAGTTTCTCAGTAAGCTGCAGAAAAGGGTCAAAATAGCAGGTCCATGGCATCATGTTGCCTCGGTAATAAGAAACAACACAAAGCAGGAAAATGTAGATATTTTTGAACAAAGTTCTGGATGATAGAAATATATTGAGATATATGTCACCAACTTTTAAATTTTTTCTTCAAAATAGCAGCCGTCTGGGACAAAAGAAAAGGAAATATGAGATCTACAGAATCCCCTAGAGAAAGAAGGCAGGCCATGTCAGCTATAACAGTGATTTTTAAAAGGAACCAGAGAATCAAAAGTTATATCCATGAAGGATACACAGGGCACCCCAAAAACACAAAGTGTAACAGAGAATGGCCAGTTTCTATCAAGCAGAGCAAAGTTTTTAATATATGTGCTGCTCTGGATTAGACTGTGGAGCCAGGGCTGTGAAAGCAAGAGAAACCTAAGAACCCCTAGCTAAGCCCATTCTCAAAACAACATTCTCATTCCCCTATTCAGCAAGTGGTAAGATTAGCCTTGATTGTGTTCCTGTTATATTTTTAAAATATGAGTCTTCAAAAAGAAATAACCTGAAATAAGTTCTGTGTTTCCTGACAAGCTAAGTCAAAATGTTTTCCTGTTTTCTTACAAGAATTTTCACAATGCAAGTTTGTAATTTTAGGAAAAACATATCTCTATGCACATATCTGAGCATAATTTGCTTAAAATCTGCTTTGATGCCAGCACCTGGCTGAAATCCCCCACCTCCAGGCCATCCCATTTCCAAGGGCACATTCCACAGACAGCAGCTTACTGCTTTCCCAGCACGATCCTGGATTCAGAGCACACCAGTGCCCAAGTGTCCGAGGGATTCAAAAAGAGAGATGAGCTTGTCAAGATATTTTTATTCTCACTTTGATGCTGCAGGGACTTAGTTGCTTTGCAGTAAGGGACATCCAGACAGACTTCCAGCAAGGCAGTGACTGGCACTGAAAGTAACTAAGTCTGTCAAAGACTCTTCGTGGAAAAGCAAAAGAAAAACGTGTACTATTGAAACAAACTGAAAGCATGTCAGAGTGATTGGCAAGCTGACTCGTCAAAAGAAGAAATAATTATTGCTTGATAATGGCAGCTTACGTCAGATGTGCATTTCTGGGCCACCGTTTGGGTTACTGCAGACCGCCCTGACGTCACAGGAAGCGTTTTGTGCCTTCCCAAGCAAAACTGTGAAGTGGTGTTGGCCCCATTATTTCAACAGTGGCAGCCTCGGCAGCAGCCACATATCGCATGTACCTCTCACGTGTCTTTCCCTCCCTGTTTTAACCATCAGACAAAGCAAGTTAGAAAGTGAGGGATTCATGGATCTGTAGTCATGGCATCTGCTATTCTGGACTAGATTAATCTTTCCAGGCTTGGAACAGTCAATGTTTGCACAATCATTCTATTTAAGCCCCCCCCCAAATAAGTCAGCTTTTCATTCTACTGGTTTCTCAACAGTAACATTCCTCTCCCCACCCCGAAAAAGATGTAGTCCCGGCATGCAAGTTTAGAATCCTTTACTAGATATGTTTTTTCATTCCTTGGGGTGACTTTCTTACGGTCTTCTTTTGCATTTGATTTTTTTCTTATGTTTTTTCTAGGAGTGCAAAAGAAAAGAAACTCGAATTGTAAAGGACTTAGAGAGCATAAACTACCTCATAAATAAGAAGTATCTAGGGGAAATGATTTACATATTGACAGTAACTATTTCACCCTATTCATTATGTAACTAAACTTGCACGTTTGCTAGTCACAGTTGTCAAAAGACATCTCCTTTGACTCCTCCAAATCATACAGGTGTAGATATATTTGCTCATTCATTTAATTATTTCAATAAAAAACTTACTTACCTACTATGTTCCAGGCATGGTCAAGGTATTGAAGGACTTATTTCAAACAGCTATTTCTGAATGTTTCTAGAATACAGGAGTGTTGTGTATGCTACATTCTGAGAGAAAAGGGGGTCTGTACCAAGGAAGGATTTTCCCCTAGAATATGGAAATCATATTGTCCTTGGAGGCAGACATTGCTAATTACCTACCCAATGTTCATTCTCCCTTTCTTCCTTACGAATGAAACTGATTTAAAACAGAGCAGAAATGTTCCTAGCTAAAATACCCTATTTCCCAGCCTACCTTGCGACTAACAACGGTCGTTTAACTCAAGTCTGGTTAATAAATTATTGCCAGAAATCTCAGGTGAAGGCACATTTTTCTTGAATAAAAAGGGAGAAAAACATAGTCTCTGTTGTCACTCTAGAGTCAGCACATCAGCTTTGGCCAACCTACCTTGAGACTTCTCATACATAAAAAACCAAATTCTTATTTTTTCAAAACACTATAGCAGAGATTGCTAGTGCTATTCTTTAAAACCATTTTCTCTTCTTCCTGAGCACACAGCTAGATTACTTTTCCCAGTCTCCCTTACAGTTAAATGTGGTTATAGGAATATAGTAAGAGGGACAAGCACTACTACAGACCTGGTCCACATAAATTTCCTTCGTGTATCCCTACATGCTCTTCCTACTTCGGTTAGCTCAGAGCCAGCGTCCAAAGCAAACTTGAAAGACATATATTGAAGGTAAGTGATAGCAAAGTCTCCATCAGCATGGGTCCCTGACAGGCTGTGTGTGTCAGAATCCACCCACACCAACAGGAACAACTACTTTGGATTTCAGGTAAGAAAAAATAAACTTAGGATATGTTAAGTCAGTGAAATTTGTAACGAATATTTTACAACAGCTAACATTGTCCTAAATACTAACATTATTCTATTTGAACAAAAATACTGCTAGAACAAAACCCCAAATATTTGGCATTGGGTTAAAACTCAGGTGGTAGATTTCTACAAGGTTGGAGAGAGCTGTTTTGTTGTGGCAAGATAGTTGATCAAAAGGGCTGCCTGCAACAATCTGGAAGGCAGACCAGGTATCTACTGAGACTAGCCACAGGGGAAGCAGTTGAAAAGACAGACTATGTTAGTGTGTTTCAGCTGTTGCATGCTGTTTATTGCAAGTTATTATGAGGAAGATTGCAACTAAGGCAAGAATTAACTGTTGAGTAAAATTCCAGGATTAAAGTGAGTCCAGAAATGTGAAGGTTCACAGGGTTGGAAAAGTCAACAGCTTCTGAACTCCCCCCAAAATATGAAGTAAATGGGAAAAGGGCTTAAGTGGAAATGAACAACGGACTCATATTATTTCAAAGACCTCAAAACAGCCTCCATTAAGTTGAGAGAAAGAGGCATTAGGAGAAGTTTGCAATGAAATATAGCAGGTTTGAGAAATATCTGAGAAAGAACGTTGGTTCATGATTATGGGCACATGAAACTAATTTGGAAACACATAGAAAGATCTTGTGAGCTTTTTAAGGAGTTGTAGTACAAAAAAAAAAAATCATGAACTTGGGCAAAATAAGAAACTAAATACTAGCCTATGACTGTAGAAGAAGTCTTGGCAGCCCACATTTGTACCAGCAGAGAACAGGTTGCAAAAGGTGTATTGTCTCCAAGGAAGGAAGCCTTACCGCTGATGACTTCACATAAACTGAAAAGATAAGAATCTCAAGTCAAAGAAGACCACCTCCAGAGCAGATCAGGAGCAGCAGAACAGTAAAAAAGGGAATGAGAATAAATCCAGGGTCTGCTAAGACGTGTTCTCCTCTGTGCAGGTTGGGAGGGGGGGTCCTCACAATGCTTGTTTGACAAGAGTCCATTCTTGAAATGGACCATGACCACCCAGTGGACCTCTTATTTTTTTGCTTTGCTCAAGGGAAACCATCTTGCAATTATCTTGTTCTTGACCTAGTATTGTATATCTGCTGGTGGGTGGGGGGCAGGGAGGGGAGAAGAGATTTCTTTTTTGTTTTTTTAGTTAGCAGTGGCCGGAATTCATGGAGCTTTATCTGTACCTGATTAGAGGAATTTGTCATTCAGAAATTATGGACTTTGATCTGGAAACACAGACTAAATAGTACTATTAGTTTTCTCCTTTGGAAAGGGGCTGAGTATAGATCTTTGCATAGAAAATGGAATCAGTGCAGTTTATCAAAATGTTTCCTCTTTGTCCTGCATTTCTTAGCTTACCATTAAGATGATAAAGAAATAAACTGGATTTGAGATTGATGTTTAAAAACGAACTTTGAGAAGAGTTATTGGTACATGGAACTAACTGCGAAACAAACAGTATTTGTTATTGTTCTTCCCATACATCTCAGTTTCTGTTTCAGTGAGTTCCATCCAATGGAATGTGAATAGAAGTGACTGATACTATTTCCCGACTGGATCCAGAAAAATCCCCCATGCATTTTCCTCCATGCTTTTAATTAATGGAAAACACACATGGAAGATGGCAGTGCCTATGCCAGCGTTTTGTGGTTGACATCTTTCAGTAGAGCCTTAGCTTTCAAATTCTGTAGACTAGTAACACCCACATTGGACTCATAATGAGTGAGAAATAAATTTCTATTGGTTTAGCCACTGAAAAATTGGGGTTTATCCTTAGGCTAGTGTTTTCTGAATACTAAACAACATGGGAGCTAACATTATCCTTGCTGTGTACACATAATTCCTAACTGATACTCTAACAGTGAATGAAAGCTTCCATTCAATTGTGTTTATTTCCATAGGTGGTGATGTCTGGACAGCCTGCGTACTCAGGAGAAGCAGAAACCATGAAGCTGTTCTTTTTTTGTCTCCTATTTTACCTGTTTATTTGCATGTAATGTACTATTTCTCCTGTATTCATTTCAATTTTTATCGGCTTAGGGGAATTTTCTTTGTGATTTTCCTTTTATATTACAGAGGTTGGAAAATAATCTCCAATGCCAGTCAGAGGAGTCTAGGGATTTCACTGTGACAACTTCTCCAAATCTAAAGTTAAGGTCTGAGCAAGAGCAGAAGCAGAAAAAACGACCCATATATGGCAGCTGTAGGGACACAGAATAGGCAAGGAGACATTGAGCAACAGGGAGAGCAATTGGATAGGACAGAAGGGATAAAAATCTATCCAAACCCTGAAAAGAGGTTTGGAATCAGGTGGTTCCACTTGTGACAGAAACTTAAGAAAGATATGCTAAAGAAGTGTCTGAAATTATTATCCATGAGGATTTAGAGAAAATATGTGCAGCTATATGGAACTCTCTATTAAAAGTAGATAGCTCAGGGGAATTGCAATGTTCGGTTCCAGAGTTTCTCACATTTAACCCACCAGGCACAAGTGGAATTGATAAGGATGGAGAGCTAAGTGCACGGAGCACTACCGGGTACCGCACACTAACTACAGATGGATGTATGAATCTAATCCCATCCTCCAGCTGCCACCACACCAAGTACCACAGTTCCAAATGACACTTACCAGGGGTAGTAAAAAACAAACAAACCTTTTGATTTAATGAAGTTTGAAATAATAAGAGACTGAATTTTTCATTCTCTTGTTTTTCTTTAGAGTTTAAAAATGTGACATATTTATGGAAAAGTACAGATTGTCCCTATTCCAAACACAGTAGTAGTCTCTTTTCTAAAAATAAACATGGCCAATTATATTTGGGGAGGATTTGTTTTCCTTTGTCTTACTTTCAAACAAGAAAAAAAATTGTAAATGTTTTTTAAAAGATCTGAAATTTTATCATAGAACAATATCCAAACTAAATAGGACCATGGGTATTTTTGCTGGTACATTAACAGTCCACAGCTCTGTAAGTTTTAATCTCTATTCATCAAGTATTTCTTGAAAATCTATCGTGTGACCATCACTATATCAGGTAAGGGGCAGTAGAAGGAAATTAAAATCTGGCAGGTCTTTAAGAAACATATACTCTACTGAAAGAGACTGACCATCAACCCACTGATTATGGAATAGTATAAGATATGCTGGTTTTCAAAGTGAGTTGAAACTCTCCACTTTCTTTTTTTTTTTTAATTTTTTTTTTAATAATGATTTTTTATTATATTATGTTAGTCCACTTTCTATGCAACTAATAACAACTTGGTTATTTTCATACTTCAATGATGCAGTAAAAATAATAACAATAGCTTCTAACAATTACTGAAGTGTTATGTGCCATGTAGACTAGTAAATGTTTTCTATGGATTAATTTTATCTTTAAAAACTCTATGAGGCAGGTAAAAAAAATAGAAATCTGTCACAATTTTTCAAAATACAACACATGTAACACCAAAAAGTGTAATAAATTGACCAAGATTGCTTATCTGAAGAGTGGTGAAGCCAAAATTTAAACTCAGGCTGTCGAAGATTCTCCCATCTAGTATCCGTACTATATAAGGCATGATCCATTTGAACCAGATCTTGCCTAGAAACCTATGTCAGGATAGCTGGACCCCTAGAACTACACTTCATCTGTGACCTTCAAGCAACTTAGGACTAGGATGCTCACAGCCAGGTGACATCTCAATTACTGATAATATCTGACCCACTATTAGACACATCATAGGGCTTATTGGATCTGGTGATTTGAGGAGTCCAACAATCATTTTCATTATTCCTCCCAAAGTTCTAACTATTCTCAAAGATTTCTTGGATGGAAGACAATTGATTTAGCTTAAACTTGCAATACTTCCCCTAATCTAAGCACCTTGACTCAGTCAACTCATATCCCTAAGATACAAGCCACTCCAAACTCTGGACACATACATAACCAGCCAATACTCAGAGGAATCTACCTACCAAGAGCCACTCATTTCAGAAACTTCAACATCTCTTACTTCATTCCTTTATTTATTCACTCAACAATATTCAGTGCCTACTAGAGCCAAGTATTGTATAAGGCACTGAATTAAAACTGCTGCCACAATTCTTACCCTTATGGAGAGCATGGTCTACTAGGAAAAACAGTGACAGGTAATTCTGTAGAAATGGAATTTTACTTTGTAATTTTTGTAAACACGTATTTTAAGTTATTTACATCAACCTGCAGAATGTAAGAAAAGTTCTAAGATAATTTGTGAAATTATAATAGCTATACCTGTTCCAGATACATCTGGTAGATAAGCCACTCTAGAGAGGATAAAATGATTTGTCTAAATACATCTAAATGCTTCTAAAAGAAGCGACTGTGGTAATTTTAGAACAAGTTGCAGGACCACTTGGAACTACTAGATTAAAATCAGTAATAGGACGTTAAATTCATATGAAATTAGCAAATCTAGAAAGTCCATTTCAATAAATATTTCATATTTGTAAAATCTCAGTGAATTGAAGTTTAATTACAAGATGACTTTAGAACTTCAGATTTACAACAAAAATGAACTATTCCAAATGCCTAGTGACATTACCTCCCTCACTCAAGTAATGCTCAAAAAAATACAGAGTTTTGATTATTTCCTTGTATTGGAACTGCTGATTTCACTGTAGCTTTTTCCAATAAGAACCAAATCCTGAATCAGATATGGAGTTTCTAGAAAACAGATACAACACT
This sequence comes from Ursus maritimus, assembly GCF_017311325.1. Lineage (NCBI taxonomy): Eukaryota > Metazoa > Chordata > Mammalia > Carnivora > Ursidae > Ursus > Ursus maritimus. The sequence continues at coordinate 79,950,748 of NW_024423343.1, read as the reverse complement.
CCTGGTTTCTCTAGAATTCCAATGCATGGAAAAGAAAAGGGAGAAGGTGAGATGACAATAATTTTTAAGAAGATGAAACATTTTGCAAAGGACAGTGAGTAAAGCTTCTTATCTCCATGGACGAATGAGAGAAGGCTTCCAATTTCAACAGTTGTGATCAAAAGTAGATATCTAGAAGAAATCACCAGTTGCCCAGGGCATGAAACCATTGAGCACCATAAGAAACATTGGTGAATCTCTTTGCCTTGTGAGGTCATCTCCCTGAGAATGATTCACTGCCTGCCACTCTGATGCACGCCAGAGACAGAGTACTGCTCTAAGAGATCTCAGAGGTCTCTTCCAGTCCACGAAGCTATGAGCATGCTGCTTCCTAACCTGCCAACTTATCCTCCTCTAATCTGTGAATACTAAGCATAGACTCTGACCTCAATACTGCAGATAATACAAACAGGAAGACATTGCCCCTATGATAATGGATTTATGGAGACAGAACTAAGAAGCAATTAAATAAAAGCATATAATAGATCAGTTTAAAATAAAGTGCCAAATGGGGTGATTCCACTTATAGGAAAAGATAAAGATAAAAGCACACTGCTTACATGCCAGGCCCTTTTTTATACTTTTCTAAATTAATCCCACAACAGCCTCATAAAATAAATATTGCTTTTCCTCATTTAGTACCTTAGGAAATTGTGGTTTAGAGGGGACATATACAAAATTATAACTAGAAGTAGGAAAAACTAAGAATCATACCTACCTCTACTCCAAAGCCATTCTCACAAAACCATAATAATATTGTATTTTGGAGCCTGTTAGTAATATACCCTCCACAGTGGAAATGGTGCTATAGTGCATCAAGTCTAATGTCCTCCCCGATCTGAGCATCTCCAAAAAAAGTAAACATCTTTTAGAACTATTGTTAAATGAATAAATAAATACAGGTCTTGAATTTCTATTTTCTTCCCTATAAATCTTTTCTAATCAATTAATAATAGCACTTGCATTTTATTTTTTGTGATTTCAGAAGGACTCCCAGGGAATTAGTTGAATTCAGGGTAGGGAAGCAGTATGAGCTCTAGGCATCGAGATGGATGGATTCAGAGGCACTAAATGAGGAAACCAAATGGGCTCTCACAGCTCAACGTTTTAGAATTAGCTTTAAGGACGCAACAAACAAATCAAGAACCAACGTTAAAAGCTCAGAGTTGGGCAGGACCTCTTGTTCCGTTTAAAATCCGCATTGTGGGTTTTAAGTTCATAACACTATTTCTAATAATGGCATCTTTTAAAAGGTAAAATTTTGAGTGACAGTGAAGGGTCAAACTGCTAACCTCCACATAATAGTCATGGCCTACAGATTTTTTTTTTAAAGATTTTATTTATTTATTCGACAGAGATAGAGACAGCCAGCGAGAGAGGGAACACAAGCAGGGGGAGTGGGAGAGGAAGATGTAGGCTCATAGCGGAGGAGCCTGATGTGGGGCTCGATCCCAGAATGCCGGGATCACGCCCTGAGCCGAAGGCAGATGCTTAACCGCTGTGCCACCCAGGTGCCCCTGGCCCACAGATTTTTAAAAGTTTTAATTTAGAAGTTCACAACTCTTCAAACGCTGGGTAGTCTGATATGGCCCATGTGAGCCAACATTTCCTAAACTTCAGTCATTCCCATACTAAACCATGAATGTTGTACTATCTGCACACGAACCGCACTATTACACCTTTAATCCTTTTCCTTAAAGTGATTCCCTTTTTAAACTAAATAAATTTGTTTTAAAAAAGAATTTTCCAGTGCAGTTACAATGACAAAGTCACTTAATTTGCCAGAAATTAGAAGTGGCTATAAAAATAAATGCATAACTCTTTCAATAACATATTTCAAAGTAATATATAAAAGGTTGTTTTCGTCCCATCTGAAGTCCTCTTGCATGCCACCAGTTGCTTGTGTATCATTCTTCAGTAAACTGGGTTTCATCTATGCTTCTCCTTGTTTCCCCAGAACTATCCCCAGCAAACAGGAGGACACAGATGGACAAGGTAGAGCGTCTTCCCTTATCTAAGTGAGATCAGCATAAAGGATCACTTTTCCCAAGAGTGAAAGCTTAGGCATGTCTTTCAGATGCTCACCAAGGTGAAAAAGAAAACAGTACTCTGATAGCCCGGAGGAGTTGTTCCCCTTTTCCTTTCCTGCTGATACCTGAGCTATTGCGGGTTGGTATCTGAGATGCTTTGTAAGAGGCCTGCCTCAGCCACGGAGGAAAGAGGCAGTGCTGAGAGCAGAAGTCAGAACAACCCTGACTCCACTGTGGCTGCTGATTGGAAAACAGCAGAAAAAGTCAGGCCAGTCACTCCCCAGAGAGTCCCTGATGAGCATGGGTTTTTCCTTTTCTAAGGTTCAGTATGGCTTGAGCACATCTACTTCTAACTCCATCTCATCTGAGTGTGGTAACTCGGTTTCCTAAACAAAATTAACACAAGTGTCAAGGTGAAATTGAAAGTGAAACTGGCAGCAAAGGGCAAATCTGGAGGCCTTTAATGGATTGGAAAACCAAATGGCAATTTTCAGCTAGGTCCCTTGCCTTAGGCTGGACTAAAACAAGGCAATCACATTTCAGTCTGCTCTTTCAATAATTTTATCAATACATTTAGGCCTCACGAAGTTTATGCAGAAAGACAATCCTATGCTTGGTTAGAATAGGTGGTCACCTCTATATGAGGTTTTAGAATACTCCCCAGATGATCCTTCATCCCAAATTTATCTCCTCTTATGGTCCCCCATGTCCTTGAAACTCCTGGCTACTTCTTTGGAAAAAAGCTATGAAAGTCACTAATAAAGAGCAAATGTTGATCCAAAAAGGCAGCCCATTAAAGCCGGGTGAGTGCCAAGTGGCAACCACACATTAATTGTTGGGATTAGACATTTAGTCACTTAGGACTTAAAGCTAGGGGATTCGGACAGGTAAATTTGGACAAAAGTGAAGTGATGAGGACCATATCAAAATCACTTACAAGTTTTTTTGAAATATACATGCCCAATACGCAAGCCCAGATATTCTGCCTCCATAGATCTGGGAAGATAGCCAACAGGGTACCACAATTGGGTCAGAGACCTCTTATGAGAATGTGGCCAGGAGACCTAAATGGGAATAAAAGATCTCGGAGGAGAAATTCCCCCTACTTTATACAAACTTGTTTCTATATTTGAGGCAATAGTCATGGTAACAGAGAGCAATTTCTAGCTATTATCCATTTTTTGAATGAAGAGGATGTTAGAAAATATTAGCCTATGGTGTTCTGCATCAGTATATATTTTTCTTGCAGAGAGCATGCAGCAACGGGAAATACCAGCCAGCAGCTGGGCATCATGGAAATGTTCCTGCTTTGGGATGTATTCACCCCACTTAAGAAAGCTAATCTGCTCTCCAAGTCCGCTGTGCCACCTCCTGCTTTTCCTTTATTCTTACAGATATGGGAGCTCGAAGAAGACAATCTGGGAAACTCAGGTTTCAGCAAGCTATGCATATTACAAGAGTGAATTCTCCCTCCCTCCATCCCTCCCTTGCAAAATACTCCCTACTTAAATTGCAAACCTTGGAGCCAACACGTCTGGCTCTAGCTGCCTCATCATTCATAATCTTGTTATGCAAATAAAACAAATAAATTAGAATTCTTGTTGAACCCTAATAAAACAAAGTAGCCCCCCAAAAAGCATTCTTAAATGACACTATGTTACAATGCAGCCTTATTTTGCATTTGTTATCAGTTTTTGAGCAATTCAGCTGAAAAGAAGTAGATGAGTTAATGTTTGTCTTGATAATTCTAATTTCCATGTATTTGGTGTATGCATTCTTTGTGAAACATTCCCCAAATGATGAGAGTGGGTCAAGTCATGGCCCTTATATGACAAAAGCAGAATCAATCAAAGTTGAGAAAGTAGAGATTTAAATGAACCCACAGAGCCTTGAACAACGGAAAAAATACCTTTCAGAAACTTTATTTATATTATTGCTGGAGGCCTGAGCAGTATCACCTCGGCTATTTCAGAGAATGTGCTTCCACCTCCTCATAGAAAGTCGTGCTGTTCAGCCCTCTTAATCTTACCCAAAGCCTCCACGAAATGTAAATATTTATGACTCACAAGCTGTACTTCCCTCGCCCTGTTCAATATTATTCTCCCACAGAACACTGGGTTTCTTTAAGGTAGTTGCAGGGCCTTGTCTCAGAGAAAAACAAGAATTTTTGAGAATCTTACTGCTACTTGCTCCAAGAGGGCAAATGATTGTTCTGAATTTCCCTCAGGGAAAGACTTATTGAAAAAAAAATCAGAGAGAGACTTACTAGTGCATTGGTCAAACAGGCGTTTTCCCAGGAGCTCCCATTAATAAAACAGGGAATGGAAGGGGGAGGGGGTGCAAAATGTCAGGTGTGTGGTACCTGGAAAAGTTTCCAGGGCCAAAGTCATCTCTCCTGTTGGTCCTTTAGAACTTAGACCAAAGTACAGCTTCTAGAGAGCTCTTGCTCAGTTCCCAGGCATATCACAGACTGAGTCTAATAGAAAAGTCTGGAAAAAAAGTCAGAAGACCTGTGTTCAAGTCCCAGTTTTATTCAGTTCCTAGCAGCATTACACTGGAAAGGAACAATGTCTCCAGCCTCATCTGTAAAACAGAGAATAAGACTTGTTCTGCTTACTTGTCAGGGTACTTATGAGAATTCAATGGGATAATCAGTGTAAAAGTGTTTTGAGAACATTAAGAGATTGACGAATATTATCTAAGGAAAAGTATGCTAATAAAATCCATCAGTGGAAATAATCTTTTAAAGTTTCATGATACAGAATTATCATTGCCCCACCCCATAGATGTCATAGGTTTACACCATTATGCTAACCGACATAGTGAAATTTTGTGGAATTCACAAAGTTGAACTCTTCTGTTGTCTTCTGTCTTCATCATATTCAAATGCAATATATTCCTAAAGAGAGTATAGGATTTGCCTGAGACTAAGATGCCTTACATGGATCCTCGTTCCCTGCATCTTCAAATACGGCTTCTTGGAAGATTAGTTTAAGATTTTAGAAACATAGAACATTAGAAATGTATAGGTTGAAAATCTTCTCACATATCTATAACACTGTGACTATAAAATTCCAGAAGATAGTGTGACAATACAGATACAGAGACCCAGACACCTAGAAAAATGATTTATGAAGGAAGCCCATGCTCAACACACCTATAGAAAATGAGTCAGCAGGGTTTTATGTTATTCAACAGAAATAAAATGGAAAAAGATACAAGCTGTATGCAAATTTGTGTCAATTTAAGGAATGTAAGTTCCTTAACATAAGTTCCCTATTACATCATTTAAAGTGCTCAGAATTTTCTTTTTAGCACAGACCATACTAATAAGGAAATACAATGAATGTTTCCGCCAATAGAATTAAAAAGAAATAGTTTAATGACTCTTAGAATCCAAAACTGAGCACAGAATGTATTTCAGGCTTTAGCTGATGGTAAGGAAAGAGTCAAATACCTTGACCTGAACTTTAGGACCACCTATTTCTCTTACTTGGTTCATGCCATGGCAAGCTACCTAAACTTCCTAAGACTCAATTTCATGTCAGGATCATTTCACAAACTTGTTGCGGATAAAATGAAATGCAGGATCTTAGACTTCTGCCTCCAGCCAGGATGCAATATCTTCTACCATAATGTCTTAGAGGAACAATTACACAATCTGAATAAGATGAAAAACACAACCCTTTCTAAGGAGTATTTACTGAACTCCAAGGTAAGCAATCAAGGCAGCTGGGACTTGAGAGATGACCTTCCCAGAGAAAGGAAGAGACACACGGAGGTGAATTCTGCATTTGTCTTCGGTTTACTCAGGAATTTGCCAATTATCTGTACAGGGAGCGGAGGCTGAGTGGAATGCAATGGGCTGGGGCTTGCAACAATTTCAGTGGGTTGGGAATACGGAGATCAGAGTTTTGAACTTCCAAGTAACCTGAGATTTGAAGGACCAAGATTCAAGAGAAGTGAGCTCAAATTTCTGTGTGTAATTTCTTCTTCATACATTTGCCAATTCCTAAATCGTGCATGCTTGAGCTGACACACCAAGAAATCAAATGGAAAGCAACACCTAGGAGACCAAAATGCTGAGCAGAGTTATCAACTGTCTCATGTCAATATAGGTAGGAGTTCAGATAAATACTCCTGGATTTCTACTGAGACCCCAAAAAAGCTATGCTCTAGAAAACACAGTAACTGCATCCTAGGAGTAAAGGCAAACAAAAAATAGATCAGTTCTAACAAAGCTAAAGCCCAGTATTGACTGAAAGATTACCTGTTTGTACTTCATTTACCTGCCAGAAAAAAATAAATTAAGTTCTTTCAGGAAGTAGGTAACATCATCCAGAGCGCTTCTACAATATTTCATATACGATCAATACAAATTACCAAATATGTTACAAAACAGATCAAATGGTCAAAAGCCAAGAGAAAAATTTAACAAAAGATCAACTCATTAGTTATTCCAATACTGCAATTATCACATGGAGACATTGAAATAGCTATAACTAAAACGAAAATAAGTAAAATATAGGAAACTTCACAGGATAATTGGAATTTATTTTCTAAAAATGGACATACTGAGGGATGCCTAGGTGGCTCAGTTGGTTAAGTGTCTGCCTTCAGCTCAGGTCATGATACCAGGGTCTTGGGATCAATCCTGCATCAGGCTCCTTGCTCAGCGGGGAGCCTGCTTCTCCCTCGGCAGGGAGCCACTACCCCTGTTTGTGTGTGCGCTCTCGCTCTCTGGCAAATAAAATCTTTTTAAAAAATGGACATACTGAAACTGAAAAATGTGATAACTGAAATTAAGAATTCAATAGGAGGGTTTAATAAAAGAGTGGCCAAAGGAAAGAGTTAGTAAATAAAATATAGGTTATTCCCAATCAAAACCCACCAAGTTATTTTATGTATATCAACAAATTGATTCTGAAGTTTACATGCAGAAGCAAAAGACCCAGAAAATCCAATACAATATTAAAGGAAAAGAACAAACTTGGGGGACTGATGCTACCTTATTTCAAGACTGACTATAAAGCTACAGTAATCAAGACAGTGTTGTATTGGCAAAAGAACAAATAGATCAATGAAACAGAACAGAGAGCCCAGAAATAGACCCACATAAATAGAGTCAACTGATCTTTGATAAAAGAACAAAGACAATAAAATGGAGCAAAGACAGTCTCTTCAACAAAAGGTTCTGGAACAACTGGACATCCACATGCAAAACAAAACAAAACAAAATCTAGACACAGACCTTATACCCATCCCAAAAATTAACTCAGAATGGAAAGTAAAACATGAAATTAAAAGACTCCTAGAAGATAACATAGGAGACAGCCTAGGTGACCTTGGGTTTGGCAATAACTTCATAGATAAAATACCCATGACAGAATTATTGACAAGATGGGCTTGGTTAAAATGAAAAAATGCTATGCAGGAGACATTGTCAAGAAAATGAGAAGACAAGCCATAGACTAGGAGGAAATATTTGCAAAAGACACATCTGACAAAAGACTAGTATCCAAAGTATACAAAGAACTCTTAAAACTTAACCAGAAGAAAACAAATAACCTGATTTTAAAACAAGCCAAAAACCTTAACAGACACCTCACCAAAGATGATATACAGATGGCAAAGAAGCATACAAAAAATGCTCCATATCATATGTCATCAGGGAACTGCAAGTTAAGACAACAATGAAATACCACTACACACCTATTAGAATGCCAAACACTGAGAACATCAAGTGTTGGTGAAGACATGAAGCAACAGGAGCTAACATTCATTGCTGATGGAAAAGCAAAGTGATATAGCCACCTTAAAAATTTTTACAAAAAACAAAACAAATTTTTTTGAAGATTTTATTAATTTATTTGACACACACACACACACACACACACACACACAGAGCACAAGCAGGAGGAGCTGCAGATAGAGGGAAAGGGAGAAGCAGACTCCCTGCTGAGCAAGGAGCCCAATTTGGGGCTCTATCCCAGGACCCTGGGATCACGACCTGAGCCAAAGGTAGACACTTAATGGACTGAGCCACCGGGTGCCCCAAATATAAGCATATTCTTACCACAAAATCCAGCAATTATGCTCCTTAGTATTTACCCAAAGGAACTGAAAAGTTATGTCCACACAAACCCTGCACGTAGATGTTTATAGCAGCTTTATTCATAACTGCCAAAACTTGGAAGCAACCAAAGAATCCTTCAGTAAGTAAGTGGATAAATTGTAGTCATCCAAACAACGGAATATTATTCAATGCTAAAAAGAAATGTGCTATCAAGCCATGAAAAGATGAAGAAACTTAAATGCATAATACTACTTGAAAGAAGCCAATCTAAGAAAGTCACATATAGTAGGATTCCAAATACATGACATTCTGAAAAAGGCAAAACTATGGAGACAGTATAAAGATCAGTGGTTGCCGGGGTTGGGGAGAGAGATGAATAGGCAGGACAAAAAGGATTTTTAGGGCAGTGAAAACACTCTGTATGATATTATAATGATGGATATAAGTCATTATACATTTGTCCAACCCACAGAACAACACCAAGGCTGGACCCTAAGGTAAGCTATTGACTTTGAGTAATTATGGTGTCTATGTAGGTTCATTCTTGGTAAAAAGTGTACCACTCTGGTGAGTGGTACTGATGGGGGGGGCAGTACATGTGTGGGGGGAAAATGGTAGGGAAACCTCTGTACCTTCCTCTTAGTTTTATTGTAAGCCTAAAACATTCTCAAAAGATAAAGTCTTTAGGGGAGCCTTGGTAGCTCAGTTGTTAAGCATCTGCCTTCAGCTCAGGGCATGATCCCGGGGTCCTGGGATCAAGCCCCGCATCGGGCTCTTTGCTCTGCTGGGAGCCTGCTTCTTCCTCTCCCACTCCCCCTGCTTGTGTTCCCTCTCTCTCTGGCTGTCTCTGTCAAATAAATAAATAAAATCTTTAAATAAAAAAAAGATAAAGTCTTTAAAAAATAAGTTTTTGGAAAATATGAAGGTTAAAACACAGAGGGAAAATAAAAGGTGGAAAAGTACATATAGCACATATAAGAAATGTATTTGGGATATCAGGAGAGGAAAGAAAGAGAATGGAACAAAAGCAATTCTGAATGAGGTAATAGCCAAAATTTCCCAAAACTGACCAACATCAACAAGCCACAGATTCAAGAATCTCCAAGCAGGATCAATGTACATGAACCCACACTTTTAGTACATCATAACCAAATTGCTATAAATTAAAGACAAAGAACAATTCCTTAATGCAGCCAAAGGGGAGCAAATATATATCCTCTTCAGAGGAACAACAACTACACTGACAGATGACTTCTCAGTAAAAGCAACCAGAACACAAAAACATAAAGGCAAATTCAACGAACTGGGGAAGGCAATGGGCAGGGAACCAGACAACCTAGAAATCATATGTCAAAAGTGAAGGTAAATAAAATGCAGAATGTAAAAGTACTTAATGAATCCCAAAGTACTGTAGAAAAACACAAAGAGAGGAAAGCAACCAGTTGCTGATTTTTAAAATCTTCATTTAGAAAAATATGATTGTAGTTGACAGTTCTGAATTCAATATCTTCTGGGCTGGCTATACAACTTGTTCCCCTAGGTAATTGCAGATTAGAGCCTTGCTGTGAACCAGCCTTCCCACAAAGAGGTACCTTGAAAATAAGAGGAACTATTTGAGAAAGAATATGTGAATGAATTATCAAAAATCTTACACTATCGTTTTAGTTCATTTGAGCTGCTATAACAAAATACTATAGACTGGGTGGTTTAAACTGCAAACATTTATCTCCTGTAGTTCTGGAGGTTGGGAAGTCCAAGATCAAAGCACCAGCAGATCTGGTGTCTGGTGAGAGCCTGTTTCGTAGTTCATGGGCATCTCCTTGCTGTGTACTCACATGGTAGAAAGAGCAAGTGAGCTGTCTAGGGTCTCTTTAAGAGCATTAATCCCATTCATGAGGGCTCTACCTTCATGACCCAATCATCTCCCAAATTCTTTACCTCCTAATACCAACACATTGGGAGTTAAGATTTCAACATATGAATTTGGGGGGAGGGTACAAATATTCAGCCCACAGCAACTATTCCCACGGAATTTGGAAAAAAGATGGTTCAACCAAGATGTACTGCTTTTAGACTCCTAAATCTACATTAAAGGTAATTTTTACTCCTTGCCCCCACCACATCCTCTATTCCTCAGTTATAAGCTATAATTAAGTCCAATAACTAAACAATATACAAGCATAAAAATAAAATACGTAAGGCATTACTAAAATCCTATAGGGATGAGAAATGCTTTAAGATGCAGATTATAACCATTATCTGTTATTGAGAATCCCTCATCGCTTTTTTTTAACTTCTGAGTTTTCTAAGAAAAGCTGTTGTGGTATAAATATTTTGATTAACAATTACTAAGTATTGTGTGTATTGGGAAAGGGCAGTAAATTGAGGACCTGCTGATTCAAGTACCTAACATATCCCGGACAGTGGGCTGAGCACTTCACCTGAAGATGTTATTCCCAATCAAAACCCAGTTCACCAGTGTACTCCACAGATGTGATCATTTTTTTCTCAAAACAATCCTATCGAATATTATGAACTCTATTTTAAAAAGATGAAATTAAAGCAAAAGGGTAAAATTTTCAAGACTACGCAGCTAGAAAGTGACAAGGTCAACAAACCAGCACAAAAATGTTAATATTATTTATAGTTATCAATCAGAAATACTTAAGGAAATCATATGCTTGATATATTTACTGATCAACATGTGAATCTTCAGGTAGAGTAGGCATTTTGAATACAAGGATCTTGAGTGAGAGCTTTTTCTCAAGTGGAGTGGTCCAATAAAAATTTCTGTAAAAATGAAAATTTCCCATAGTCATGCAGCCCAGTGCAATAGCCATAGTCATATGCAGTAGCCACTGGATATGCAGCTAGTATGACTGTGGAACTGATTTTAAATTTTATTTAAATTTGACTGTTTAAATAGCCACATATAGCTAGTGGCTGCCATACTGGACAGTGCTTTTCTAAAGCATTTGGGTATCCTTGAGAAAATTATGACAATATTACTAAAAAGTTGAACATTTTATGGCTTATCAGATATATGTGGACTAGATTGTAGGCTTCAAAATACACCCTCAGAGGCAATTACCAGGGCCCTGTAACTAATTTTGAGAGAAAAATACAAAAAGACCTTCAACTTTTGAAAAAAGAGAACACATTCTAAACATACAACAGTATGAACTCTGTTCTGAATCAACCCCTTTGAAATAAATGTCTCAGTGTCTTAATCGGCTATATCATTTAATGTAGAGATAAACAGTACAAAGTTACTTATAATAACATATAATAGAGTTATAATAAATGTTATTACTACAAATTATCAATTGTTATGATAAGTATATATAATAAATATAAAGCTATTTATAATATATAATAATACAGAGTTATTTCTACTAGTACTAAAAAATAAAAGTTTTGAAAGATGATCTTTGGTAATAAGTACCAAAAAGAAATAAAGTGAAACCATCAATACAAAGAAAAAAATTTCCCTGAAAATACTGTAGATTTCCCAAATACTGAGACAAAGACTCAACAGGAAATTAATCCTAAATGACTATAGAGAAATGACCTCTGCTGGGACCTTCAGAGGAAGAAAGCATCTTGGCGAAGGCCTAAGTAAAAAAAAAAAGCATGGATCTTTCTTTTCAGCCTGCTTCTTACCCTGTTGATTTTTTTCTAGTCTAGTGAAACATCAAGAGTTAGGAGCTTTGTATTTGAGGTCCAGCTCTGACTAAATCCATGACCCAACTGAGTCACAATCTCTCTGTCCCAAGTCATTTGCCTAAGAAAAAAGACTGGTCAAATGATTTCACTACTCTTGTGTGAAACTTGAAAATCTCTTAAAACAGGTTTTGAGGGCAGGTCTTCACCTAGTAATCATTGTCAAACGTCTGGGTTGTTTTTCAAACGCTTTCCCGGGATGGAGTGGTAGAAGGGGCAGTGCACCCCACAGATGTGACTAGCGTACAGTTCACCCTATAAAAAGTGAGATGATATATGTGGTCTCTACAGTCACTTGTTTCAGGGTCACAGCAGTTACGTTTGATAAGAGTGCCAAGCTTAAAACAGTGAGCTTGCAATGATTTACACACTCTCTTTCATTCCAAAACTCATTAAGTTGTTAAGTATATTGTAAAAGTTCATCGAATAGTCACTCTTCCCATACACGTTAAGATCCGTGGAGACTGAACTTCCTCCTCCCCACCCATGTACACACATAAAAATTAAACCATTTATGACTGTTTGGGGCTGATATGAAGCAATTCTTGTCCTTGACGTTGCTACCCATTCTTTGGGCAGGCTCTCATATTGACATCTCTCATACAATGGAACAGTGAATTTGAGGCCATGGTTCCCTTATGACTATTAAATCTTAAAATTCTAGACTTTGACCAAGAGTGTGGCAATAGTGCCAATTGGCAAAAATCAAAGAAACCATATTTGAATTGGTCCAAACACATGTGTCTGGAAGAGACCCTCAAGACCTTGCATGTGAAGCACTCTTAGAAAATTTACAACAGACCTGTCCTCAAGTTGCTTTGTTTTGGAACAGAGTAAGCTTGGAAATAATTACAGTGACGAAGTCAGTTTCCCCTGGACCTGATCCTTGGCATTGCCAGGAAACTTAATGCTGTTTAAAATGCTGCCAAGAACTGTTGGCTAGACTCTACACAGTTCTTAAAAAAAAAAAAAAAAAAAAAGACCTCTATAGTCATGTAAATCCCTATTGCCTCAAACCCCACAATGGCTAACAATTATTTTACAATTGACAAGATTTTCAGCACAGTGTGTTGGAATGGACTTATCATTTTCAGAGATCTTAGTCTCTTTATAAGTGCTTGGGAGTTCTGCCAGGCAACAGACTTAAGTCATTATTGCTGGACTGCTGGATGGAAATGTAAAGATATATTTATCTACTATTCTGCATTATATAGCCATGGCTACTCAGGGATGGGCAGTGCAAATGGGTTTTTCTTTTCATGTTATTAATTATAAATTGGGGAAACCAGAAAACAGATCAATTAAAGCTAAGTTAGCCCTGCTAAAGAAAGTGCTTGGCAATTTCCTTAAGAAAATAGTGCAAATATGAAAATGTCAATAAACCTGAAGAGAAAGAAGCTAAATAATGAAAGATAATTTTATTATTCAATGTCCTTTCTAATGTTTAAATAATTAATAAAATGTTTAATATTTCTACTGTTGGTTCAACTGTTTTCTTCTGTTAAAACCACAAGGTGCCAAATGTTTTCTTTTCACAGCTTTGTTAACAACTAAAGGCTAATCTCTGGCAAGATTTGTTTCTATTGGTTTCACTACAAGGTAGCCTTATTTTGTTTCTTCTGTATTTGGATCTATCGCTTTACGTTACAGAATCTCTCTAGATTCTATTATCATCAATCACATGTATTAGGATTGGATTCCTTTCTATTTTGTAAATTCAGTTTTTTATGTTTTCTAAAGACCACAATAAGATTTTTTCCTTCTCGAATATGCAGACTAAGATCAGAGATGGAATTTCTAGATAGATCAGCAAGTAGTTCAAGATGCTGCTGAGTGTCGCGTTATAAATAATTTACAGCACATGAAATGTTTAATAATGTCTCCTAAGAAAAATGCAAAATGAACTCTGCATGATAATATCCCATCCTTGATTCTAAAATAAATACAGGCATTAATATGGGCATTGGTAAGATAAAGATATCACTTCATGGCATGTTTACCAACCTCAGTAATGGGAAATTACACCTACACCAGGCAGAAAATTATCTGCCAATAATAGAATATTTGATTTGAAAAATAGAAATGTTATACTTAGATGTATACCCACCTGTTTTTCTCAAAAGCATCTCACCTCTAAAATATTGATAATAACTTCAATATACCCATGTAACTTCTTCTGCCCAGCCTTTCTCTCTATCCAAATAGGATGAGTAAATAAAAAAAATTATAAATGCTTAATAAATATCTTAGAATTGATTACCATCATAAAGTACAGTTTGAATGAGTGGGAAAATAAATTTAATAGAATGTTCATTTCAGAGAAAGAAAATGATCAAAATGCATCTCTAAGTATTTAAGAACTTGATCACTTGCTGTTTTCATACATTTACTTAAATCCACCTCCCAGGTGAAGAAAATATCAAGCAAAATAATTTTGAAAAACTTAAAGTTTGCCATCCTTGGGTTCCATTTTCTGAGATAAACCCAGTGAAGTTCCATTAGTGTCAGTAGAAATCTTGTATCTGATAAAAGTAATCAGTAATCATTTCAATTTGTATTACTCTTCTGTTAGGGCATAAGAGAAAATGTGTGTTAAATAAGAAAAAACTACTCCCAGCCCTACCATTTTCTCAGTAAATGATATACAGTATAAGATTTCATTTTATTCATCATTTATTTGCTCAAGCAAAAAATGACAGAAGCACCCCACTAGAGATTGGAGAAATGTCAGGATGGTTGAGTGGAAATAGGTGGTGGCAATGATTGATATCAATGCTATTGTGGCTATTAATAAGAAACTTCTCAATGTAGGAAACATTTAGAGGCATGCCTTGGAGATATTTCAGGTTCAGTTCCAAACCACTGCAATAAAGTGAGTTAAATGAATTTTTTGGTTTCCCAATGTATATAAAAGTTGTGTTTACAGTATAGTCTATTAAGTGTGCGATGGTACTATGTCTAATGTACATACCTTAATTAAATACTTCCTTGTTAAGGAATGCTAACCATTATCTGAGCTTTCAATGAGTCATATAATTACTAATCACAGATTCCCATACCAAATAATGAAAAAGTGAAATATTGCAAGAATTACCAAAATGTGACACAGAGACATGAAAGAAGCAAATACTGTTGGAAAAATGGCACTGATAGACTTGCCTATTGCAGGGTTGCCATAAACCTTCAAAAAACATAGTACCTACAAAGCACAAAAAAGCCAAGCACAAGAAAACGTGGTATGCCTGTATTTGAAAACTCCATCCATGACAAAATTCAAAGAATAACACTACTTAAGCTTATGAGTTCTCAAAAGATTCTAAAAATTGCCAAAATACAATGGCAATTTGCAACAGAGGTAGACTAATTACACATATGAATTTCTGTACAAGAATCCTAGATAAAGTGATACCCAGCAATTTTAGGATTTATTAAAATGATAATGTAACCAAATTACTAAACTGTTAATAAATGTATTATGATAATAAAATTTAAATAGTAATATACCCAGAATGCAAGGATGGCTTAATATTAGAAACCTAATAACTCACATTAGAAGAAAGATACTGTCATTGCAACAATTAAAATAATGAATACTGAAATTCAATAGATGATTCTAAATTAAAAAAATAAAAATCAATGCTATGACCTTCCTTAAGGTGACAGATATACATATTTTTCAAAAGCATATTTAATTGACATCTACTTGATCAACTTCTAGGAATCATACTTGCTCACCTTTCACTCTAAAAAAGAAATTATTGATCATGGATTTATAAATCCTGGCAGATAATAGACTACTATTCAATGCATTCATCTACTTTTCCTCCAGCTTGTTAAATGTATACTTACAAAGTTCTATGTTCCAAAACCTATTTATACTACTAATAGTGTGCTATAAGTAAATCAGATGCTACAACAATCAAAATTTAACTGCCAAGAAAGAGTTATTGTTTCTAAGAAAATTAAGTTAAATTTTTTAGAATGGCCCAGTAAGTATGAACCATTAAAAAATACTTCAGAAAACTATAATGGCTCTGGATAAGGTCATACAGTTTATAAGTATTATGCAATCATATTGCTTCATAAACACCTTAAAATCTCAAGCAGTTAAAAAAAACACATAAATCACATAATGTTTTATATGTATGGTTTATGATAAAGAGAAGATGTAAATCTCCAATTACTAATCCACATTTAAATAAAAATCCCTGGTTGTATAACAAAAGTGAGATAAATGAGTGCTTATGTTTAAGTTAAAATACAAACTTTAAAGTATAAATCATTTTTAATGATTACAGATTAATGTAAAAAGTAGTTTAACATTTATATTCTAGTGGATCTAAAACCAAAAGATAATGAATCATACAATATGGTAAGACATTAACTAAATTATTTCCACTAAAGTTCATAGTAAGACAACAATATCCTTCAACTTACAATTACATTTTCACAAAAGAATAAAGTATAGATATTAGAAAATAGGCAAAATTGTCATTTTCAAATATAAAATTATATTTATAGATACACTAGCAAATACACTATGAATCCTAATAGAAAAATAGAACTTAAGGTACTGATTACAAACACATGTGCTTATATACATATATATTAGTGTAGACATATGTATAAAACTTTTTCTTTACACGAAAAATGGCCAGTTTGAAATTATAATGGATGAGAGATCACACTAATATATTTAAAAGATTAAAAATTTAGGAATAAGTTTAACAATAAATAAACATGGTATATAAAAAGAAAAAGTTTGAAATTCTCCAGAGGGAATGAGAAATTTCAGTCAAGTGAGTTCATATTTTTCAGACTTTCACTATTCCAAACACAGAGCAGTTGTATGTAACATACAAACTGAAAAATTTCAAAAAATACAGCCATGTATACACATACACACAAATATATACATACACAAAGGTAAGCATCTCCATGGAGCAGAAATAAAACAGATATCCAGTGCAGTGCAAGGGTGAAGGCCCTGGTCTGCTGAGCTCGGATTCCAGAACCAAGCAGAGACAATTAGGAATTCATTTCTTCCATCATACTAAGGAGTAAAGGTGCTCCATATCAGGTAGAGTATTAGACCCAGGCTCATTTTGTGAAAAGAGGAGCTAAAACAAGATTCACCCACACATGAATGGACATTAAAAGAAGCTAATGATTTTATTATTGGTCTAGGTCTTATAAGAAGCTGACCACCAAGCAGAGCTAAAAGAATAAGACCAGGCTTATAGCCATCACTCTACCAAGTGGATTTTAGCCTTGGTGACTGTATCTGGAATGTCCTCCAATGTCATCATGAGATGAAGCTTGAGCCAATGATCTAAGACTGGTTGAAGACTGTCAGTCCCAGAACAGAGAGTTGAAATAAATAAAAACCCAATAATAGGAAGTGCTAAGTAGAGGGAAAGAGAAAATAATCTACTCAAAATGAATTTATAAATTAAAATTACAAAACATGTGAAAAAAAACCTGAAAGACTTCCACCATTCACCATCCATTAACTTGTTTGTTCATCTCCAGCATACAGGTAAAGGAGGTTCAGAATTGTAAAAGCAGAATTCATAAGAATTCACCAATGATGTACAATGTTTACATACTGCTTTCGGTTTTGGCCTTGTAATTTCCCATCAAAACCCCGTTTTCTGAAGTTCATTAGGTCAGCTCTTATCCACCCCTCCAACCACTACCCTTCAGCGAGGTTATGTTATGCATTTGTAATGCAATCAGATTAATTTATTACAGCCGCATTCCCTTCTGGGCTTCCCACAAAATCCTCATTTATCCTCCTTTTAAAATTTTTAGCCTTGTTTAATCACTTCATTTTAGATTTTTTTCTTCTATACAGCATATATTTGGGTCTGATTTGGAAGGCCAAAAGGAAATATTTTCCTTTTATTAGGTGAGTTAAACCCATTCACATTTATTGATATGATTGCTACATTAGGTCTCAATGTAGTCTTACTATTTCATAGTTGTGTACATGTATATTTGCTATGTTTTTTTCTCTTCAAGGTGAGTATTCAAAAATGTATTTTTTTTTAAGATTTTATTTATTTATTTGACACAGAGAGAGAGACAGCCAGCGAGAGAGGGAACACAAGCAGGGGGAGTGGGAGAGGAAGAAGCAGGCTCATAGCGGAGGAGCCTGATGTGGGGCTCGATCCCATAACGCCGGGATCACGCCCTGAGCCGAAGGCAGACGCTTAACGACTGTGCCACCCAGGCGCCCCTCAAAAACGTATTTTTAATCTACTGGTTACCTTTCTATATATACATTAACGATGTTAGTTCCCATTTTCTTATTTAACCTTTCACTCTGATTTATCAGTCTTTTTTCAGTATCCTTTAACATGTACCGACTGCCTATATAGCAGTAAGTTTTCTCATTTACTTCTCAGCTATTTTCATTCTTCTTATTCATTTTCATCATTATATATTGTAACAATTTATAATATTTGTACATTAGTCTTGAGTTCTCATCTTTACCTTAGTTCTAATTCAAGATGAAAATTTATACTTCTTAAGATACACAAAATATACTTTTGCCAAAGAGTTCCCCAGCTATTATTAGTTGAAAGAAGCTCATCCTCTAGTAGGTTCCTCAAGAAAGGCTGATGAGTATAAAAGTCCCAATGTTCTTATATGTTGAAACTGGTTTTTTCATAGCCTTGCTTTCTGAAGGACAGCTGGCTGGATGTACAATTAGTTTGTACATTCTTTATTTTTATTTTTTTATTTTTTTCAGTGCTGCTCCATTTTTTCCTTCCTTTGTGTCTTGGTTTCAAAAAATTTGATTCCAGTCTAATTCTTTGCCTTTATAACATTCTTCCTCCCTGGAGGCCTAGAGGATTTTATCTTTACCTTTGCAATATAATTGTTTTACTAGGATATGTCTCAGCATTCATTTTTCTTAACTTTCTAAGGTATAGGATGAACATGTTCCGTGTGTAGGTGAGTCTTCTGTTTCTGAAAAGTTTTCTTGGGTTATGGTTTCAAATATTAACTCCCTGCTCCTGTTTCAATTTTTTTTTCACAGACTCTGCAAATATGTATGTGACTATTTTTTTTATTGTTTTCAACTTCACTACTTTCTATTTTTCCTTTTTTTTAACATCATTTTCATTTCCTTAGTTGTTTATTTTTCTAATGTTCCTTAATTTGCCTTCAAGTTCATTCTTGCAATTATTTATTGCAAGATATTTGCAAGATATTATTTATTATTTATTTATTATTATAATTTATTCTACATTTGTGAGATACTGGAGTTTTTTTTCTCCCGTTTCTTTTCTGATTTAATCTCTCTTTTCAATTCTGTTTTTGTCCATCTCCATTTAATTTTTAAATTTCCTATTAAAAATGGTTTCTCACATTCTCAAATGCTTGTTTGGGCAGCTTTAGTTTTGTTTGGAATTTTGGCTTACAGTTTTCACCTGCTTAGTGTTCATTTTTCAAGGTGAGAATGGTTAATTCCCTCAGTTGTTATGTACAGAATTTCATTTCCCAATTTTCAGCAAATAATCTCTGCATGGACTTCACCCTTCTTTCACTCATTTTTATGATATCGGGGTGTTTCCAGTATTTCCATTATTTAGCACAATCAAGATACTTTAGCAAGGTGTTCTTATTTGTTTTGATGTTGGGGGAGACGTTGCAAGTCCTCTAATTTAATGGTTTTCCTTTTCTTGTAGGATCCTAAATTCTCCCCCACCCCTTTTTCCTATTTCTTCTTAACCACCTGACTGCCAGGGAGCACTTCTCTCTCCTTTGCTTTTTTCCTCACCAAAGCAGCAATGCATTTTGAAGAGTGCCCATTTAAATCAAGTCTAAGATTTAATGTAATCACTATCAAAATACTAACAGCATTTTTGGCAGAACTAGAACAAATAAAATTCGGATGGGAGCACAAAAGACCCTGAAGAGCCAAAGTAATCTTGAAGAAGAACAAAACTGGAGGTATCACAATTCCAAATATCAGTACATCTACAAAGCTGTAGTAATCAAAACAGTATGGTTCTCACATGAAAACAGACACATAGATCAATAGAACAGAATAGAGAGCCCAGAAATAAACCCATGATTATATGGTCAACTCTCAACAAAGGAGGCAAGAATATGCAACAGGAAAAAGTCTCTTCAACAAATGCTACTGGGAAAACTGGAGAGCTATATGCAAAATAATGAAGCTGGATCACTTTCTCATACCATAGCCCAAAACAAACTCAAAATGGATTAAAGACCTAACTGTGAGAACTAGAACCATAAAATTCTTAGAAGAGAGCACAGGCAGTAATTTCTCTGACATCAACCATAGCAACATTTTTCTAGATATAGTTCCTGAAGCAAGGAAAACAAAAGCAAAAGTGAACTGTTAGGACTACATCAAAATAAAAAGCTTCTGTCCAGTGAAGGAAACATTCAATGAAACTAAGACACCTACTGAATGAAAAGAGATATTTGCAAATGATATATATGATAAAGGGTTAGTTTATATATACAGAATATACAGAACTTACATATACACAGAACTTACATATACAGAACTTATACAACTCAACACCCAAAAAGCAATTAAAAAATGAAAAGAAGGAATGAACAGACATTTCTCCAAAGAAGACATACAGATGGCCAACAGACACATGAAAAGATGCCCAACATCAGTCATCATCAGGGAAATGCAAATCAAAACCACAATGAGATATCATCTCACATGTATCAGAGTGGCTAAAATCTACAATACAAGAAACAGTAAGTGTTGGTAAGGAAGTGGAGAAAAAGGAGTCTTCGTGCATTGCTGGTAGGAATGCAAATTGGTGCCGCCACTGTGGAAGACGGTATGGAGGTTCCTCACAAAGTTAAAAATAGAGCTACCACAGGACCTAGTAATTTCACTACTGGGTATTTACTTAAAGAACACAAACACACTAATTCAAAAGGATGTATGCACCTCTATGTTCATTGCAGCATTATTTACAATAGCCACCCTATGGAAGCAGTGCAAGTGCCCATCAGTAGTAGATGAATGGCTAAAGAAAAAATGGTATGTATACATAACGGACTATTACTCAGCCACTAAAAAAGAAGGGGATCCTGCCATCCGCAACAACATGGGTAGATTTAAAGAGGATGACGCTAAGTGAAATAAGCCAGTCAGAGAAAGAAAAACGCCAAATGATTTCACTCATATATGAGTTTAAGAAACAGAACAAGTGAAAAGAGACAAGATAAACCAAAAAACTGAGTCTTAGCTATAGAGAACAGATATTTACCAGTGAAGAGGTGGGTGAGGAAATGGGTGAAATAGGTAAAGGGGATGATGAGCACTTATCATGACGAGCACTGAGTCATGTATAGAATTATCAAATCACTATATTGTACACCTGAAACTAATATATAACACTATATGTTAACTATAGTGGAATTAAAAAATAAATGAAGTCCATTTAATTGCATCTGTTTAAATTGAGCCTGCCCTTTTAAATCGGAGGAACTCTAAAGTCTCTTTCCTATAGCTCTTGCTCTGATATTGGCAAACACCTTTCCAGGTTTTTGTTTGTTTTCTTTCCACAGATTTAGGATAGATATAATATTTTTGGTAGGCTTTCCAAATTATCATTACAGCTCATTGACTGCCTCTTTTTTTTTTTTTTAATTTTGTTTTCCTTGCAATTTCCCTCCATCTGCTTTTGCCCACCACAAAACCTGTGGCTCCTAGGATAAGGTGGCAGTGTGAAAGATTGCCCAGTGGAATTTGGTCATTTTTTTGCTTTCAGGGACAGTTATATTACAGTTTTGACATGTTCTGTCTGCAAATTATGATAAGGACATGGTTTTGGATAAAATTCACTTCTGTTTTCTTATGGTTTAGAGACAAAATTTTTCCAGATTTTAGCCATGGCTGCCACAGTTGTCCTGAACTACATGGATATCCAATAAAATATTCTTGTATATGATGATTAAGTAGTATAATGAAGGTAATCTTCCTAATTTATAATTTCATTGTGGTCCCAATCAAATTTCCAAGGTATTTGGGGATTTATTTATTTTGTGGTATAGGTTTTTAAGGTGGGGATAAGAGTACAACCTATTTTAAAGATCACTTGTAAAAATGAGTTAAGCTGTCCATGGAAATGTAGTGAATGGGGAAAAATAGTGATGAAAGATTAGCTTTATTTAGTACCCCAAATATGTATCATAAAATGAATTAAAACAATGTGGTACTGGTCAGGAGCAGATAGGCAGGCCAATGAAACAGAATGGAGACTTCAGAAATAACTCAAATACATATTGCATATTGATATGTGAAAAATATATTAATTAAAATAGAAAGCAAAAGAGAATTCATTTAATAAACAATGCTAGGAGGTTTGCCAGGTCATATGGGCAAAAACAAAACTAGACCCCTACATTGCCCCATGTATGAACATTATTTTGGGATCATCAAATTTCTAAATGTAAATATTGAGCAAATAAATAAAACCACTGTAAGAAACCATGGAAGATTCTTCTTTATACTAGAGTGGAGAAGGCCTTGGTAAGTATGCCATAAAATTCAAAAGATACAAAGTTACCCATTGGTAAAATTGACTACACATTAATATGCATAATTTATGCATAGCAACTAATATCATAAAGTCTAAAGACAAATAATTGGGAAAAATATTTGAAAACATAGTAATGGACTAGTTCGTTTAATATAGAAAGCTCTCGCTCAAACTGTTGGAAAAAAAAATGTTTACACAGATCTGAGCAAACCATTCACAGGAAAAAAAAAAAAAAGGTAAACTAACATAGCCAAAGATGTCCAACTCAAATTGAAGACAAAGTTTCACACCTATGGGACGGACATGATCTAGGATTTATTCCTCGACTCTCCAATTTTCACCCTCTCTTCACGTTCTGGGTTGACCCAACCACATCTAGGACTTCAATTAACACCTACGTGTCAGCCAAAGACTCATCACAGGCGTCTCCAAAAGTTCCAGACCCCAACCCCCTCCTCCCCACATCTTAACAGTTACCAAGTCCTGACAGTTCTACCTCCTTAGTATCTCCTTAAACTAATGTTTTCCAAATAGAACTTCAACAGGTTAGGAACATTTGTAAAAGAAAATGTGACTAAATGAAAGCAGCCAAACTGGAAAGGCTTTATCCTGTATGATCCCAACTACAGGGCAGCTGAAAAAGGGAAATCTATGGATAAAGTGAAAAGATCAATAGTTGTGAGGTATTGGGGAGGGAGGGAAAGAAATAGGTGGAGTACAGAGAACCTTTAGGATAATGAAACTATTCTGTGTAATGTATACATAAAAGTGATATACATAATTATAGATCTTTTAAAAACTGATAGAATGTGCAACACAAAGAGTACGCCTCAATGTACCCTGTGGACTTTGGTCTATTTTAAAAATACATAATAGTGTTAGTGTCCCCCCCCCCCAAATTCCTATGTTGAAGTCCTAACCTCCAGTACCTCATATTGTGATAAGGCCTATAAAGAAGTAATTAAGGTAAAATGAAGTCACATGGGTAGGACTTAATCCAATACGACTGGTGTCCTTATAAGAAAAGATTAGGGCACAGACATTCAAGGAGGTAAGACCATGGGAGAAGACTGCCATCTACATGCCAAGGAGAGAGGCCAGGAACAGATGCTCCCCTTGTGGCCCTCATAAGAAACCAAATCTGTCGACACCTCGGTCTCAGACTTCAAGCCTCCAGAATTGTGAGAATTCATATTTCTTTTGTTTAAGGCACTGCAACTGCTGTATTTGTTAGAGCAGCAAACTAACAGTGTAGCATGGCCTAGGATAGTAAAGAGAGTGCACTTACAGGTAGCAGGAGTAAATCCTGTTCAGTAAAAGGTTAGTTGCAGATGTGGGCGTGTGTGCACATTGCCTGTGTGCACTGAGTTACATATGTGTATTTCCTAAAACAGGTCTAACCAGGAAAGTTTGGAAAATACTGATCCACATTATCTACTTTTTATCCTTCTTGATTACCAATTTAGGCTTTCAAAATTTCTTATGGCGATTAACTCAAAAGTTTCCCGCATGACCTCTGTGTTTATTCCTTTATTCAACAAATATTCATTGCAGGATTTTGTGTGCCAGATGTTGATCAAGACCCTGGAGATACAGTGGTGGATAAACAGACCTGGGCCCTGTTCCCGTCCACTCATAGTCTAATGCCTCCACTGCCATTCTTGGTCTCCATTATCCATTCTCCACAGCCTGAGAATAACCCTTCTGAAACACGAATTTGATCACTATACTCTGCTCAACACCCATCAGTGGCTTGCCAGGGTGTTCTGCAAACACTGCAAACTTTCCCAGCTCATAAGAGAGCTTTTATGAACTAGTGCCTGCCTGTCTGTAATCCTGGGAACATCTTCCATGGCTCTCCCCTATCCCCTATGTTCTAGATGTATTCTATGATGTACATTATACTTCCCCAAATATGACATCTCTCTGACTTTTATGCCTGTGCATAAGCTTCAGCTTCAGATCATCATTACCCTCAGTCATTCAGGTAACTCCTAGTTATACTTTAGCTCAACTCCACCTTACCATTCCCCAGCCTCCTGCTTCCTACTTCTTGCTCCTTCTCCTTCACAAAGCCTTCACTGACCACCCTTATCTAAATTAGCAGCCTGACCACATCACAATGTCTATTTTTTGCCTGTCTCATTAGTTTTGTGAGTTCACAGAAATAATTGTTTCTTTTCTTGCTGTTCCATATGTTAGCACATTTCCTGGAACATAAATGAATGGGTGAATAAAGGATGGATAGATAGAACTTAACCATTTATATGGGAATCTTTGCAGTCATTAATGTAATTATTCATCAAAAATTTGAGAAATGAAAATACAATGAAAATCTGCTATGCCAGTGGCATACAAGAGAATAGGTAAAAATTATAGAGAAGTATAAATTGCAGTAATTGTAAAAAGGGATTTCACTAGACTATATTACAATTTAGCCTACATTTTGTGAAACATTTTCTTAAAAATTCCTGTTAACAACAATGGAAATTGATTTAAATATTTTAATAATATCTGGGAGTGAATCAGCTTGCTTTCTAGAACCCAAACCATACAGATAAGAGATTTTACTGGGGACTTCCCCCCAAGGGCCACATAACCTGTTATTTCTTAAATATAACTAATTAGTAATGTGAATAATTAGAAATTAGAAAAAGAAATTAGAAAAAAATAACCTCTAACATAGCAAAGTATCACATGTGCATCATATGTTGTAAATTTGAGCTTAACAATAACATGCAAACCACCTAGGCAGGGTTTTCATTCTTAGTTAGCTAAAGGTTTCTGTTTATCTGTTGTTATCTAAAGACTGTATCCTGAAGATCATTAAAATGGAAGGAAGAGTCCAAGTGCTAGTGTCAAATTCTGCTTAGGGGGCAGTCCCTTCTGATAAATCTGTGCTTTCCAGATACCCATGGTTTTATACCAGTGCTCATTTTACATTATTCAAGCAGTGCAAAGGAAGGAAGGAAGGAAGGAAGGAAGGAAGGAAGGAAGGAAGGAAGGAAGGAAGGAGGAAGGGAGGAAAGTAGGAAGGGAGGGAGGGAAAAAGGGAGGGAGGGAGGAAAAGAGAAGGAAGAAGAAAAAGGAATAAAAAATATGACTGTCCTAGACCAGCTGCCCCTTTCTAAAACTGAAACAAATTTGTACTGTTTTGGCACGTTTCTTCTTTGAAGAAGACCAAAATGCTCTTAGCCCTCAGAATGGAACATGTGGTAATTGTGCCTATCATTTCTGCCCCTACTAGACAGGAGAACTGAACACGTAAGAACACAATCCACACAACCTTTCATGATTTCTCACCATTCATTTTATGGATAGTTGCCATGTAACACAATTCTCTGTCCCTCTCTCTCTCCAAACTTCAGGAAATATCTTAGAACATGACAGAGTCATGAAACAATCTCTGTACCTGAGTGGGACCCATTGAAGTAGTCCACACACACCAGACTTCCAGGAGAGAAAGTGGAGAAAGATAAAAAGTATATCTGGAAGTCAAACAAAAATATCTGGCACACCATTCAAGTAACAAAACACTTTGTAAAAATAAACAAAGACCACCACCAACAAAAAATTGTATAATACATATAACAAATATCAGGTATGAAGATGGCAATAGGCACTGAGAATCCATGGGCTCCCTGAGCAAGCCAAACTCTGTGAGTGCATGAAGCCTTGGACACCCTCTGTGAGTGCATGAAGCCTTGGACACACTCATTTTTTATTCTACTACCCAGTCCCTCCTAAACCTTCAACACACAGTGAATCTTGAGCTAAAATTCCCTCTCAATTCAGCTTCCCATTACCGACCATATTCAAGAGCACCCTGTTTATTATCTCTCAGCACCCACATTCCCATGGGCAGGTCTTAGGAGTAGTAAATGAAGTCCCTCCTAAGTCATTCCCAAAAAGAAGGAAAAGTGCCGCGGGAACTCACTGGTCCCTCGAAGGAAAGAACTGAACATAAGCCTTTTACTGACAGTAATATTTTATTGCTTTGCTTTACCCCCCATTTGCTAATAAGGAAATCAAAATTTTGAGAAATTAACTCTCCCAGGAGAGTTTCAGGGGTCAAGATATTAGGCCCTCTCATTTGTTGATACCCCTGGCATATTGTATAAATAATCTAAACAGAGTTAGAAAACTGTATAATAGAGGAAGTTTAAATGCACATTACCAAGTGAAAGAAGCCAATCTGAGAAGGCTACATAGAGTATGATTCCAACTATATGACATTTTGGAAAAGGCAAAACTATAGGGATGGTAAAATACCAGTGATTCCCAGGGCTATGGGGGGAAGAAGGGATGAGTAGGCAGATTCTTAGAGAATTTTTCAAGCTGTGAAACTCTTCTGTATGTCATTATAATATGTGCCCAGTTCTAGGACATGGTGGCCTTAACTTCAGAGTCTTCAATTTTACACATCAGCATTTCCTGCTCTTGGTTTCAACTTGACACCAGTGGATTCCTTGTGTTCACTGCTAGGCTTTAATTCTTGCAGGAGAATTATGATTTTTCCCATTTTTTTCTTAACTGATTTTTCCCAGAATTCAAGATTTAGAAAAATATAAGTATTTTTCCAACAAATTCCTGGAAGCAATTCCTACATGGAATCAGTAGCTAAATGATCACAGTTTCTTTTTTGAAAGGAAAGAAAAAAAGAGCGAGGAAGAGAGAGACCGAGGGAGAGAAGGAGAGAGAGAGAGACAGACCAAGGGAGAGGGAGGGAGGGAGAGAGACTGAGGTGGGGTGGGGGTGGGGATAGAGACAGAGAGACTGAAGGGGAGAGGGAGAGACAGACAGACAGACTGATGGCGGGGAGAGATAGAGAGACTGGGGGGGTGCGGAGACAGAAGAGAGACAGAGGAGGGAGAGAGAGAAAGAAAAACAAAGTTCCATAAACTAAGCAAGGAGTTTGCTTTTAATTGCATTAAAGCTAACCATAACATGTTGAATGGAAAGAACAGAAGAGAGAAGACAATGAAGAGAGGGAGTGCGAGTGCGAGAGCAAGAGATTGATTAATAAGCAGAAGTCCTCACTGTGATTCAGTGCTCTGTGACAGACCCTGGGGAAATAACAATGAATACAAGACAGTCCTTACCTTCGAGGACATTGCAGTCTAGATATGATAAAAGCAAATAGTTATGACAAAGTACGTCAACTGTTGTATCAGGATGAGGTCATTTCAATGGAATCAGAGAAGGAAACAACTAAACATGAAGAAACCAAGAAAATTCTATTAGCTCCTAGAGCTCACTTTTTATTCTTTTCAAAATTAGAGTATCTGGCTTCAGTTGGTTCGTTCTCTCAGTAACACGAGTACACAAATATCACCAACAGTGTTCCCAGGATAGCTCTTGCAAGTCCCTTCAGGGCCAAGTTCAAGAGACACAAACATTCAAAACAGCAAGGTTCTCTTTGCCATTTATCCCCCTCTCACACATTGAAATACTGCTTAGCTATATTTGCTCTCTTTCCAGTTTGAAGCTTCTTCCTAACAGAGAAGGAAGCAAATAAAAGTATGGAGCAGCATATCTGTCACTGCCATCCGGGATGCACCACAAGCGGCCCCTAATTCCTTCTTTTGAGATTATTCTAGGTTGGTGTCTTTCTCAAGTCTCAGCATATTTTGAGCCCAGCATGTTCGTAACATTTCCCTACAGCTTTCAGCCACAATTTTACATTTACCCTTTATTTGGGATGCCTTCCTTTACTTTTCACTTGTGGTCTTTAAAAATATCTGAGTTTATCTATGAGCGGTCACACTGGTCCCCCGCCCTCTCCATTCACACACCTCCAATGCCTTTTCTCCTCTGTGGGGTCTGTGGTAAATGTGGAACCAAAATGGTTTTCTAGAAATAGCACATTCAAAGTGCCTCAAACAGTAATTGGCTTGTAGTAGAAACTCAATTACCCACTGTTGTCATTACATATTTCTACCTTATTTTGGCTTTGGTTCACTTTGAATCCTTGGCTATGGAATTATAACTTGATTCTCTCTAAACTTTCTGAAGTATACCCTTGAGAAGGCTGGGATCAGGTCTAACCAAGTCCACCTCCCCCTTTTTGATCTGTGAAGAACTTCTCTCATGTCTTAGTCACTTCCAAGCCAAATTTCCTATCACTATTCTTTTATCAAGCCATGTTTTTTCTTATTGATAAGCCCACACTAGAGTTTCCTTTCATGTTTTCATAATTATTAAATTTATTATCACCAAGAAAATTAATCATGTACCAACTCCTCTGTTTCAATAGACTTCTAATAATGTACGGACATTAATTAAAAATCTGTCATGCCTTTGAATATTGCCTCTTTACCAGTTTTGTAGGCTTTATCATGAAAACTGTATTTTCATCCTCCGATCATGCATGCTTTAAAACCATTCCACAGAAATATCAGGTCTGTTTTTCTCTCTTTATATCCTTTCCCAAATCTCTCCATCATTCATCATACTCTGTTCTGTTAAAAATGGATTATTCTACGAAAGGATTCTGACCATCCAACAATTCCAATGCATATGCGTGTGTGCGTGCACACGTGTGCAAGTGTGGGGTAGGGAGTGTTCCCCACCCCATCAAGCAATTTTCAAGCACGAGTTGGATATCCCACAATTCAAATCAATTCTGACACTATCTACCCAGAGATAGCATCAGATTCCACAGGTTAAGGGCTCAGTCCCACAAGACTGCCCTGCACTTCAGATGCCAACCTCAATCTCAGGTTTCACTTGTGCTTCTGACCTAGGCTATAGATTAGAGGTTCCAAGAATGCCCTCCTTAGATTACAATTTAAGGGCTCAGTCTTACAAGACTGCCCCTCCACCCATGTATACACACTTCAGACACCAACTGCAAGTCCAGGTTTTTCTGATGGAATGGCTATAAATTAGAGGTTCCCGTGACACCTTCTTTGAGTTTGATTAATTTGCTAGAGTGGTTCACAGAACTCAGAAAAAACATTTTACTGATTAGATTACCAGTTTATTACGAAAAGACATTAGTCAGGAACAGTGAGATGGAAGAGATGTATATGACGAGATATGAAGAAAGGGCAAAGAATTTCTATGCTTTTTCTGAGCACACCACTTTCCCCAAATCTCCATGCGTTTACCAACTGGGAAGCTCTCTAAATCCTGGCCTTTTGAGTTTTTATGGATGCTTAATTATATAAGCAGGATTGATTAAGTCATTGGCCATTGGAGATTTAACTCAATCTCAATCCTCTCCTCCCTCCCAGGAGGTGCTGGAGGAGAGAGTTCTGAAAGTTTCAATTTTCTAATCACATGGTTGGCTCCACTGGCAACCAACCCCCCACACAGATGCAATCCAAAAGTCATCTCATTAACCTAACAAAAGACACCTTATGCTCTCTTCATTCAGCAGATTCCAAGGGATTTAGGAGCTCTGCCAGAAATGGGGACAAAGACCAAATATGTATTTATTATAAATCACATTATCACATCCTACTATGTATGCCCTTATACTCCATGTTGTTTGAATAAGATACATACTTCTCATTGCCAATATTATATTCCTTAATTTCTACCCACTAAGTCTCAATGATACATGAGAGTTTATAGTCACCATTCAAAAGTAAAGTTTGTTTGCCATTGACCACCTGAGAGAATTGCCAGCCCTGATCATTCCTTGTCACCAGCACACCTTCCATTATTTTTCTTTGACCTACAGACATCCTCTGTATTTTATAGCAGCTAGAACATACAGCTCTCATTTTTTCGAAGAATTTCTCATCTCTACAAGTTTCAGCTTATTTTCACCTGAACAGACCATCCAGTATCTGCAGTCTTTCCAATTTTCACAATATGCACTTCATTTTTGCCAAATTATGGCCAAAGGAATCTTTTCTTTGAGAAAGAAATGCTTGGGATATCATGAAAAATCAATCAAACTTATAAAAATCATAAAATTAATGGACAGAAATATTTAAAATAACTCCAGTTTTCTGTGACTTCAGTTTCCTATTTGTAGACTTTTCAGGACAGTATATGGAAACAGCATCTATCTTTGGTTATATAATTGAAATCTACATAAAAGTTATTAGTGGACTTTATGCCAAATTTTTCCCTTGTTTTAGGTATTTCTCAATAAAATTACCTACCAACTAAGTAAAAGCTATGTTAAAGCTTCGTGCCAGGAAAATATCAATCCCCACAATGTGCTATTCCTCCTAGTCTGGAGGACAGAGTTTTATGTCTTTCTACTATTTAGAATGATTCTTCATCGTTTCAGGGATATTCAGATCCCACTCCAGAAACTCTGGTTTCATGCTTGGATGCTACAAAGGATTCATCCTCAGGATGTTACGCTCTGTTTTAGTTTTTTGTTTTGTTTTGCTTTGTTTGGAAACATTCTCCCACTTACAACATCCTCATGATAATTTTTAATCTCCAGTTCCCACAGAAATGTTTTTCTCATTTCCTTTTTAAATCACCTCTACTATCTTAAGATAACTTCACCTTTTTAAATAAGCTACAACATACACATATATTCTCTAAATCTTTACCTTCAACTTAAAAGATGGAGACCAGTATACATTTAGAGCTCCTATATTTGTTTCTGGCTTCAGGAAGAAAAATCTAGGCCAATTGCTCTAAGTGATTATTCCCTTTACCAGTTATCTATGGCTATGTGATTACCTCAAAACTTGGAAGCATAGAATAACCATCTATTATTTCTGACAGTTCTTTGAACTGATTGAGCAATTCTACCACTCTTACCTCGTTTATCCATGGTGTTGCAGTCAGATGGGAACTGAAATGTCTAGAAGCAGTCCACCCAGGGTACAGGCAATAAGGTTCACTGTTTGTGGAATTTCAAAACAATAGAAATTACTAAATGTCAGTAATTGATTATCACCATGTGCCAATATTTCTGAATACTGTCAGTGATAAACTATTCCTCTCCAGGGAAAAAAATAATTATTGGGAGTCTTATTCTTCTCCAGCTGCTGTAACATACTACCGCAGACCAGGTAAGTTATAAACAACAGCAATTGATTTTTCACAGTTCTGGAGGCTAGCGGTCTGGAGACCAGGGCACCAGCATGGTCAGCTTCTGGGGAGAACCTGCTTCCTAGTTCATAGAGGGCCATTCTTTGAGGTGCCCTCACACAGCAGAAGGGATAAGGGAGCTTTCTCAGGTCTCTTTTAGAAGGCCACTAATCTCATTAATGAGGGCTCTACCTTCATGACCTAATTAGCTCCCAAAGACCCCACTTCATAATACCATACTAGGAGATTAGGTTTTAACACATGAATTTTGGAGGGACAGTCTATAGCATTGTTTGAATTTCTGAACAATGCTGGAGTGCTTGAGTTTTAATAATATATACATAAGCTTCAAATTAGTATATTTTATTACGTGTCCTTTAATAAAACATTGCATTCTACTGGGAAGTTAATTTAGAGAATTCGCTACAGTTGGTGCCCCAACATACCGTGTCAGCTACACGTTTGTTTTAAGAATAATTTCACAATGATTTGGAATTGTCCAAGCTTTCTGTGTGTAGTTTGTACCTCCAACCCTGTGGTCCTACATATTCTTTTAAGATTTGAAATTAACAATGATATCAAGTTCTGTTTCCTTTTCTTTACAATCATTGCCCAAGGAACCCTTGGAGATTTTGTTTATACAAAAGTTTGTTAAAGGTGAAACAAAGTAAGAATGGTCAGATATAATGTTTTTGTTTGGTAAACACAATTTTTAAATTCATACACAAAATATTTTCTGTTTTAATCTTTCAAATTGATAAGCATTCATTACTTTAATTGCCAATTGTTTGTTTTAAAACTAAAATATCAATAAAATTATAATTCTTGTTAACTATTATTGAAAATAATTTTGCCATAGGGGGAGGAAGTCGTTAAAAAAATCTACTTTGAGTGTCTAATCTGCAAGGTACATTATTAGCTGAAAAATCCAAGACCCACTCACTCGTAAATCTGAAGTTGGTGCCGTCCGCTGGGATGCCTGGATCTTTTCCAGAATGTTGCTCATTGTCCGGTAGTTAGCTTCCTCACAGGATGATCTCAGGGCAGCATTCCTGGAAGGTGAAGGTGGAAGCTGAAAGGTCTCTTAAGACCTAGAAGCTTAAGTAAACTAATTTCACTTTCCCTGCATTCTATTGGTTAAAGCAAGTCATAAGACCAGCTCAGACTCAAGGCCTTGGCAAATAAACCCCACCTCTGGATGGGAGGGGCTGCAAGTTTTAATGAAATATACATAAGCTTCCCTCAGGGGTCTTTTGGAGTGCAATTTAAACACTCTTTAAGTAAATTACTGTAGAAAACTCATTTATTATCTCTTACCTAGAAACAGGTTCCTGATGTGGTAGGAGCTTCTGGAAATGCTGCCTTTTAAATCTGTCGGCTGCTCCCCTCACTCCTTCGGGTAATTACTGCTAATTACCTCTAGGTGTTAGCAATTAATACCCATTGACCTCAGCTGTGTACCCCCAGGCTTTGGCATCTTACACACTCATACCCTTAAAGACCAAATTCTTCAAAATCTCTTGCTTGCCTCTTTGACCTCTTTGGCCATTCTTTTCAGAGCTAAATTCTGGGCAGCTTGGCAGGGGCATTTAGAGTGTGTCTGTAAGATCTCCCATGGGAGAGGATTATTTTTGCAGCAATTTAGCTTACCAGTGACAGTAAAAAAGAGAATAAGAACCTAATTAATAAGGATTTATGTGATCATAGACCAAATCTGGTCAAAGCTAGAAGGAACACTTCTCCAGAGCTTTCATTGTCCTTTGTTTTGACCATCTTATGGAAAAATCACTTTCAAGTTTTACTATGCTTACTTGCGCAATGGCAGTTGTCTCCTGGTAGACTCTGAATGCCCTAAAGGTAGGGTTCATGTTGCCTGCTACCTTGTATCTTTTACAGCATCTTAGTTTGATAACATGGTGAGCCTAGTAAATATTTATTGATGAATAAATGAAAACTTTCTTTGTGTATTGCTATTCCTGAGTACACCAAAGGAATTTAAAAGTGAATGTAACCCTTAACCCTCTACACCAGAGAGGTGAATATCATGACAGAAGATCAACTAATCAGGGGAAGCAATAATTAAATTTATGGACTTTGATTTTGTATTTATATACTCAAGGCTAATTTTTCATCTGCTTAAATTTAAGATCCTCCACAGAAGAAAATCATTATTCCCTGTTTCTTGAGGTGTAAATGAAAAGACACAAAACACTTTCATTTCCTGAAGGACCCAATAGAAGCAGGAGCATAAAAACTGCTTCCTCCACAGCTACCCTCTGGACCTCTGGACCGTGGCAATCCTCGTCTTTGTTCTCTTAGTCTTGTCGCCTTTTCATTTCCTTCAGCTGTGTATGTCTTCAAGTCTTTTGTCTGCTGCCCGAGAATGAGTATTATCTTAATGAATAAATGACCGCTTGAGGAAATGAAAATGTACAATCAATCTTTTTATAAATCCATCTAATGGTTATTTGCAAAAGTAGTGAGGATACTGAAGCACTTCTAGTTTTTAAGAACTCAGCAAGAAAAGAAAAACATATCTAAGGATCCAAACTAGTGCTGGGTTGACCAAAGCAGGTTAATTACATAATTCTGTATTGCTCCACATTAAAATTTGTTTTGCTGTTCAATTGTTATTGGTTTCACTTGTTAATATTACTTAACTCAGCGAATCTCATACTTCAACTAATAACAGAATCACCTGGAAGGCTTGTCAAAACACAGCTAGGCCCACTCCCAGAGTTTCTGATTTGGTAGGTCTGGGCTGGGGCTCAAAAATGTGAATTTTTAATAAATTCCCAAGTGATATTGATAGCTGTCCAGAGATCACACTTTGAGAACCTTGGACTGAAACTGTCTTTATGCATGTATGGCTTCCCTACCCACACATGCTTAACGCCAACTCCTCTTTAGAATATCTGTGGGGCACTTCAATAGCTAGAATTCAATTATGCTGTTTGAACTAACCGAATACTATATAATGTTATTATATCTAAGATAGTTTCACCCCAGGGATAGGAGCAGAGAAAGTGTCAGGATCTCTGAAGGGAGAATATCTAGTCCACTAATGTCCACAATAAGGTCCTCAGGCAATTTCCTAGGTAAGGGCCAAGGACATAATGTGAAGAAAAAAAAAAAAAAACAGGGGAAAAAAGTTGCCAGATTAAGGCTTTTGCTTATTCAAAATATTCAAAAGGATGGCATCTCCATGATGGTATAGAAAGTGTGGCCACCCCCTACCCACAGTCCTCAGACCTACGTCTTCACCCCTGCTCCTCTGCAGCTTCCAACTTAGACACTTGCATGGTGCCCCTCAGCCCCATATTCTCCAGGCTACTCTGTTGTATTTTCTTTCCTTTTTTCCCCCTTTCTTTCTTTTGAGAGAGAGAGAAAGTGTGCAAGCCAGCAGGAGTGGGGGGTTGTAGGGGTGAGGCAGAGGAAAGGGGAGAGCAGGAGAGAGAGAATCTGAAGGAGGCTCTACACCCAGTGCAGAGTCCTACATGGCTCTGGATTTCACAATCCTGAGATCATGACCTGAGCCAAAATCGCCCCTATTATATTTTCAGTTTCTATCACAGTACAAACAGGCCTTTAACAATCATTTATTGAATGAACAAATGAATGAATACAGGGTAGAAATAAAGAAAGGTCATAAATCTAGAAGAGGAGGGTAAACTGCCTTTTGCTCTGGAGTGGAGCAGATGATGTTTTGACTAAGACTCCTCTTCCCCTTTGTAGAGTTAGGAGGTGCCCACAGGCAGATCTGCAGTGGATAGCTGTACTGGGTGTGCACTATTCACGTAGGTTCTGCGGTAGGTTACAGTGTGGATGGTGACCCCAAACACTGTGGAGAGCGCCACCTGCCTAATTGGACCCCCAAGTTCTGTAGAGCAGCAAAGAGATGCTGAGGGCTACGTCTGGGCTACAGAGGAACTCTACACTGTGGGCGTTAGGAATCAGGACTTTGGAATAAGACAAATTCTTATGGTCCTACCTGTGTGCTGTGTGGATTTAACTTCTCTCAACCACAGCTTACTGCGCTGTTAAGAAGATTAGATAAGATCCTGCTCGTATTATCTGCAAAATGGCTGGAAATATACCTTTATCGGCTGTTTGACCTCTTCTCTCCATGATCTTAACCTGCTTCTGTTTCTGTGGAAACACTGACTCCAGTTTATTTCTGGTCCTGGAATTGCCCCCTACCCAACTAATTCAGCCTCTCCCAAACTCTCTCCTGCTGTGACACATGTGGCAATTGAGGCCTCTTGTGTCACAAAGAAACATACAGGAACAGTACTATGCTAGTAGATATTTAACAACAAGCTCTTGGTGGAGGCGGGGGGGGGGGCAATGATTTATAGTGTTTGCCGGTTTCTGTGGTGTCAATACTCTCATAGCACCAATTATAAGTAACCAACGTGAAATCACTGAAAACACATCTCAAAAAACCAAACCAAAACAAAATAAGACACCAACCTTTGAACACCTTTGGTCAGCCCGTGGGGAGTTGCTCAAGCACAGCCCCACAAACAATTCGGGGCATCCACCATTCCCACCACCTACTCCTTCCTCCTGTCCCGCTCCTCTGTCTTTCTTCCCCTCTATGATAGTCTCACCAACTTTTCCTTTCCATTTGTCTGACAACTCTTGGTACTTACCAATGTCCTTCAGGAAGTCCATCAGCTTTGCTTAGCCCTGCTTTGCTTCCCCAGGGCTTAAACTTCTGACCTCTACTCTATAGTTAATACACACAGCCAAGGGGGAACCCAAATATTATCACCCAATGAGCTCACATGAAACTGGCTAGAAGTTAAAACCAAAAAAGCTCTGGCCTTTAAATATGTAACTAGGATGAGCCAATAATTACCATTTCAGTGTCTTCTATTTTCACAAAGGGATTACAAATTTTCCATGGGCTCCTAAATTATGAGAAAGCAGTAATGGTGGAGAAAAGAGACTATGATGGCTTTAGTTCTGCAAACCCCAGGCTGTGCTCAGATTTTCAGCTTAAAGTTTTATATGAATATTCAATCCCTTTGAATTGTGGATGAAATAGAAGCACCGCTTGTGGACAGGATTATCTCCAGAACAGATATTGGGCCATACCACATTCTGAAAGATTTTTCCTTCCACCAAATCTAACCTCCCCTCAACACTTTCAAAAGCCTTCGTAATCGGGTCCATTACCCCGAATCTTCTCCCATCTCTACCGAGCTCCAGGCACTGCTGTTACAAAGAAGAAAAGTGTAACACAGGAGTGTATCAAGTTTAAGTGAGTCTTTGCCGAAGTGTGGGAGGCAGAGGCCTCTGAGAGTCACACCACATAAAGGGCATTGTGGGATAGGGTCCAATTCAAAGCCTCCTTTCAACTGCTTGAGAATTAATAATCAGGGACATTCAACAGAGAACCGAGTGCTCTGTAGCTGCAAACCAGTAAAAATGCTCTTCCAGGAAGATAGTTGAGATGCATTTATAAGTTTTCCTGCTTGGTTTCAGAGACAGAGAAACATGCTTAATATGGAGCTCTTCTTACTCTTAGATATGAATTGTATAATTCAACTCTCTGGAGTCTAATGCAGAGCAATTGCTTCAGATTAGTGACGCTTCATTATCTGCTCTATATTTTAAATGTTCACCTCTCTGTTTGGGTGCTCTCATCTCGTAATAAGAACACTTTGAAATGGAGGCATCATTGTAAAAACAACCTTGGATTTAAACTTTTGGATGGATAGTAAATCAAGATGTGGAACCATCTCTTTAAAAGCCACTGAAACCTGAGGGAAGCCACATAAAATGTTGTTTCAAAACAATTTTGCTTTGTGTAATATATTTTCCCCATTTTCCTCACTCTGTTTCCATTATTGAATCTTCTAAAAATTTAATTGGAATTATCCTATAGACATGCTGCCTGATTAAAAAAATGGTAATAAGATGATCACTTTGCAGGTGCTGCCTGCTTTAAAAATATATGCAATAAACTACAATCTTACAGAACAATTAGGAAGTAATTATTTGCTTTAGAAAAAGAACTATTGTGTTACAAAAGGCTTCATGCATTTTTAAAAAATACTCTATTTCAAAAGTGCAGTTCAAATGTTATTGATTTACAACAATGGAAGAGAAGAAAAGAATCAAGGAGAGGAAAACTGAAAAACATATGAAAGATAAAAGGAAGTATTTTGGTTTGAGGATAATAAATGCCACTAACAGTTCACTCAAATACCAATAATAGCATTACTGCCAAAAGTTCATCTACTGCTCACCTACACCTTCTGCCAGAGTCACTCATGCCTTCACCTGTTCCTGAGCCAACAGTGAGTATATCAACAAGGTCAACCAGCCTGCCAGTGAGTACTAGAAAAGGTTTTCTAGCCTGAGAGCAATGTGCGAATGCCTCAGGTAAGACCTGGGGCTCCTGGCTGGGGTCTAGATATTGTCCAGACTCAATTTCAATAACTCCAGACACAGGCCAAGACTCAACCTCTAAAAGATAAATTGCTAAGCTGTGGCCACCATGCTTCTGGTCCTAGTCTCCTGTTGTTTTGTCTCAGGTCCCATGGCACACTGCACCTTTTCTAGAATGTGGGAAGAAACTAAGGTGGAAAAGGACACGGAGGGGTAACAATGTGATCTTCATTGGTGGGTCCCCGTTGCTGAATGTGCCACTTACCTGTTCTCTTGCGTTACTTACTCTACATCCCCATTTGCAGAAATTGCCTTGATTGTTGGCCATTTACCACACAACACAAACTCTTCCCTCAGCAATTGGAGCTTTTGTGTGGTTTTTTTTGTTTTTTGTTTTGTTTTGTTTTAAGATTTTATTTATTTATTCGACAGAGATAGAGACAGCCAGCGAGAGAGGGAACACAAGCAGGGGGAGTGGGAGAGGAAGAAGCAGGCTCATAGCGGAGGAGCCTGATGTGGGGCTCGATCCCATGACGCCAGGATCACGCCCTGAGCCGAAGGCAGACGCTTAACCGCTGTGCCACCCAGGCGCCCCAGCAATTGGAGCTTTTGTGTCAGCTCGTACATCTACCAAATATTTTCAGTCTTGCTATGAACCCATTTCCTCCTATCTCCTAAACTTGCCTCCTGTCCTGCCTGCTTTATGACTGTGGGAGCTCCTAACAAGCTCATTGTCTAATGCCTAACAACTGATCAGAGGGAGCATGATCATGATATTCAAGGCAATCCCACACCTTCCAAATTTGCTCCCCCTTGTTCCGTTTGTTTCTAGTTTTCTATTTCTAATTGTTGGTGTCATCTCTTACTTACAGCTCTACGTATAGTAGACATATTTTATGGCATGTTCTCAGCTCATCATGATTCCCCCTTCTCTAGGAACTTCTTACCACTTCACAGGGTCAGAAAGTTAATCCTCAGCTGTCATGTTTGACCCAAACAGAAGTGGACATGTGATTAAAACCAGGACAATCATATTCTTTCCCAGGAAATATATTAGAACTGATGGTATCTTGCTTTATTGGACTTATGACATGTAAACTTAGGAGCTGAGGACAGCCTGACAACGTATTTCCATGGCATAGCTGAATAGTAGAGAATATCTATAGGAAGAAGGAAATTGCAAATATCTAGAAGCTATCCAAGATAAGAGAGGAAGGAAACAGCAAATATTTAGAAGATATACAAAATGAGAGAGAATACTATAGGCTCCCTAAAGTTCTCCATTACTTGAACTGCGGCCCAGCTGATTTTCAGATCTGGGGTGAGACTCTCTTATATCTTCATATATTCTTCAATTTTTATTAAACTTTCCAGAGTTGGTTTCTATTACTTGGTCACAAAGAACCCTGACTAACTTACTGTCCCAACCTCTCTGCTCGCCTTTCCAGTTATGAGTTTTAGCTTCTTCTACAAGATTCTGGTTTTGAACCACTAATTATCCTCTTTAATAAGGGGATTCATAAGCAAGATGGAAAATATTTGGTAGATGTGTGTGTGAGCTGACACAAAAACTCTAATTGCTGAGAGAAGAGTTATGTGGTAAATGGCTACCTTGGTAATATGCCCACTCTGCACAGAACTTGAGCCTAGTTTCTGACCATTTCCCTGCCAAACAGATCCCTCACAAACCCATCCAATGTTGGGAAGAAAAGGAGTAGCATTTTCCCAACACCTGGCTTTTACAGGGAACCTTTCATCTATTATTATGAATGACCCAGAGTGACAGCGCTACTATAGACTCTGGGGCCCCTAGACGATGTCCCGGGTTTGGGTTGCAGCAACAGATCTTTACAATCATTTCCATATTACATTACTTTTGGATTTAAGTGACTCTGCCATTGCCCTGTCATTTATGTACAGTTTGGCCCTGACCTCCAACTTCCTCCCTCCCTCTCTGTTTTATATGGTGGAACATGAGCCTTTACAGCTTCTAGAAGTACCAAATACAGAAAACTCCCTAACAGACCTTTTCATTCTCCAACTTCCTTGCTTTAATCATTCAATCATCTTTTAAATGAAAAACCCTTGGAGCTTATACCCAGAGGAGCAACAGGTAAATGCTTTCGAGGGGACAAATTTTAGCATGTTTCATAATCCTGAAGATCAAGATCTTAGCCATAAGATCACATCAGTTAGTATTAAGCCATAACAATTTTAATTGACAATTAAGTATTGAGCCTTCTGTCTGAAGGATTCAAATAGTACATTGGACTTCAACTACCAAAGAAACAGGAATTCTCTCCACTTTATAGAAAAAGAGACCCAGTGACAGAGTGAAGAGCTTGCAGCTTTAGTTCCAGCTCTCCTTTAACATCTACTCTCTCTCTGATTTTTCTCTAGTTCTTGGGTAACATATGCTGCCCTGATAATGCAGAGCATGCAGTAACCTTGCACTGTTAACATGACTCAGAATTAGTTTCCTGTGCTGCTAGTGTTAATTCTGGGAGGGAAAATGATTCATGCAAAAACAAAACAAAACAACAACAACAACAAATCCCCAACCTGAAAAGTTCTCATGCACAGGGAGGCACTAGGGTGTGATAGAAAGAGGCAATGGCTTATAGAACTAATTACTATCCCCACTCTACCATTGGCCCTGTGGCTTCTATCCATTTAAAGTGCCTAATTGTCTGTTTCCTCATCTATACATTGGGGTTAATAATAAATTCCTACTTGAGGGGCTTTCCATGAGGATCAAATGAGAAAATGAGTAGGAAATGGTTTGTCCAACATAGAACCATAGTGAGAAAAACCACCACTGTATATAAGCCTTTTTTAATTTCTTCCCTTAGAACTTATTATTTGACCCCATTAGAAACTTTCTATTTCAGTTTAACTTTGTCATTTGGTTAAACCACTAACCAAAATGTCACTTTCATCTTCTCAACAGGTTGCCCAAAGTATGAGTAGAAAAACCAGACCTATCAACTAAAAGCCATAATGTCTGCAAAGGAATGATGAAATGCTAGGGCATGAGGTAAGGCTAACACCATCCTAAAAATGGATCAGAGATGAGATAATAAATGCAAAAGAGCTCTGAAAGTATAAAGCACTAAACTACTGTGTGTTGTTACTATTAATGAGGACGGGTTGGGTTTGGGCGACAGTATTTTGTGGCTGGGCCCAAGGTCACAAAAATCAGACCTCAGACATTGCGTAGATGGTTGCTGTTCTGACTATGGAACAAACGCCCTGTCATCCTCGTCCCTGCATGGACCCCAACATTATTCATGCTGCTTTGTCATTCTTGTCTGAAGGCTTTTGTTGATTTTTGAATGGGAGTTATATGAAGCTTTCTCTCACATCCACTCAAAAACACTGGAAAACAACATATCCACACCCTTGATGTGTGTCATTTCATCTGTGGAGTTTCTTTAAAATTTTTCCATTTCATTGGACTTGAACATGTGAGGACTAACTTTTAAGTCAGAGGTCAACTCTGTATTTAGAAGACATAAAAGTAGAAGATATGTAAGTTGGTTACTG
The DNA here is from genome assembly GCF_017311325.1 of Ursus maritimus. NCBI lineage: Eukaryota > Metazoa > Chordata > Mammalia > Carnivora > Ursidae > Ursus > Ursus maritimus. Next base: position 79,909,367 of record NW_024423343.1, on the reverse strand, counting down.
GACATGACATCAAACAGCCACAGCCACCAAGCAAGTAGGTGCTGGCATCTTCTGTACGTCTCTCATGAGATGACTTTAAAGTACAGCACAATGACTGTCTCAGGAAAAAGCCATTGCTTTTCTAACTTCATCTTCTTTTTCCTGGCAGTTTTACCACAGAAATGAAACCTTGATGTCCTTTCTCTAGTCTTCTCCTCCTTCTCCTTCCCACCTGCCAAACCAATACTCTTGAACCAGCTTTCTTAGACAATAGAAAAAGCCCTAAAAGCCCTAAAGCCCTAAAACTATATAAGTTAAAAACAAGCTGTTGTAGATGAGTGGTGCACTGAGAACATCTTAATTAATCACCCCACTTCTTGTCTTTATTTATACTAAAAGCACAAAAACAGCTAGAATGTTTGTATGTTTGTTAGTTGAATTTACAAAAATGACAACCACCAGTTCTAATGGGTCTCTGTACTAAGTGTGTTCCCCAGCTTTGAATGTCATACCAGAATAATAAAAGCCCAAATTAAAAGCATTAGGGAATTTGAAGAGACCTGAGAGATCACATCAACCAGTCCCAACAGTTTACAGACAAAGAAGCTGAAATCCAGGAGAGAGAATCCCCTTGCTGTTTATGGTCTAATCTTTCTGGTCTACTACTATTTTTATTACAACATGCTGAGGTCCCCTTGACCCCCAAATACCAGCCTTACTCCCAGCATTGGCGTGTGATGTCTCTGCTCCCCAGGTTTTCCAAAGGCAGGAAAACTAATGAAAAATCATCAGTGGAGTTTCAAAAATATGTTTGCATATTCATCTATTCTTGTATATATGAGTCCTTAGAACAAGTTGCCTTAAAAATTTTAAGATGTTTTAGATAGAAGGTAGCACAAGGTCATAAGAATTAAAGTATGTATTTACTTAATTATGAAAAATATTCATCATTAATATTAGGCAAATAGCAAAATGCAGTAAAGTACCAAGGATTTGGAGAGGGGATCATTACTCCCTCACTGTTAAGTCACAGCATGGTAAATAGACTATTCGGAAACGAACACTCTCATAAATACATATATGCCATCCTGAGTACCCCTCCATTTCAATAACACTAATTGCCCTTTTTTTTCCTTGCTGCTCCCAGCCATATTTCTTGGAAAACAACAGCTGTGTTTATTCAAATAGCAGCATACTGATGACTTGATGATAGGGTAATCTGCTGGAATTCCAAGTGTGACGGTCCCAGAGACAACTTCTCTGCACACAAGAAAAGTGTCCTTTGCATACTACAAAGCTTTGGAAATGAATCCCTACTCTGTTAGCACATGGGATTCGGTATTCTTTATTTCGGCTGGTTACAACATTGAATTTCTTCCAGCAAGTGCCATATATGCTGGTTCTTGCAGAATAATCTTCCTATGTATCATTGTCCAAAAGTAATTTGCAATGTGAACATTTTCACTCTAATAATTTCTAAGCAAAGGGATTAAACAGTACCTTGAATTACAATGAAAACAGCTACAAAATTCAGTTCAAACTCAAGGCAATAAATTCCACTTGTTGGCATCTCTGAATCAATGGGTCCTGGAGGGGATAATAATTGCTTCAGAAGCCATTTACTGGAAAAACAAAATAAACAAAAAAACCAAATATCTCTGAGAATGTAATTAATTGAAGTGCAAAATTAATTTCTGAGAGTACCAGGGGTTAACCTTCTACAAAAAGTTTGTCATCTTCTTTAATAAAGATCACTTGAGGTAACTTTACACTGAATATAAGATTTCTAAAGAGTATTTAGAAATGAAATACATTCAAAATAAGCTAACCAACATTTTTAAAGTAATGATGGAATTGATCTTTTTTAATAATAATCTTCATAATTTAGGAAGTTTTCACTTTGTCCCCGAGATGATATTTATCAAGAACTTAATTATTTTCTGTAGAAGGCATTGACATATCAACTTAGAAAGACAGACCTGTTGTATTGATGATAACATAACAAATTAACAGTAACAACTAATACACATGTACACAATAGATACAGTTTTATGTAATCAGATACATTAGCTCTTTATATGAAGTGGGTCCTTCATTTTCTTTCATATGGAAACCACAGAAATATTGTCACTTGTGCAAGACCATGTAGCTAGGAAGGGATGGAACTGAGATCCCAAATTAGGCCTCAGGCCATATAATCCATGTTCTTTATCAAAACACTATACTCCTCTCAAACTAAGCATAACGTGCAGTAAAAACAACACACCAAGTGTCAAAGGCAAAATTTTACAGTTATAAATAATCTGTTTCATTTGAAGACATTTACCTGACATCTACACACAAAAGGAACATGTTAAAAGACACTAGAGGTTGGAGGACCTAATAAACCAGAAAATTTTTTATGTACAGAAATACCTGATGCAAAAGTGACTCAAAATTGATTGAGGAAGCTTATCTCCAGTGAGAAATTGGACAGTTTTCAAAAAAACCCTATTCTCTACATTTCCTGAAGAGAGAAAAGGGAAATAGGCTTCTAAAAGAGTCCATTTGGGTTAGACTTTCAGAAGAGCTTTTTCATTTGCCAAAAGAAGTTCCTAAAAAGATTTACAGAAATTGTCCTCTTAGATAATATGTTTGTATTTAGTTTTGCTGATTTTGTTTCTTAATACAGAAAAATGACACAGGACTAAAACGCTTTGGTGAATCCCTTAAAAAAAAGATTAATGGTCTCCATACCCCATGAGGACAATTCTGTCTGTAGAGTAAAATGGGATGAGAACTCAATTCAGCAAACAATGAAGTCACACTGTTTCTTTATTCATTATGCCTTGGAATATTCTCAACACCACTAAACAAAATCCAAACCTTTTTTTGTGTGGACTATATCGTTACTGTAAATTTCAGATGGAGGCTTTCAAAAACAGAATGGCAACTTCAGACTAAAGTGGCCTTTAACTAGCACTTATCACACAACCTTTCCAAAATTTGAATGAAAAACCATAAGAAAGTAGAGAAAAATATAAAAACCTTCTTTCTCAATCTCAGTCCTTCTCTCCACACACACAAATATACACACACAAGTCGGCTGTACATCTATATACGTATAGACACATACACATATATGTGTGCATATATATATATATGCATGTGCATAAGTATCTGTGTGTTTGTATTGTGTGTACAAAATAAGAATGATGGTATGCATAGGAAACAAAAAATAGAAACTAAGTCTCAGAATTATAGAGGTTCCCAAGGAAGAAAACAGAACAAATGAAATTGAGGCAATAAGTAAAGATATAACTAAAAAAAATCTAGAACTAAAAAAAAGTCATACACACACACACACACACACACACACACACAGTTCACCATGTTCCAGGAAAGATACATATATAGAGAGAAACCCTTAGGAAATGTTTACATTTCAAGAATAAAGAAATTTCTCATAAACACCTAGGAAAAAATAACATATTCTACACTCAGAGGAACAAAGTTAAAGTTAGCTTCAGACTTCTATTTTGTAAATTAAATTGCAGACAACAAAGGAACAAAATACCTAGAATTTTGAAAGCAGGTGTAATGTCCAGAATAATCTACTTAAATTGCATAATTAACCATATCCTCATATTAAAACTCTTCAAAGATTTCCATTGCTACAACAAAGCACCAAATCCCAACATTGATTCACATGGTCATCTACAGTTGAGCTTCTACTCTCTCCTTCATGTCCCACTCCTCTTCACTCTCAGTGTACTAGGCATACTGGAAACAATTTGAACAATCATTATAACCTGTTGAGTGTAAAGTGACATAAGTGGAGGTAAGTTTTCTATACTTAACTTGAACCAGTAAAATGATGACACCAGTGGACAATGATAAGTTAAATAATGTAAGTAATACCTGCAGCAACCACTAAAACAAAACAAAAAACACTATACAAAAAAGGTACACTAAAAACATTATAAATAAATAAAAATAGAATTCTAAAAAAAATATTTAAGTAACCCATAGGAAGCCAAGAAAAAGACAACAGAGAAAGGAAAACAAAGAGAACAAACAGCAAAAAAAAATGGTACATTCAAATCCTAACATAGCAATAATTACATTAAACATAGATGACCTAAATAAAGCAATTATTCAATTGGCAGTGAATTTAAAAACATAAGCCAACTATATGCTTTCTGTAGAACACTCATTTTAAATATAATTATACAGGCAGATTGAAAGTCAAAGGATAGAAAAACATATACCATGCAAGCATTAATCAAAGGAAATCAGAAGTAACTATATTGTATCATATAAAATAGACGTCCGAGCAAATAAAATTACTAGAGACAGAGAAAGACATGGAATGATAGAAGAGTCAATCCACCTCTTAGATACAACAATCCAAAATGCATATGCACCAAATAAGAGAACTATAAAACATGTGAAGCAAAAACTGCTAGAAGTAAAAAAGAGAATAGACATACCCAGAGTTATAAGTGGAGACTCCTCGTCCCATTTTTCAACAATTGATCAAACAACTAGGCAGAAAATAACAACGATCTAAAAGAATTCAGCAACACCATAAACCAACCAATCTAATCAACATTTATAGCGTAATCCATCCAACAGCAGCAGAGCACATTCTTTTCAAGTTTTCAGGGAATATATACCAAGAAAGACCACATTCTGGGCTATAAAACAAATCTCAAGACATTTAAAAGAAAAAATTGAAATAGTGAAGAGTAAGTTCTCTGACCACAAAGAAATCAAACTAGAAATCAATAACAAAGATAAGGAAAATCTCCAAATACTTGGAAATTAAATAACACAGCTTTAAATAATTCCTGGGTTAAACATGAAGTCTCAAGAAAAAATAAAATGATAATTGAACTGAATGAAAATGAAAATACATGTCAAAATGTGTAGAACACAGCTAACAATGCTGAGAGAGAAAATGTGAATACTAAATACATACATTAGAAAAGATGAAAGATCTCAAATCAGTAATCTAAGGTACCACTTCAGAAACATAGAAAATAAAAAACAAAAGAAATCAAAATAAACATAAGGGAAGAAATAATAAAGATAAGAACAAAAATCCATGAAATTAAAAACTAAAAATAATGGAGAAAATCAATGAAACAAAGAGCTGAATTGTTGAAAATATCAACAGAATTGACAAGCCTTTAAAAAGACAGATGAAATAAAAACAAAGAAGACACATATTGTCAAAATATCAGGAATTAAATAGGAAATATCACTAGAAATGCTGTAAACATCAAAATAATAAGAAGAAAATACTATGACACTACACACACAAACATTTAGCAACTGGATGAAATAGACCGGTTCCTTAAAAAACACAAACTACCACAACTCACCCAATATGAAATGAATAATTTCGATAGCCCTATAACTAGGAAGGAACCAACATGATGAATCTTGAGGGCATTATGCTAAGAGAAATAAGTCAGATAAAGAAAGAAAAATATGGTGTGATCTCATTTATATTTGGAATCTAAAAAAATTGAACTCATAGAAACAAGAGTAGATTGAAGGTTGCCAGGGGCTGACAAGTGGGAGAAATAGGGCAATGTTGGTCAAAAGGTACAAACTCTCACTTATAACATGAATAAATTCTGGGAATCCAATGTGCAGCATGATGACTCTAGTTAACAATACTGTATTGTACGCTTGAAAGTTGCTAAGAGAATAATATTCTTAGCACAGACACACAATGTGGTAGTATGGGAGGTGATAGATATGTTAACTAACTTCATTATGGTAACCATTTCACAATATATACATATATCAAATTATCACATTGTACACCTTAAACTTATACAATGTTTTATATCAATTATATCTTAATAAAGCTGGAATAAATCAATTTCAATATACCAGCAATAAACACACATGGACACAGAAAACTAAAAATGTAATACAAATTACAATCATTCAAAGCAAGAACATGTACAGGACTCCTATGTGGTAAACTACACAATGCTGATGAAAGAAATCAAAGATCTATAGAAATGGAGAAATATGTTGTGTTTACGCAGTGGAATATTTTACATAGTGAAGATATTAATTTTCCCCAAATTGATAAAAAGTATAATGCAAGTCCTATCAAAGTCCCAGAATGATTGTTTGTAGATACAGACAAGATTATTCAAAAATTATATGAGAAGACAAAGGAACTTAAATAGTTAAAATAATTTTGAAAAAGAAGAATAAAGTAAGGAATGAGTACCCAATTTCAAGACTTTTTATAGAACCATAGTAAAGACTGTGTGGTTCTGGTAGAGCAACAGACACAGAGATCAATGTAACAGATTAGAGAAACCAGAAAGAGACCAACACAAATATGATCCACTGATTTTTGACAAAAAGGCAAAAACAATACAATGGAGGAGGAAAGTCTTTCAAATAAAGGTGCTGGAGTAATTGGACATCCCAATTAGGCAAAAACAACATAAAGTAAACAAAATAAAACAAGAAACAAAATGAAACAAAAAACCTTTGACCTAAACTTCATACTTTACATAAAAATTTACTCAAAATGGATCACAGACTTAAATATAAATTGTAAATTAAAAAACTTTTGGAAAAATTATGAGAGACAATCTTTGGGATCCAGATCTAGGCAAAAAATTCTCAGACTTGACACTAAAGCATGATCCATAAAAGGAAAACTTAATAAATTAGACTTCATCAAAATGAAAAACTGGCTCTGAGAGCAACCTTATTAAAGGGAATGAAAAAACAACCTCTATACTAGAATAAAGTATTTGTAAACCACACATGTGACAAAGGACTAGTATCTAGAGTATACAAAGAACTCTCAAAATTCAATAGTAAAAAAAATAAAATAAAAAAGATAGCATTAAAAAAAAACAGGCGAACATGCATTACAGATCACCTAAGAGGATACATAGATGATAAATAAACATATGAAATAATGTTCAATTAGCCATCAGATAAAAAAATAAATTAAATTAAAACAAATAAGATATTACTATGCACCTATCAAAATGATTAGCACTAAAAAAAGTTATTAGCACTAGATGACGTAAAGGATGATGAAAAACTGTATCACTCCTACATTAATGGTGGGAATGTAAAATGGTAATACAGTCACTCTGGAAAACAACTTGACAGTTTTTTCAAAAAAAAAACTAGACATACAGGGGTGCCTAGGTGTCTCAAGCAGTTAAGTGCCCAACTCTTTGTTTTGGCTCAGGTCATGATCTCATGTGTTGTGAGATCGAGGCCCATGTCAGCTCCATGCTCAGCGGGAGTACGCTTGAAGATTCTTCCCCCCCCAACCCTGGCTCTCAAATAAATTTACCACAAAGATACAGATGTAGTGAAACGAAGGGGCACCCGCACCCCAGTGATCATAACAGCAGTGTCCACAATAGACAAACTGTGGAAGGAGTCGAGATGTCCATCGACAGACGAATGGATAAAGATGTGGTGTATGTATGTGTGTATGTATATATATACCTGTGTATATATATATATACGCACACACACAATGGAATATTACTCAGACTTTGGAAAGGATGGATACTTACCATTTACATCCGTATAGATGGAACTGGAGGATATTATACTAAGTGAAGTAAGTCAATCAGAGAAAGACAATTATCCTATGGTTTTACTCATATGTAGAATATAAGAAACAGTGTGGAGGACCATAAGGAAAGGAAGGGAAAACTGAATGAGAAGAAACAGAGAGTGAGACAAACCATGAGAGACTCTTAACAATGCAAACAAACTGAGGGTTGCTGAAGGGGAGGTAGGTGAGGGGATGGGGTAACTGGATGATGGGCATTAAGGAGGGCATGTGATGTGATGAGCACTGAGTGTTATACACAACCGATGAATCATTGAAAACTACATCTGAAACTAATGATATACTATGTATTGGCTAATTGAATTTAAATAAAAAATATATTAAATAAATAAATAAATTTTTAAAAACATGTAGGGGGATGGGCTAGACTGGTGATGGGTATTAAGGAGGACACGTATTGCATGGAGAACTGGGTGTTATACGCAAACAATGACTCATGGAACACTACATCAAAAACTAATGATGATGGTTTAAACGCTCCCATAAAACGCCACAGGGTTGCAGATTGGATAAAAAGAAATGACCCATCCATTTGCTGTCTACAAGAGACTCATTTCGATGGAATACCATCTTTCATGCCAATGGACCTCAAAAGAAAGCTGGGGTAGCAATTCTTATATCAGATAGATTGGATTTTAAATTAGAGACTATAGTTAGAGATGCAGAAGGACACTATATTATTCTTAAAGGAAGTATTCAACAAGTGGATATGACAATTATAAATATATATGCCCCCAACAGGGGAGCAGCAAGAAAGATACATAAACTCTTAACCAGAATAAAGAGACATATAGATAGAGTCTCAACCGATACCAAAAGATTGAAATTATCCCCTGCATATTCTCAGACCACAACGCTCTGAAATTGGAACTCAACCACAAGGAAAAATTTGGAAGAAACTCAAACACTTGGAGACTAAGAACCATCCTGCTCAGGAATGACTCGATAAACCAGGAAATCAAAAATCAACTTAAACAATTTATGGAGACCAATGAGAATGAAAATACAACAGTCCAAAACCTATGGGATACTGCAAAGGCAGTCCTAAGGGGGAAATACATAGCCATCCAAGCCTCACTCAAAAGAATAGAAAAATCTAAAATGCAGTTTTTATATTCTCACCTCAAGAAGCTGGAACAGCAACAGAGGGACAGGCCTAATCCACGCACGAGGAAGCAGTTGACCAAAATTAGAGCTGAAATCAATCAAGCAGAAACCAGAAGTACAGTAGAGCAGATCAACAGGACTAGAAGCTGGTTCTTTGAGAGAATCAATAAAATTGACAGACCACTGGCAAGACTTATCCAAAAGAAAAGAGAAAGGACCCAGATTATTAAAATTATGAATGAAAAAGGAGAGGTCACGACGAACACCATTGAAATTGGAAGGATTATTAGAAATTTTTATCAACAGCTATATGCCAATAAACTAAGCAATCTGGAAGAGATGGAATCCTTCCTGGAAACCTATAAACTACCAAGATTGAAACCGGAAGAAATTGATTCCTTAAACAGGCCAATTAATTATGAAGAAATTGAGTCAGTGATAAACAACCTTCCAAATAACAAAACTCCAGGCCCGGACGGTTTTCCTGGGGAATTCTACCAAACATTCAAAGAAGAAATAATACCTATTCTCCTAAAGCTATTTCAAAAAATAGAAACAGAAGGAAAGCTACCAAACTCATTCTATGAGGCCAATATTACCTTGATCCCCAAACCAGGCAAAGACCCCCTCAAAAAGGAGAATTACAGACCGATTTCCCTAATGAATATGGACGCCAAAATCCTCAACAAGATACTTGCTAATAGAATCCAACAGTACATTAAAAGGATTATCCATCACGATCAAGTGGGATTCATACCTGGGATGCAAGCGTGGTTCAATATTCGCAAATCAATCAGCGTGATACATCATATCAACAAGAAAAGACTCAGGAACCATATGATCCTCTCAATCGATGCCGAAAAAGCATTTGACAAAATACAGCATCCTTTCCTGATTAAAACCCTTCAGAGTGTAGGAATAGAAGGTACATTTCTCAATCTCATAAAAGCCATCTATGAAAAGCCTACTGCAAATATTATTCTCAATGGGGAAAAGCTGGAAGCCTTTCCCTTAAGATCAGGAACTCGACAAGGATGCCCACTCTCGCCACTATTATTCAACATAGTACTAGAAGTCCTTGCAACAGCAATCAGACGACAAAAAGGGATCAAAGGTATTCAAATTGGCAAAGAAGAAGTCAAAATGTCTCTCTTTGCAGATGACATGATACTCTATATGGAAAACCCAAAAGAAGCCACTCCCAAACTATTAGAAGTTATAGAGCAATTCAGTAACGTGGCGGGATACAAAATCAATGCTCAGAAATCAGTTGCATTTCTATACACGAATAACGAGACCGAAGAAAGAGAAATTAGGGAATCCATCCCATTTACAATAGCACCAAAAACCATACGTTACCTTGGAATTAACTTAACCAGAGACGTAAAGGACCTATATTCTAGAAACTATAAATCACTCTTGAAAGACATTGAGGAAGACATAAAAAGATGGAAAGATATTCCATGCTCATGGATTGGAAGAATTAACATAGTTAAAATGTCCATGCTACCCAGAGCAATCTACACTTTCAATGCTATCCCGATCAAAATACCGAGGACATTTTTCAAAGAACTGGAACAAATAGTCCTTAAATTTGTATGGAAACAGAAAAGGCCCCGAATCTCCAAGGAATTGTTGAAAAGGAAAAACAAAGCTGGGGGCATCACAATGCCGGATTTCGAGCTGTACTACAAAGCTGTGATCACAAAGACAGCATGGTACTGGCACAAAAACAGACACATAGACCAATGGAACAGAATAAAGAACCCAGAAATGGACCCTTGGCTCTTTGGGCAACTAATCTTTGATAAATCAGGAAAAAACATCCGGTTGGAAAAGGACAGTCTCTTCAATAAATGGTGCTGGGAAAATTGGACAGCTACATGCAAAAGAATGAAACTTGACCACTCTCTCACACCATACACAAAAATAAACTCCAAATGGATGAAAGACCTTGATGTGAGACAGGAATCCATCAAAATTCTAGAGGAGAACATAGGCAGCAACCTCTATGACATCGGCCAAAGCAACCTTTTTCATGACACATCCCCAAAGGCAAGAGAAACAAAAGATAAAATGAACTTATGGGACTTCATCAAGATAAAAAGCTTCTGCACAGCCAAGGAAACAGTCAAAAAAACTAAGAGGAAGCCCACGGAATGGGAGAATATATTTGCAAATGACACTACAGATAAAGGACTGGTATCCAAATCTACAAAGTACTTCTCAAACTCAATACACGAGAAACAAATAAACAAATCAAAAAATGGGCAGAAGATATGAACAGACACTTTTCCAATGAAGACATACAAATGGCTAACAGACACATGAAAAAATGTTCAAAATCATTAGCCATCAAGGAAATTCAAATCAAAACCACACTGAGATACCACCTTACGCCAGTTAGAATGGCAAAAATAGCCAGGGCAAGAAACAACAATTGTTGGAGAGGATGTGGAGAAAGGGGATCCCTCCTACATTGTTGGTGGGAATGCAAGTTGGTACAGCCACTCTGGAAAACAGTGTGGAGGTCCCTTAAAAAGTTAAAAATTGAGCTACCCTATGATCCAGCCATTGCACTACTGGATGTTTACCCCAAAGATACAGATGTAGTGAAGAGAAGGGCCATATGCACCCCAATGTTCATAGCAGCAATGTCCACAATAGCTAAATCGTGGAAGGAGCCAAGATGCCCTTCAACAGATGACTGGATTAAGAAGTTGTGGTCCATATATACAATGGAATATTACTCAGCTATCAGAAAGAATGAATTCTCAACATTTGCTGCAACATGGATGGCACTGGAAGAGATAATGCTAAGTGAAATAAGTCAAGCAGAGAAAGAGAACTATCATATGATTTCTCTCATCTATGGAACATAAGAACTAGGAAGATCGGTAGGGGAAGAAAGGGATAAAGAAAGGGGGGTAATCAGAAGGGAGAATGAAACATGAGAGATTATGGACTATGAGAAACAAACTGAGGGCCTCAGAGGGGAGGGGGGTGGGGGAATGGGATAGACTGGTGATGGGTAGTAAGGAGGGCACGTATTGCATGGTGCACTGGGTGTTATACGCAACTAATGAATCATCGAGCTTTACATCGGAAACCGGGGATGTACTGTATGGTGACTAACATAATATAATAAAAAATCATTAATTAAAAAAAAAACTAATGATGTACTGTCTGGTCACTAACATATCATAATAAATAAAAATAAATAAATTTTTAAAAACCCAAATAAAAAACAAAAAATATTTTTAAAAAACAAAACTAAAACTAAACATACATCTACCATACAACCCAGGAATTACAATCCTGGGTATTTATCCCAGATAAATGAAAATTTATGTTCCTATAAAACCTGTATATGAATGCTCATAGCAGCTTATCTGTAATAACCAAAAACTGGAAACAACCCAAATGTCCTTTAACAGTGATATAGCTAAGCAAACTGTGGTCCAGCCATACCATTGACTGCTACTAAGTAATAAAAAGGAACAAATGATTGATAAACATATATAGACCTTCAGAGATTTACCTGAGTGAAAAGCCAATCTTAACAATTTATATATTGTATGATTCCATTTATGCAACATTCTTGAAACAATAAAGTTACAGAAATGGAGAACAGATTAGTTGTTGCCCCAAGTTAAAGAAGGAGTAAGCACAGGAGGAAAGTGGGTATGGTTTTAAAAGTGCAACTTGAAGGACCCTGGTGTTGATGGAAATGTTTTTGATTTTGACTGTATCATAGCGAATATACTGGCTATTATATTGTAGTATAGTTTTACAAGATGTCAACATTAGAGAAACTGGATAACTAGTACATGGGACACACTGCATGTGACGATAGAATTATGTCAAAATAAAATAAAAGGTTTAATTAAAAAATAAATATGTAATACTTTCCATAATAAAACCCAGATAACAACATCTAACAACCAACATTGAATTGTGGAATTATAAACCAATATTGTTCATGAATATTGATGCAAAAGTCTATTTAAAAATACTATCAAATATAATTCAAAAGAATATAAGGTAATAATTCCTCACCTTAGCATAGGATTTATTTGATGACTATAAAGAGTTTGATATGAGAATATTTATTAAACAAGATCATAACATCAATAGGCTAAAAAAATTATCCAAATAGTTTCCAAATAGGCATTTATGATGGTTAATTTTATGTGTCAACTTGACTGGGCTAAGGGATGGCCAGATGGCTGGCAAAACACTATTTCTGGGTGTTGTCTGTGAGGGTATTTCTGGAAAAGATTAGCATTCGATTCAGTAGACAGAGTAAAATGTGGGTATCACATTCAATCTGGTGAGGACCCAAATGGAATAAAAATGCAAAGGAAGGGTGAATTCCCTCTCTCTCTTTTCTTGAGCTGGGTCATCTATCTTCTCCTGTCCTTGGACAATGAAGCTCCTGATTCTTGGGCCTTTGAGACTCTGGAACTTACACACATGGCCCCCAGGTTGTCAGGCCCTCAGACTTAGGCTGATATAGTACCAGATTTCTATGTTCTTCAGCTCACAGATGGCAGATTGTGGGACTTCTTGGCTTTTTTAACCATGTGAGCCAATCCTATGATCTCCTTTTGTATATCCCTATATCCTATTGATTCTGTTTCTCTACACAACCCAGACAAATACAACATTCAACAAAACCCATCAACCATTACTTACTAAAAAATACACAACAATATGGCAGAGATTTGTTATTCATCAGATATTTATATGCTTCTTAACCTTTCTCAGTTCCTTTGAGTCTAACGGGGTGTAGGTATATGACTAATTCTCAGGAGTCTAAATGGAAGAGGGAAGATAAGAACCATTTTGCCCTCTCCACATTCAATCTCATTTAAATGGTTGAAAGTAAAAACTTAGAGCTCGTAGTTAGAATTCGGAAGCAGCTCGGGTCCCTGAGACTATTTGGGAAATAAACACATAGGAGCCCGACCTATCACATACTATATGAGCAAGGGATAAACCTTCACTGTGTTAAGCTGTAGAGATTTTAGGGTTATTTGTCATTGCAGCATAGCCTTGTGTTACCTAACTAATATAACTAGAATGGCCCTCAATTTCCATGATAAAGAATATCTATTTTGAACCAAAAGACAGCATCATATTTAATGCTTATTTTTTTTAACAAACTTTATTTATATAGGGATAGAGAGAGCATGCATGAGCAGGGGGGAATTGCTCAGGGAGAGGGAGAGAGAATCTTAAGCTGGGACTCCATCTCATGACCCTGAGATCATGACCTGAGTGGAAATCAAGAGGCAGGCCCTTAATCAACTGAATCTCCCATGTGCCCCTATCTGATGCGTCTTAAACTAAAATCCCACAATACAATTGTTCTTATCAGCTGGAACAGAAATCAGTGGAACAGAATAGAGAACCCAGAAATAGACCCTCAACTCTATGGTCAGCTAATCTTTGACAAAACAAGAAAGAATAACCAATGGAGGAGATTTTATATGTTAAAGTGGACTTACAGGATCCTGGGGCAGGGGTGTTGAACTACTATTGCCTTTTGTCCTCAAGAAAGTATCAACACCTAGGCAGTTGAGTCCCTAGAGGAATGTCACTCTGCCTGTTTCAAGGACTTGTCAGTGGGCTGTAGGTAGTAAGGAAATTTAATAATTTTTCTTCCACCTTTGTTTCCCACATCAGAAGGACAGTCTCTTCAACAAATGGTGCTGGGAAAATTGGACAGCCACATGTAGAAGAATGAAACTGGAGCCTTCTCTGATACCATACAAAAAGATAAACTCAAAATGGATGAAAGATTTAAATGTGAGACAGGAATCCATCAAAATTCTAGAAGAGAACACAGGCAGCAACCTCTTTGACCTCAGCTGCAGCAACTTCTTGTTAGACACATCTCCAAAGGCAAGGGAAACAAAAGCAAAAATGAACTACTGGAACTTCATCAAGATAAAAAGCTTCTGCCCAGCAAAGGAAACAGTCAACAAAACTAAAAGGCAAACTATGGAATGGGAGAAGATATTTGCATATGACATATCAGATAAAAGGTTAGTATCTAAGATCTGTAAAGAACTTATCAAACTCAACACCCAAAAAACAAGTAATCCAGTCAAGAAATGGGCAGAAGACATGAACAGACACTTCTCCAAAGAAGACATAGAAATGGCTAACAAAAACATGAAAAAATATTCAATATCACTAGCCATCAGGGAAATACAAATCAAAACTGCAATGAGATACCACTTCACACCAGTCAGAATGGCTAAAATTAACAAGTCAGGAAACAACAAATGTTGGCAAGGATGAGGAGAAAGGGGAACCATCTTACACTATTGGTGGGAATGAAATTTCATACAGCCACTCTGGAAAACTATATGGAGGTTCCTCAAAAAGCTAAAAATAAAGCTACCCTATGACCCAGCAATTGCACTACTAGGTATTTATCCCAAAGGTACAAATGTAATGATCCAAAGGGACACATGCACCCCAATGGAGAAACTGTGGAAGGAGCTGAGATGTCTATCAACAGATGAACAGATAAAGAAGATGTGATATAGGGGCACCTGGGTGGCTCAGTTGTTAGGCGTCTGCCTTCAGCTCAGGTCATGATCCCAGTGTTCTGGGATCGAGCCCTGCATCAGGCTCCCTGCTCAGTGGGAGGCCTGCTTCTTCCTCTCCCACTCCCTCTGTGTGTGTTCCCTCTCTCGCTGCCTCTCTGTCAAATAAATGAATAAAATCTTAAAAAAAAAATGTGAGATATACACACACACACACACACACACACACACACATACACACAATGGAATATTACTCAGCCATCAGAAAGGATGAATATTTACCATTTACATCAACATGGATGGAACTGGAGGGTATTATGCTGAGTGAAATAAGTCAATCAGAGAAAGATAATTATCATATGCTTTCACACATATGTGGAATATAAGAAACAGTGTAGAGGATCACAAGAGATGGGAGGAAAAACTGAATGGGAAGTAATCAAAGAGGGAGTGAAATCATTGAGAGTCTCTTAACTATGGGAAAGAAACTGAGGATTGCTGGAGGGAGGGTGGGTGGCAGGATGGGGTAATTGGGCATTAAAGGGGGATGGGGGATGAGCATTAAAGAAGGCACATGATGTGATGAGCACTGGGTGTCATATTCAGCTGATAAATTATTGAACTCTACATCTGAAACTAATTTGTTGGCTAATTGAATTAAAATTAAAAAAAACAACAACAACAATTGCTTTGTGATCTTTGGAAAAATGGTTCAGGAAAAATACCTGGCTCTCTCTCTTAGTAATTTTAAGTACATGTTTACATATTAAGGATTGAGAAGTCCTATACAAAAGAAATCTTAATACCTTATTGAACTCAACATCTCACATACTTATTTGACAACAGTAATCTTTTAATTAGTGGTACGTCTATTCACCAATGTATTTTTGTTTAAAGAACCTTTAAAGGTTGAAGAAAATAAGGCACTAGAAGCATTTCCATGAGATTCAGAAAATAGACCAAAATGTCTACTGTTTTTGCTGGGCTAAGATTTGTGCGTAAGGACTTTTATCATAGCTTCATTTATACATACATAAATGTATGCATCTAAGTAGAGATATATTCAAGCAATAACTATATATGCAATAAATATAAAACAAATTAATAACATTTCAAATGACATTGAAAGCCTGAAAAACACCATGCATTGCTAAATTAAGAAAGCAGAATATAAAACTGTATGTATAGTATGGGCCAAGTTAATATGCATACACACACATACAGAAAAAATATTAAAGTATCAACGGTAGTTATTTCTAGAAGCTGGAATCATGAGCAGTTTTCCACTTTATTCTTCATACTTTTCAATATTTTAATCAGAAATAATAAACATTATTTTTAGGAAAAGAAATAGAACATTTCCTACCTTACAAAGTTTCTGCTTTGTCCTTCAGCTGGCACATTATTATTAATAATAATGCTTATTGAGCAGGAATAATCTCTTTTCAGCATGAAACATCCCATATTCATGCATGCAAAAATAATCTTAATACTTATTATTTTTAATGAGAAAAATGTGCTCAGGTTGAACAATTCTTATCAAATACTTGATATGAGTATGTAAAGGAGAACTTGACTTTGTAAAAAACTATGCTATATGCCAAAATGTTACAATGGCCAATAAGCTGTGGCAATTGTAGAAGAAGAGAGAGGTTGGCAGTTAGCAGCAAGAAGAGTGGCCTAAAGATCTAGAGGGTCCATCCCAAAGAGTGTGACCTAGAAGTAGGTCCTAATGCCAATAGACTCCTAGTATCACTACCACCACCACCAACACACATGCACACACACATTCATAATTCATACTGCAAGTTTCTTATAAGACCTCCTCCTTTTTTTCTGTCCCATAAATTCTTCAAAGTTTGCAGCTGCCCATTTTCAACTTCCAGTATCTTCTTCGTCTAAAATTCTTCTGCTAAAATGAGTATTTGATAACATTTTCACTGTATTATTTCCAGGACAACTTTATGGCCAACTGTAACTTTTGCTAGAAGCTAACTCACTATTTCATTGTCGTCACTGGAGTCAACTTCAGGGCATATTTCAACACTAAAAGTCACTTGGTGGACAGATGTTGTCTCTTTAAGTAACATTTCCACCATAGCCTCCAGATTATTGGGAGTTTTTTGGTTTGTTTCTCTTGTTTTCTTCAATTCTGCCTTAATTTTTATTTGAACTTTGAAACTCTGATATGAAACATCATAAATTGTGTTGGGATATATATTCCCTCAAAGACCTTATGAACAATGAAATTGTATCTCCTCATAGAATTAGCTCAATGAAATAAGCTTATAGCATTCCCCTATTTTACTCCTTTTCACATATATTCAGTTTTCAAAGTGTTATAAAGTGGTGTTTTTAAGAATTAATACTGTGCCCTCTTTAAGTGATCTTTTTATTTCAGCTTCTAAAAGAAAGAAAAATCAGATCCATTATAGCATGCATTTACATTTCAATCTTTTTTTAGGTTTTCTGTAATAAATACATGGAAAATAGTCTTTGTCTATTCATCGGATTATAGTATAGTGTAGATGGAAAAATGCAGCCTTGGAGTCAGATCCAGGTTCCAGCCTCAGGTCTACTGAATACTTATAATGATTCTCTGTTACATCCTTTACCCTCTCCAAGCCTCCATTTATTTTTCTGCAATGAACGCAATGAAAGTATAAAACTGCCTGCCTTACAGGTTTTAATGACGAATAAATAACATTGATTAAATATGCTACACAGCTATGCATCATTGTTAATAATTAAATTTTTTCCAAATTTAATTATTTTCATGCTAGTTTGATCTATTATCACTAAAAAATACTATTCCCGTTGTGCCGAACCAATTCCAATGGAAACTCACATAGCATAAGAGTAAGAAACACTAGCCACCTTGGACAAGTTGTATAAAATATAGTTGGCTTTTAATTTTAAATTGTCCCTGACCTTTCTAAATCCTAGACTGGAGGCAACAATTTTTTAAAGGTCATTTACGACACTGTCAGTATGAGATTTTTAAAATATTTTCTTAACCCCATCTCCAATAACATCCATAGCAAAGTTAGCTGGGAAGATCTACCTTAGGATTGATATATATATATATATATATATATATATGATTGATATATATATTGATATATATATCAATATATTGATATATATATCAATGATATCAATATATATTGATATATATCATTGATATATATATCAATGATATAAAAACAATTGATATATATCAATATGATATATATAATATCAATATATTGATATGTATATCAATATCAATGTGTGTATGTATGTATATGCAATGTGTGTATATGTAATGTGTGTATATATGTAAATATATGTTGACACATACACATACAGGTAGGCTGGATTCATATATAGAGACACATACATATATGTGTGGGTGGATGGATAAATTAAGCATCATGGCTTCTTCCCCCTTTTTGTTATTAGCTGCTAGAAGTATATTCTGCATAATTATACATACCCATGGATTGAATACTTTGTGAATTACTGACAATGAATTTTTTAACCATTTAACTTTAGAAAGGTACTAAGGATAGATAAATAAAGTTCATTATTATAGTGGATAACCATATACTCAAGAAGACAAATACATTATAGAAAATCATAAAATGTACTCCAAAGCACCAAATCTTGCAGGAAGATTATCCACTTCTTAACAAATTTTCTATTACTATTTATTAATGTAATAAGTTGATAGTTTTCTGGGAAATGAAGCTCCCTTTCATTTCATGTTGACAGTTTTGATATACCATTATTGTAGTAAGATAGCAGCCTTCACTTCGAAGCTAAGAAATACCAATTGAGATAGAGTGAGAAGCTGCTTTAAATGACCGTGGGTAGTTTCCATAGTTTGTTGTGGGGAGGGAATGGGGGCAGTTGCACCTATTACAATGTCAGCAGGCATACTACTGAGATTAATCTATTTTGACCTTCGCTCACATTCCATCTGCTCTGGTGACTAGGGTGAGTTCACAGGTTCACGATGAGTCATGCTTCATTTACATTCTCAGAAACACTTGCAGTTTGGAATACTTGACAGTAACATACCCCAGTGTGGATACCCAGAGTACGTGAAGGATTTGCTAAAGACGTTGCCATGACTTATGTAACGTGATGGAGGTAATATAGTGGAGTTCCTGCTGAAAAGACCTCAGTGTTCTGAAGTAGCCCCAGCTCCAACCATGTCATCATTGAATTGACCCTTGGCCAAACCATGACAGATTCCCAATGAAGGTGAAATCACTTTAAATGAATATCAGAAGCAATCTCCTAAAGGTGATAAACTACAAAACTCTCCCCTCTAAGCAGAAGTACACGCTGAAAGAGAAGAGCAGGATCACTCTCTTGCCTTAAGGATGGTTGAAATCAAAGGAGGGCACATCTGGTAGAGATAGAACCAGAACCACATTTCCAGGCTGACATCTATATATGAAACTCTGTCCGTAAGATAAAGGGTAGAAGCACTCCAATCTCTTCTACCACTTTCCAGTCATATGAACCATCCAAAGTGCAATGAGAAAAACTGCCCCTACGCTAGAAATGACCAATCAATCAGAGAGGCCTTACCAAGCAACTACCCTTCATTAGGTGCTTCACCTCAGTCTCTGAAGCAAGTTCCCCACATCTTTTTGATCTCTAAGCAGTCGAGAAGTCAGTCCTTAAGATCTCTTCACAATCTATACTTAATAGATGCTTTATCCAATCCAGAATTTTAAATATTATCTATTCACAGGAAAAAAATTCCAAATTTTATCTCTAGCCCTGAGAGCTTAACTACAACCTACTTACTTGACATCTCCACCTAGATATCCAATAGGCATCTCACCCTTGTCAGAGACAAAACTCATTGTGTGACTTTCTCTTCCCACCTGTCCTGCAGTTTTCTTTATTTGAGTAACTGACACTTCTCTCCTGCCACTTACCTAGGCCAAATCCTTGTAGTCATCTTCGATTCCCCTCTTCTTATCAATAAATCCTTCAGCAATAGTGTCAGCACTTCTTTTGTATTATGTCCAAATCCAACCACCTCTCGATGCTTCCAGTGCCACCGCCTTGGTCCAAGTAATCAACAACTCTTGCTTGAAGAGTTGTACTAGTCTCCTAACCATCTCACTAATTCCACACTTGCCTCCTTACAGACAATTCTACAGATACAGCAACTAAGGAGACACCTTTAAAATACAAGTCTGACCATCCTACTCCTTTACCTACAACCCATGAAAGGCTCCACATGTCACTTGAAGTAAAATCTCAAGTGTGTGCCACGGCATACAAAGCCCTGGTTATCCTAGAAATCTGCTAGGGCACTGTCCTCCAATCCTACTTTCTACCAGTTCTCTCTACCCCACATATCCTGCCCTCCTTGTTCTTCCTCAAACGCTGCAAGCACACTTCTACTCTGGGGCCCTCTGTATAGAATGCTCCTCCACCAAGTTCCTCACTTCCTTCAGATCTCTACCCAAAGGTCACCTCCCTAAAGAGACTTTTTGTGATTAGTATGTGCCCTGCTTCTCTTGCTTTATTTCTTATCAGAATACTTAGCACCATCAGATATATTTTGTGTTATTTGCTTCTATTATTACCATTTTTCTCCTTTCATTAGAATATGAGCTATTTGAGGACAGGAATTTTATTATAATCACCACATTGTGCTCAAAACTTAACAGAATGCCTGGCACAGAGAAAATACCCAATCCATACTTTAAATGAACAAGTATATCAATACAGTTCCTATCTTCAAGAAACTCACTAGCCAGTAGGGGAAATCAAGATATGCACCGCTAAGTATAATGCAAGCCACCTGTGATTAAACAAATTACAGGATAGCACATGGGAAACAAAATTAACTCTAGCCTGGGTTAGAGAAGGGTCAGAGTTTTCTCACACATGCAGACATTTGGACATACACATAGTATTTAAAGTAGGCTGAAACAGATAAATGAAATTTCAACAAGAAGAGATGTGGAGACTAGCATGGGCATAGAGCAAGAACTTGAACACTCAAAAGTACTCAGCATATTTAAGGAACAGTAAATGGTCCTAGTGGATGCCATCTGAGAGTTGAGCTGAGTACAAGGGGTAGGAGATGGAGCTGGGAAAGTAGAGCAAGCCAGATTTTGAGGAGTCTTGAATGCAGTGAAAGTGACATTGTTTTATGCAGTCAAGAAGAATTTGTTAAGTTACTATGGGCCAGATTCTATGCTGAGTGCTGGGAAAGAAATGACATCCCAAGTCCCTGTGTTCAAGACATGTACAGTGGAGCAGAGTATATGCAAATGTGCAGACAAATGAGTGTCACAAAGTGTTATGAGCGTCAGAACAGCCATCTGAGGGGCAACACAATGAAGTCATGAGGGTTCCGTGATGCAGAGAAGGATATTTCCAGGAAGATATTATGGAGGAGACCAGAAGTCAAGGACCTTTGAGCTGGAGAGTAAAATGGAAGGATTGAGTTTTAGAAAGAAAATGCAAGTTAGGGTAGGCAATTGATTGGAAGGCAGAGAGCCAAGTCAAAGAGGGAATTCTCGTCAGGGTAAAGATTAAGGAAAACATAATCAGATTACTTTAGACTTGGAAAGACATCTCAATCCTATCCTCTATCCTGGTGAGTACTTACTGCTTCAGAAATTTCCTAACATTAAACCAGTTTCACTTGGGTAGAAGAAAAGGTGATCAGAATCTTCTTACCAGAGGGCTTCAGACGGGACGGGGGTGGGGGAATGGGATAGGCTGGTGATGGGTATTAAGGAGGGCACGTATTGCGTGGTGCACCGGGTGTTATATGCAAGTAATGAATCATGGAACTTTACATCAAAAACTAGGGATGTGCTGTATGGTGACTACCATAATATAATAAAAAATATTATTAAAAAAATAATAGAGTATATGCCATCCAAAAAAAAAAAATCTTCTTACCAGATATATATTACAAAATTTAAAACAGTTAAGAAATGTAGAAAAAGCCATTCAAAAAATTCTCAAGATGAGTGTGGAGGAAGAACAGATGAACTAGGTAGAGAGTGGTATTGCATAGAATGCTCTTTAATAAAGGTTAGTTAGTTAGTTACATCTCAGCACTGGCTTTTATTAGGCACATTACTTGTTATTCTCAATAGTTTAACAGTAACCAAATAAAAAATAACTTGTAAAGTGCTCTACTCCTACCCTTCTGCAAACCCTCTTCATGATTTCAAGATGTTAGTTCTGACATGTTCAAATCATAATCATGATAATTAGTATTTGACACTCACAGTCTCTTCACCAACAGTACATATCGTTCATTAGTCAACATATAGCTGCAGTATAGAAAATATTTATCATATACAAGGACCAAACTTTCAGTCATTTAGGAATACTTTAATAAGCTAAACGTACTGAAGGGTGCTTCCACTGTTGATTATCTTTCCCTTTGAGCTATTCGATTTCTTTAGGATATAATTTTCTAAGTTATATTCATTTTAAAATTCCTGAATTTGAATTTGTTGGGTTGAGTCCCTCGCAGAAGTCATAAATTGGCTTGCTGAGTTCAAAATTTTTTAAATGAATTAATGTAATCCCCACACATGACTATGTGAACATTTTACGTGTCATTTTTTGGTCATGACAAATGCATGGAAAAGCATGTATCATTTTTCCATGTAATATTTAGTACACAGTTTCTCTTATAAAAAGTAAGGCCCAATGAAATTTTTATTCAAATGTATATTTCC
Organism: Ursus maritimus; assembly: GCF_017311325.1. Taxonomy (NCBI): domain Eukaryota; kingdom Metazoa; phylum Chordata; class Mammalia; order Carnivora; family Ursidae; genus Ursus; species Ursus maritimus. The sequence continues at coordinate 79,886,361 of NW_024423343.1, read as the reverse complement.
TCATGGAAATTCAAAACCTGTGCATTATTCTCTGCTTTCTTTCAGTAATTATTTTGACATAGGATTGCTTTAAAAAATTTCTTCTTTAGAAAGGCATGAATATTTCCTTAGATGGTTGGGGTCAGTTTCAAGTGTGGATGGTGTCTGCATTCATTATCTAATTGAGATGAAATACAAGGGTGAGATATAATAATAAGGACAGCCATTTTTGTATGTTTAAAAAAGAGAGTCATTTTTCATCACAAATTAATTTTAGAATATTTAAAATTTGTCCTGACCTTGTAAGCTAGGTTTATGTAATAATCACTTTGATGCCTATTTATCAGAAACTTTGAATCTCACTCAGTTTACCTCCCAAAGCCAGAACTTGCCACCCTCACTCCTGGGTAGGAAGACAAATTTCTAGGCTTTAGTGGCTCCTGGATAAGCTGAACCCATCTGGCCAGGCACTCTCACAAGAGAGTGCAAACACCTGCTTGTAACCACTTGGCAGCATCCCCACAAAAAATCAGTTGGAGGAGACAATGTGATGTGCACAGAAACAACCCTAGAGTTCTGGGATTTTACAAGGCAATTTGATAGAGCTGATCAAAATAAACTGGGAAAGTAAATAAAGACTAAGTTAAACACACTTGGAGAAATGGCATTAGAGCATATTCATGAAAAATAATTCTCCCTGAAGCTGATTCCCAGGGCTTTTTTTGCCCCAGAATTATCTGATACATTATTACAGTCTGTAGGGATGTGCATAAAGAGTATTATGGTAAAAATTTAGTGAAAACAGTCCGAGCCTGTGCGAAACTTCAACTGAACTGAAATACACAGAGGGATTATGTCAGAGAAAGATAAATCTTTAAGCAGTGTGTGCCTGAGAAATTATGTATGATCAAAAGTCTTCCCACAGCCCCACTTATGACCAAATATCCTTAGCATGAAGAAAATTACAAACAGGTACACTGCTGTATTGGAAATGGAAATGAATAGTTCTCTGTGTTTCTTTACCTTCTTATACAGTCCTTTACAGTGTAAAAAAGAACTTTTGCAAACATTATTTCCTTTGATTATTATAACAAGATGGTATGGTAGTTAAAAGATTTTTTTTAAAAGGCAAAAACCAAAACGCCCAAAAAATAACAACAGAAAACACAAAGACTTGGGGAAGCCAGGTTGTAGATTTACTTGAAAAACAGTGTCTTTGGCCTCACTCACGATCCCAGTCCCAGGCTGCTGTCAACAGAATGGAACCGGGCAAAGTATATTGTCGGAACAAAGGTGCAAGATGTGTGTGTGTGTGTATGTGTGTGTGTGTGTGTGTGTGTGTGAGAGAGAGAGAGAGTTGAGCATGTGTGTGCATGTGTGTGTGTGCACACATAAATCCACATGCATGTGTGTCTGACTGCAATTTTTTTGCCTTCCTAAATAAGACTCAAGAAATTCTTGAATCAATATCAAAATACCTATAACTATTTCTTTTCCTTTTAATTAAGAAGAATAAAAATAAAAGCATCCGAAGAGTGTGGTGTGAAAGATGAGACAGAAAAATGTGAGGCAAGAGAATAGAGCTGGAAGATGTGTAGAACACATCCAAACAATACCACATTGCTCGAAGGTATCCGTAGGGACCTATAAACCAATTGGAAGAAACACATGAAGAAAAGCCCTCTGCAGTGGGCCTGTTTTTATCAAACAACTATTTTCCAAGGTCATGCTCCTATTTAGGAATATTTCAGTATTAAAGCCCTGATTTCTCTATTATTTACAATAGTCATTGGCATTGAGGTGAATCAGTGTAGAAGCAACATGGTAGAGAGCCATTGATTACAAACTTGTACCTGTGTTTGCCACTAGACAGATCTACCTCAGTGTCTTGATGAGCAGTTATAATCCAATCTTTTAAAATGAATCTCACTGTCTTTCTCCTCAAACTGAATTCTACTGCATCCTCTCTTTCAGTAAATGGTAAAACCATTATGCAGTCTCCCAAGCTATCAACCTTGTTCCCTGATGTCACTCTCATCCACGCTTCCTTTAGTCCTATTGATTTTAGTTCCATGATATCCCACCAATAAATGCCCTTTGCTCTAGACTCACTGCGTTATTCTGGTTCATGTGAAAGGTAATGAGGGTCTAAAATTCTTACAGGAGCTTTCTTACTGCCCACAGGATGATGTCCTAGCTCGTGAGACTGGCATGCAAGGTTTTGTCTTATGATCTAGCCCCTGCCTTGTTTTCTAAACCAGGCCACTGAAAACTTAATTCCAGCCACATTGAACTTCTTGCAATGTTGTCTCTTCATCCTTTCACTCTTTTTGTTCATTCTGCATGAAATACTCTTGTCCCAATCCTGGCCGTCTCCCTCTAAGTATGCTTCGAAATTCAGCTCCTCTGTGAAACCTCCTCCCTTCTTACACAGTTAGCTGTCCTCTGTGTGTCAGTTGCTCTTGCAGTCATCATCATCATCATCATCAATTTTTGTTTAACTTTTTTCCAGTTTTTCCATTTACTAGTTTAAAAATTATGCGTTCTATATATATTATTCACTTTATTCACCTCTATCCCAAGCACCTAGCATATATAGTAAACAATATGTATTTGTTAAATGAATGAATGGTGAATAAATTTTAAAATCTCCAGGAAATTTAAAAAATGCATTTACAATGACCTAATACTAACTTAATTGTTATTGTCCAAAAGCTCTAATATAAACTTATGTTTTTTAAATATGGACATGAAAGGAAAACTAAAACTAATCAGTATCTACAGGCAATAATTATTATATTAAACTGCTTCCCACATAACTTTGGCAGGAACAGATTGAGACAGATCTTAAATTAAGAGCCCTCATAGACAATAAACAAAAGATGATTTATTACAATGACAATAAATGTTTTCAATCCATCCCATTCATCTTCTAATTTTCGCTATCACTACTGGGCAAGGGAACACCTGGTTTAAAGACTATACTGAAGTCATTGTCATCACCACCTCTATACCAGTCTGGAGTGCTGTTTCCAGTAAACTGTAAGAATCTGTCCTGGGGTTTGTCCTAGCAAGTTGCCTAAATAACATCTGAACCAAGGAGCCAATGTATGTTGGGAGGAGTAAGATTCAAAATTACCTTTACCAGATGAGAAATGTCCTACAAAAACAGGGAAAAAAAATGTACAAATGACAGTCTCTTAAGGAATAAAAGTAAAAAACTAGTTGTAAAATATCAAGATAATGTAGAAACAGACAGACACCACTTTTTAAAGAATGAGAAAAAAATAAAGTTGAATGTGAGAGCTTTTTATTTGTTTTAGCAGTTCTGAAGCCATTACATTATGACGTCCAGCTTAAATCATCAGGCTCACTCTCAAGGACTGTGGAGATAGGAAGAAGTTTCAGAGAAGAATTACAAAGAATACGTAACACAACGGAAAGTTAAAGAAGTTTAGGCTGGAAAGAAATATCGAAATAATAGCAAGGGGTGACTAAGATTTCAGATGTATTTAGAAATAAATATAAATGGCACACAAATTCTCCATCTCAGTGATGAACCAAAAAGCAGAGAATATTGTCAAAACAAAGAGGAAAAGACTGGGCTTAGGAAAAGGAATCACTTGACTTTGTGAGTGATAAATCTAAACAAGTACTGAATGAGGTTATGAAAACTTCCAGGAATGACTGAAAATTGTCTGTTTTGAAAGGTTTAGGCATTCAGTTTTCTGCAGGAAGGAAGATTAATATCATTTATTGTGAATATTTCCAGTTCTATGAACTAAAGACATTATCTTATATTCATTATATGTTTACATAATACCCCGTAAAACACCATACACTCTACCTTTATTAATATTCTCAAGTTTCTCCTCTGGAGTTAAACATCACAGCAAGCTTAAACTTTCCTCACAGAAGGTATGCCTGTGACTATTACTGTGTCCACCAGCCAGATCCTCCTCAATTTCTATGCAACTTCAATAAATATGGAGTACCAAAAAAATACACAAGCCTTCAATAAGTGCCCAGGAAATGCCAAGTCAAAATAGGCAGATTACTCCATGACTTCTGCATGTCATACATCTATTAATACATCCTAGGATCATGTTCACACTTTTAATAACAGCACTAGGCTGCTGACTCACATTCGGGCATGTTTCTACTTCCTTCGTTCCTACATAATTATTCCCCTTCTTGTATCAGCCTGGTTTGTTTTTTTCCCTAATCTCATCCTGTTTAACTTGGCCACTTTTCTCAATTTTCAAGGGTCTGTTGAATTGTTGTCCTGGCTTCCATGTATCAGTAACACTACCAAAATGAAGACTTTCTCCTCTAACTTTTAAATAATCAAAGGATAAGGAAGGTCAGAGGAAGCTCAATATTTCTTTTCAATTATGTGCAAGGCTCTCTGTCAGGTGTTGGGGGTAAGACAAACATGGTTCCTGCTTCCTGATAGATTACAGTCTATCAGAGATAGAGATACGTAAACAGAAAACTACAACCCTCTCTGATAAGTGCTATGCTAGGAAGGGCAGACAGCAACAGGACAAAGGAAGACTGTGAGACAGGAAGAATTATGGGTCTAGGTGCTGTGGCTGCATGCTATAATACCACCTGAATTCCAAAGACAGGGATGCAGGAGAGGGAAAGGCTAACAGCTGAGAATTTGCACAAATATATCAATTAGCTCCTTTAATCCTCACAACAACCCTGCAGGGCAAGTATTATTACCCCAGTTTGACAGATGAAGAAACTCAGCATTTAATGGGGTAGATACTTAGCCAAAGGTCACACACCTCTAGGTAATAAGTAACAGAGCTGGATTTTCAATCCAGGTCTATATGATTCCAAAGTACACATATGACACCATGCTACCTTTCAAATATTCTCCATGTTTCTGATTTATTAACAGAAATGCCACATGGGAAGAAATCTAAAATTTCAGAAGACCAGATAATGTCCACTACTTCCACTTTATGTGACATTTATTCAAGGCATGACATCAAACTAATTTGACACAAGCTCATCCCAGACTTTTCTGGTAACTTCCTGACACTCTGAATTCAGGTGCCAACTACCCAATGGTTTGCAAGTTCTGTTTTCAGGGTCCAAAGATATAATAATCCATCCATAACTTCAAGAGCTGATATTTCTTCCAGTTTAAAAAAAAGTATCGTATTTTTCCATCTTTGGGCATTCTTGTCTTTTGCAGAAAATATTCTACAGTTAATAATAGTGCAAAGCACTCAACAATTTCAGAAGTAGCTTGAGTGTCTATTTAGATGGTTCAGAGATAGTTGCTTCCTGTCATAAGCAGGTAGCTAATATTTAATATGTATTCAAATAGGAAAAGGAAACAATCCAGGAAATCAACCCAGAACATAGAATTGTTTAATAGATGATATCTGAAATTCTATGTTCAATTCCCATTACTGTCATTCGTCCAATAAATACAATGTTAAAACTAATTCTTGCAATAGGTCACCCTGAAAAGGTCCTTGACACCTCAAGAGTCACCAAGAGCAGTAATTTGTCTGCATTCTATACCTGAAAAGGCATCCATTCTCCATCTGCCCATTTCTATAACTCCCCTTGGCTCCAGGAATGATCCAGTTACTATTAATACAACTATAACTGGCCCCCAGGATTGCCTTGATAAGATCATATTCTAACAGATTCCTAGAAACACCTACTCTTTCTCCTCAAAACCTACCAATATGGAGTGTAAATTGGTGCAACCACATTAGAAGAACCAATATTTACTAAAGTTTAACTTATATGTACCCTATGAACCAGCAACAGAAATGCCTACATATGTTCACACAAAGACATGCACCAGAATGTTTATAGTAGTGCAATTTGTAATGTCCAAAAGTGGAAACTATCCAAATGTCCAACTTCAGTGAATGAATAAATTGTTCTGTATTCATACAATGGAACACTTTACAGCAAAGGGAATGAATACCTACAGCTATATGCAATGATAGAGATGGGTCTCACAAACATAGTGATGAGTGAAAGAAGCCAGACACAAAAGAATACATACTGTGTGATTCTATATACGTGAAGAACAAAAGAGGCAAAACTAATTTATTCTGTTGGAAATCTTGATAATTGTTACCCTTAAAGAGGGTTGCTAACAATAAGATGAAATGAGATGGGCTTCTAAGATGTGGTAATAGTCTCTTTCTTAACTGGGATGTTGGTTAATTGAGTGTGTGCAGTTTTGTGAAAATTAATTGCTTTATTTTTCTATATATGTACTACACTTCAATAAAAAAGTTCTTAAAGTCTTCAAAGGCTTGAAATTTTAAATAGCTAATTTTTGGAGAGATTAAAATGGACTGTATAAAATATGACCTGTGGGGTAGAAGAAGTTTTGAGTAAGGATCTATATTCTAAACAATATAGACCCAAATGGCTATTCCAAGATAGACTTGGGTCCCTTGCTCCTATAGCTCCTGAGATTCTCATGCCTCCCTACATATGGCCTCTAGTCTTCATTCTGGTTATGACTCTCCAGTCCACTTTCTCTACTTATAAATAATATTTTCACCTCTGCTCAAAGACTGCCCTCACTCTTCAAGGACATGCCCTGGCCTATGGGCCTTTAAAACAAGGCACTTTCCAACTTCAATATTCTTCTCCTGGACTCTAAACATCCTGCACTGATCACTGATCATGCAGTCACCTTCTTCTCTATCCAGGGCACTCTGGGAATCATTCTCACAATGGCTTCTCTCTCTGACATCTTTAATTTGCCTCCTGTGGCAACTGAGAGTAGGGGAGCCGAGCTGTTTCACATACTGTATTAAATTCACCCAAATGTCCACTCAACCTTGATGGCAGAAAACACTATGTCTTTGTTTTCCTCATTTCCCAGGAGGGTCACCTCCTGCTTGCACCTCATTTACACAGCTGACTTGACTGGCACACCTGGGCCCCCAAAATGACCAAAGGAGAACTGCTTCAGATTGCTTGCTCCTTCCACATCACTCAGAAGCCCCTCAGCAGGCTGCTTGTCTAGGGTGATAAAACGATAATTTTATAATATTACAAATGACTTAAATATATCTTAAGAGAAGCCAACATAACTCTCACAAGGCACAGGGAGGCATGAATTTGACATTTAGCAAGCACCTACTACATACAGGACTTCATGCTTGGAACTTTCCCATATGCTATTATCTTTAGTATGTACACAACCTTGTTACATAGATATCATAATCTCCCTTTTGCAGGTGAAAAATTAGAGGCTTGGAGTTTAAATATATTGCCCCAAACCACACAACACATAAAACGCAGGGCAAGCCATTAAACCAGGCATCGGCAAATGTTTTCTGTAAAGATACAACAAATATTTTAGGCTTTGTAAGTCATGTAAGGTCTCTGTCACATATTTTTCTTTGTTTCTTTGTTGGTTGGTTTGTTTTTACAACCCTTTAAAAACATAAAAACTATTTTTAATTCCTTGGCTGGATTTGGTCCAGAGATGGTAATTTGCAGACACTTACTCATTTTAAGAAGTTGGGGGGAAATATGTTATAAAATATGTGCTCTGGACTTTGGTCTAAGTTTAAATCCTAATCCCATCACTTGCTAGCTAACATTTATGAAGAGTTTACTAGGCACCAGGAAACATTCTAGGGGTTTTACATGTATTTATTTATTTATTTATTTATTTATTTATTTATTTATTTATTTATTTATTTAATTCTCACAACTCTGTGAGATAGTAGGTCTTACTACTCCACTGTTCTACAGATAAGGAAACTGAAGACCAGAGTGGTTAAATAACTTGCCCCAGTGTACATTCAGAAAGTAAGGGGTATAACCCAGGCTATCTAGCTACAAAGCTCATGTTCTTCACCACCATGTTAATATTATTGAAGTCAATAATAAACTACTTGATTAGGATAAGTAACTGGATTGCATTTGTACATAAAAGGAAACTTTTAATTTTCAATAATCCTTTTAGTCTTGTAAGAAAAGAACTTGAGGCTGTTGTAACTGGGATCAAAGCATCTAGACCCTAGAAGGTGCCATTATGTCAGATTCTACAGATTCATAAGTGTGTAAAGCAGAACCCAGACACGGCGATCTTTCCAAGGCAAAGGTATAGACTGGAGTCCAATTAATCAAGGTCAGAGGAGCCCAAGGTGCAAGTTGAGACTCAAAGCTTGACAGGTGGAGAACCAGGCAGGAAATAATTGGTAGGCATACAAATGGGTAGGCAGTTGGTGTCAGAACCTGAAACTAAGACATCAGGGTCCTGGTTCAGGGGCTAAGCCCTGGGAAATTTGAGATTCCTGTGTCTACTCTGAACGAGCAGCAGGACAGACTCAGCACTGAGCTGCAGAATCTTTGTATGAGTAAGGGTGTGTCTTTGCCCTAGTTATGCACTGTGCTCAGGGATGAAAGGTAGGGCCCATCAGAAAAGTCAAGGTCAGTTCAGTCCACCTACTGGAGTTAAAGATCTACAGAGACAGAGACCCAGGAAAATCCTTCAAATATATAAATCTTAAATATAGTTCTTTTAAATCCAAAACAACATTGTTATTTATGTTACTGCAATTAACCTGTTATCAACCGCAGATAAGTAATATAAAGTTAAAAAAAAAAGAAATTTAGAATGGACACTGTAGTCCTGGGTGGTATGTGGCATTTGCCTACAATAGCCTGCTGTGGTCTGTTCCTGAAAGTTCTCTCAGCCTGAGACCTTTTGTTTGTCACCAACCCCTTTGCAGTCTTCACCTCTGAGCTTACATTTTCCATACTTTATATTATTTTTTGCTTTGTCACACTCATCATACTTTTTACTTACACATATTTTTAGAGTGCTGTATGTTGTCTGTTTCCCTAACTGGACTGTAATCTCCATGAAAGCAGAGACCATATCTGTTTAGTCCATCACAGTATCTCTACCTGGTGCCTGGTTCAATAAATTTGCCCTTGATAATTATCCATTATGGATAAACTTCTATTGGCATATCACTGAAATGCCTAAATATTATTTCTCTTCAGAGAGAGAACAAAAACTTCCTGAAGCCGAGAAATATGTACTACAAATACAAATTATCTGTCAGTCTTATGTAACAATACCAGGAAAATCATAAGACATGGGATAAATAGAGAATCATCACGTTATTTATACCAAAGTGTGCCCACAAGGTCCCTGGGACAGAGAAGGGACTATATAAATAACAAAAAGATTCTGCTGGTAAACAAATAGCAAGAATATTTCTGCTTTCACACAGTAAACATTATGCTTCTTTCTTTTGCTCACTGATGAAAAAATTTACCAAAGCAATCAGTCCTGTTTTTCCCCTTCTATTTTTTGACTTGAGATGGCTATAATTTACTAAGTAAACTACCTGGCATCCTTGGAGTACTCCAAGTCTATGCTGTCTATCACCACTCAAATAGCAAGGGCATCTTTGGCATTCCAAATGCATAGAAAGTAATCAATACAGAAAAGAACAAATTAATCGAAAGTTATGTAATCTTATACTCTGAAAAGAACCTGATTAAATCTCCATCCTTTGTAGCTATTGCTAATCTAGGATAGTGCTGGTGTTTACAGTCTTTTGTGATTTGACCTCAGGTGACCCAAGGATAGTTTCAATTGCTTATCAAATGTAATTTTATGAACGAGATAAAGATATTGTGAATGTATATAAAACACCTTTGAAATGCAGAGAGCCTTTCAAGATGGGATTTTTAGTTTGCCTGCTACTCTTTCTTTAGAGTCTAATTGATTTTCTTGACATCTCTTTAGCCTGGCAAACTGCCTACCTAAGTACTTTATCTGACCTTCCGGCTGTTTGCCAGGTATTGATCCAATATCTACAATGGCTGTGTTGTACCAGCTCTTCCAACTTTGATAAGGGCTAATGTACTAGCGCCAGGCAGACAGGAAGTCAATGGTCTCAAAATTTCTCTCATCCTCTTCTATCTGTATCTTCCTTTCTTCTTATGCAAGAATTTCAAGTTCTATCAAAATCAGATCTGAAACAAATCAGATGGACATGCGGGCCTAATTTATCTTCTAGGAATTTTTTTAAAAAACACATTATTCTCTGGGGGACAATAAATGAAAATGTTTAGAAATATAAGACTTCCTGTTGTAGTTAAAATAATGTTATTAGTTGATAGGTTTCCTTTTTAAAGAGAAGTAAAACTAAATATGACTTATGGAGATGCTTAGGGTGGATTTAGACAAACTACATTGCATATAGTAAAGAGAAACCAAGTAGTAAGGGTCTTGAAATACTGTCATAAATGAAACAATAAAAGAAAATGGGATTTTAACTATGGACTACGAGAAACAAACTGAGGGCTACAGAGGGGAGGGGGGTGGGGGAATGGGATAGACCGGTGATGGGTAGTAAGGAGGGCACATATTGCATGGTGCACTGGGTGTTATACACAACTAATGAATCATCGAGCCTTACATCGAAAACCGGGGATGTACTGTATGGTGACTAACATAATATAATAAAAAATCATTATTAATAAAAAAAAAAAAGAAAATGGGATTTTAGTTAACCTAAAGAATCGCTTAATTGGGGAAAGCAATGTGATAGCTCTGTGAGATTAATATCTGGAAGTTAATGTGACTGTAAGTATTAGTTTGTATATATATCTCATATTTTTCAAGTTTGCCTTGACAATTTTAGGAAGGCATTTTCATTAGATAAATGGCCTTGGGTAGGCTAGGGAGATCCTCTCCAACAAAACACCTTAATTACTCAGCCCAGGATGGAATCTTCACAGATGGAGAAAACAAAGGACCTGAACTTAGAATCACTGAAATAAGCCCTTTGGGAAACAGAGAACCTCATTAGGAATATATTTTGTGATTTAAGATAACTCGAGATAGATAAAATTGACTGCTTTCCCTGTACAGATCTGTTACTGATATGCTTTGCCCTCTGTCAACTAGTTTCAAAAAAACAGTTGGGAGAATCGAGAGAACTTATAATGCCTTTGCGTGGAGAAAAAATGGTGTTGACTGGTGCCTACTTTATCTGATCTATGTCCTTTTGTAGCTTAAAATAGAGGAAAAGCCATGATAAATGTACTTTTAAGTTGCCAACCTGAGGGAAGCAATTAATACTTAGAATAAACAAAAAATGCACATTCATCATCATATGCCACTTCAGGCAATCTACATTCCAAAAAAATCATTCCAAGCAGCTGGGTACAGTCTTGAGTTGAAGACTGGCCATGGTGGGAAAAGATCAGGGAGCCCCACAGAGCTGACTTAGGTGGGAAACTGCAGAGGGTTCTGCAGGGGTGGCTGTGGGTGGAAGACGTCCCACAAAGCAGACATGGGTGGGAGAGGTGCACGAGATCCCAAGGGCTGGCTAGAAGTGGAAGTGGTGCAGAGGATTTCTCAGGGCTAATGTGCAGAAGCCCAAAGAAGCTGTTCTGAAAAAGAAGCTACCTGGATTATTTCAATCTCCACCTATACTAATCAAGAGCCACTGAAAACTTTGAGTCATCCCTTCCTTTCATCTGTTAGGTCCACTGGCCCAAATGTTATTGCAGACAGACCTGAAGAATAGACTTTTCAGTTGGTCCTAAAAACAGGCGAGCTTTTTGACTCTTAAGTACTGAAATGCTGGGACACATGACCATCACATCAATTCACTAGGAGAGGCAAGGGGAATGCCTGAGAAGCAAGTGGAAGCAGCAGTGGGGCAAGCAGCGTGAAGGCCCAGAAATGCCTTTAGATATCTGCACACTCTATGCTGGCACAGGCTGCAGATATTGACAGTTTGGAACAAGAAAACTTTAGCCAAACCCATGACTTCTGCAGAGGAAATGTTGAATAGAGAAGTCATGAATGAGAGGTGATGATTACTCCAGGTTGTTTTGTCAATTATCAGTTAAATCAGCCCTGCTATTGTGATTACAATGGTGTTTGTCTCCAGCAGCTGGAGGCAAAAGACCTTGAAAACAAGGAGAGGAAATCAACTGAAATTTGGCATGAAAAAAATAGTTCAGAAAAATACACCTGGGGAATAAATATTATGAAGTGGTGGAAGCTCTGAAAATGCACTGCAGCCAGGAGGGCCAGGAAGGGTGGCCAATGTGACAGGAATGTGTGCATGGCAGAGCAACAAAATGTCGTTGCTTCAAGCCATGTGGCTCATGGGGAGGAGGCAAAGACTCCATTTACCTTCTCTAGGAAGGTTCTGTGGGTTCAGATCTGAGGTGCTATTTATGGATTTACATAAAAAAAAAAAAGACAGGAAAAATGGCAAAGTAGAAGTTCAGTAAATGACAAATAATCAAAAAATGAAAAAGATTGTCAAGTCTCAGAAAAGGAAAAGGGGAAAGAAAAGGGGTCCAACAGCTAAATAAAAATGGGGAAAGAAGTTAAAATATTATATTCATAAAGCTGCATCTCAAGGAAGTGCAAAAATCACTTCACCTCTTTGGGCTTCAAGTGTCCTCAATTGTACAGGAAGCGTTATGAATGACATGAGCACTAAGGCCTCCTTCTAGTGCCAAATATCTATGCCTCAAAGCAGGTTTTAAAATTTAGCTTCCTGTACATGTGGCCCTAGCCTTTGGGGAATTCTCTGAAATATAACCCGTTTCACTCAGTTTGCCCCATTCCTCACATCCCCAAAAGGTCACCTACCTACGCTACCTGCTTGTGAATAGGACACGTGCCTTGTTTTAACTGAGGACATGAAGACGGCAGAGAGTAAGCTGGAAATGAGAAGCCCTGGCTTCTGGTTCTTCCTCTCCTGCACAGATGCAGGATGTTGCTCTAACTGTAAAGAGATGGAAAGACGAAGTTATCACTGAGGTTTTCTCCAGCTCTACTTATCTGTCTCTCTCTATTTGTCAGGCCTGTGAATGAGTTCTCATTAGTTAGATGTCTCTTCACAAGAAGAGGTCAACCACCAACTAGAAAAAGGACCAGGTCTGCTGCATTCCAATTCTCCACATAATCCAGTCACATAAACTACAACTAAGATATCACAGTTAGAGGTCAGAAAGTGTATGACACAAAAGAAAACAGTAATGAAATACTAAAAGGCAAAGAACTTCTCAGAGAAATGACTCACTCTGTTAGAAACCAGTCTCCAGAGGAACCTGAAGGAAGAGTCACTCCTCTCAGAGACACTTGTAATGAGATTTGAAAGAAGTCTGAGAGAATAGTCAATGATTGATCATACACCCCCAGTGCTCAGAGGAGCTGACCCCACACAATTTCTCATGTCTGATGTCCATGGCAGTCATCTCTGGCTAGTGGTAACTTAGAGACCGTTAGAGACATCCTCTGCATCTCCACCTGTAAGTTCTCCAGCTTCCCATTTCCCCCATGTCAGCTTGCAGCCTGCAGGCCACTCGGCACCCAGCATTCCTGTCAGGTGTCCTGTCAGGCAAAACTGGTTTATTCGAGGTCACGCTGGCAGCTAAGCCCAAGAGCCTGCTGCCTGTGCTGTTAACCTTGCCAAGTTGAGCTGCATCTATTTTTTTTTCTTCAATCATTCCTAGAAATATCAATTCTGGAAAACTCTGTTTTCCCACAGAAGGTTTTGGCAGCCAATCTTCAGCAATTACCTCATTCTCTGCTCTGCTGCCATCTGAGACGGTGTACCAGGAAAAACTGTGCACCTGTAAGGAGAACAAATGCACAGAGAGTGAAGGATTGGATCTCCTCTTCCTCCTGACATGGTTCCATAGGAAAGGTCTTTGTGGAGTTATAGAATATTCTTGCTGCAAGAGGTCTGAAATTCCATCTACACCAAATCTATCATTTCACACACAAGGAAACTGAGGCTGGACAGAGGTATTAAAATTAAAATATTTGGAAGCATATAAATAAATAAACAAATGAGTAAGTGAATGAATGGATGGATGGATGGATGGATGGATGGAATGAACAGGAAAGGGAGAAATTCAGAAACTGAAGAAGGAGAACAAAACACATACTGTGCAGCACAATATAAGGCCAGAGGAAGAAGGAAAGATAAGAGATCTCTGTCACTAAATGTCTTAGTTTGTTTCGGCTGCTCTAACAGAGTACATTAGACCCAGCGGCTAAACCACAGAAATGTATTTCTCACAGTTCTGGAGGCTGGGAAGACCAAGACCAAGGTGCCATCAGCTTGGGTGTCTAATGAGAACTCACTTCCCAATTCATAGATGGCATCTTGTTGTGTCCTCACATGGCAGAAGGAGTGAGTGAGCTCTGTGGGGGTCTCTTGTATAAGGGCACTACTAATTCCACTCACGAGGGTTCTACCTTTATGACCCAATACCTCCCAAAGGCCCTACTTCCTAATACACACTAGGGGTTAGGATTTCAATGTATGAATGTTTAGAGGGACACAAACATTCGATCAAATCAGGTCAAAATATAGCCACGAGTCATCATCCCATATTTTTTTATCTAGGCAGCATCTTGTAGAACGAAGCTGTTCATGCTCTTCTATAACATGGACAATTAATCATTAAGTGAGAGCTAGAGAGGGCCTTGGGAAGCATATGTTCACATTCTCATGTTTTAGAGATGAGAGAGTAAGACTTGAAAAAAGTAAAATGGCTTTCTCAGGATATCCAACACCCATGGGATAGTCACAAAAAGAAAGCAATACAGACAGACCTGGATCTATTGTCCTTGAACATTTTTTTTTTCCTACTGAATTCAGTCCAAGACATGTGCGTGCACACATGCATACCTGTGCCTCCATACCTACTGCAGGTATAAAGAGTTACTAAATATACCACTTCAACAGCTGGGATTTTACAAGTTGACTTTTCACAAGGTGTTTATGGCTTCTTAAAATGTGTTTGGCTCTCTTTTTTCTTCTTCCTGAGACTTAAAAAATTTAACATAGAACTTAAACATAAGCCTGAATTGGTCAAGACATTTACTGCAGGGTTACTTTATACTGTCAAATCCAGTCATGGGCGGTGAGTTTGAACTTGACTTAGTGTGATGCCAAATCACCCCACTCTGGCCAATAGCATTCAAATAAGGGCATCAGAAGCCAAAGTGGCCACCTGACTTCCTGCAGAAGTTGCCAGTGGGTGTCTATCTCTGCACCTGATTAGAGAGAATTATCTCTGAATTCAGTGGGAACGAAGAACTGAGGTCAGTTAGTGGAAAAGAACTAGATTCTGCTAGGGGATCTGGAAGTTGGTAAAGCAGCATCACTCTCACTGTTATTCATTGGGCCTTGACCTATGCTGAGTTACTAAACATATAACTTGGCTCAGAGAATCCATGATGCACATACCTACCCCCATGAAATGAATGAGCTCTTCTAGGAAACTACACACCCGCTGAGAAGACTGAGGAGTGCCCTAGAAGAGTTCAAAAGGCCTGAAACAGGGGCTCCATTTCCTGCAATCCCTCACTCATCTTCTTCCTCTGTTATCCCCTCAGCTCATCTTCAATATGAACACTCACTGCAGAAGAATGTGTTAGAAACTGAGTTGGGCACTATGCTGGAAACCTCCCTCGAGGGGTTGACAATCTGATGAGAACCAAGACTTGTACCCAAAAAGTTAAATAATTATACAGCTAGAATAACCAGAGTGCCAAATAAGTAAGTAAAGCAATGATAATTATGGAGTTCAGAGAAGGTCATTGTGGTAAATTACAATAGAGTAAGAGGCCTTTCTTTCGCAGAGATTTACATCCTTTTCCATACTTGATTCTTAAGTTGTATTATTTAAGGCAGGTTTATGGTCTACCTTCATTATAATAAAAAAGGAGGAAGTAGGGGCGCCTGGGTAGCGCAGTCGTTAAAAGCGTCTGCCTTCGGCTCAGGGCGTGATCCCGGCGTTCCGGGATCGAGTCCCACATCGGGCTCCTCCGCTGGGAGCCTGCTTCTTCCTCTCCCACTCCCCTGCTGTGTTCCCTCTCTCGCTGGCTGTCTCTCTGTCACATAAATAAATAAAAAATCTTTAAAAAAAAAAAAAAAGGAGGAAGTAAAAGAATCTAGCACAAAGAGTAAGAATTTTAATTCTAAAGCTTGAGTTGAGTACCTACTATGTGGCAAGCACATAAAAAGGAAAATGAAATATAATACATGGTGAAGTAACTGAACTTCTCCCAAAGAGTTAAGTTACAGTTAAAAGGCAAGTATGTACGATTCATATTGGACGGTTCCCAAGGATGCCATAGGCAAACTTGAGCAGGTGGAGACCCATGAGAAGAACAGTGAGAAAGAAAGTGGCTACCCCCAGAGAAGTAGAACAGAGCCTTGTAATAAGATATCATAAATTGTAGGGACTAGAGATGTAGGCAGATCAGAGTAGACAACTAAGACTAAGAAGGGCATAAATGGCAGTTGGGATGAGATGTTATCTAAGAGCTGTTATCTAAGGAATTCAGAGGGGTTACACAAGGATGAGAAAGATGTAAATGAAATTGGACCAGGAAGGAAAAAGATACGCTCTTTCCCAGACAAGACACCACAGTGTCGGATAAGGGCTCCATAAAATCTTCCTTTTATCTTCATTTGTTCTCCATATGGTGGGGACATCATCTCCTTACCAAGGGGAAAAATAGGTGCAGGAATCTGACACCAAGCCACAAATGAGACTTGGGAGTAAACTATCTAACAGCTTGTGCCCCAGAATTTCCCTCTGTGACCTGAAGGAAAACATGATCAACAGAGTCAGCTCTCAGAAATCCTCTTCATGGAGGCCCACAGTATGGGTGTACTGTGTACATAACTCTAATAATTGCTTCTCGGTAAGTTCCATTTATTCAAAACGAAATAAGGACAGAATTTAAATCTTCTATTAAAATAGTATTTATTACAAAAAAGGAAACACTTATTTCCATAGTCAGATCTTGAAGGAAGATTTAGTAATAACAGGGCAATGAATTGTACAGCTAACATATCATGCCTAGGAATTGTGATAGCTCAGTCCCCATGAGTCTCAATTAGCTTTAAGATTAGTCCTTGCTCAGCATGTATAGATGATTCATTTTTATTTAACAATAACTAACTGTATCTCTGGGTTATGCAATTTATCAAAATGACTATATTCTAAGCCAAAGGATAAAAAGCAACAAAAATATTAAAAGAGTATCTGGGTGTGGTATGTTTTCATGTTTCCTCTCACCCTTAAACCAAAATGTGTTTCTTGGAAAAGTGTGTTATCAGGTTGTTCAATGATGCAAAACTTCCCACTGCCCCTTAGCCCATTGTTTGCATTGCTAGGCCCTAGAGGCAACACAGAAAAATGAATGAAGTGGGATCTGCAGCTAGCCAGCCCTTTAGTCAAATCCTGGCTGTGTCACTTAGTTGTAAGCATTAGTATTGGGTTCCTATAAAGTCCTAGGCCTGGGCAAATTGCTTTACCTGTATTGTGCCATAATAACTCCATGTGATAATTACTGTTCTTATGCCCATTTTACAGATGAGAAAACTGAGACATAGAAAGTAACTTGGCCAAGGTCACAATAAGTGGTAGAGCTAAGATTTGGTCCTATACCTATGTTATATATCCTAACCTTTATACTACCTCTCTTTCTGGGATTTAGATTCTAGGCAACGTAACTTCTCTGAGCCTCAATTTCTTCATCAATAATACGGAGAACGTACTCTCTATCTTGCAAACTGATGAAAAAATTAAAGGAGAAGATAATGTAAAGTGTTTAGTGTAGTTCCTGGCCCATGATAGGTAGTCATTAAATAGCAGCTATTACTATATTTGATAGATGGCTGTTTTTATAATCTCTAAGATTTCCCTGATAAAATGGTTACTTCTTAAGTTGCATACCTACATTTTCATAAAAATAAACTTATTAGTAGAAGCATTTCATTAATAGGAGAATCATAATTCCCATTAACTTCTTTTACCTATGTACTTTAAGAAAAAAGTCAAATGCTTAAGAGAGCACTAATCAGGACTAAATTTAAGTCAGAGACTGAAAAAAAAAGCCAAAAGTATGTTAAATGAAACTTGACCTCAACTTTCAATCATCTAAATAACCAAAAATAGTGCTTATATTGACCTTGAAACACCGTATTACTCACTAGTAATATGAGCCTCCTCACACATGTAAATCGGCTGGTTATTGGACTATCTTCCCTGTAAGAGACACTGCTGTTGCCTACTCAATCGCAGTTGCCAAACCCCCACACCCTGCCCCTTTTCCCTTCCTTCTTCCTTGCTAACAGAACCCAGATTTTATTCCAGGAATCCAAGGTCATAGGCTCCAAAGAGGTGAGGACCCTTCCAACCTGAGGTGGTGACTCATGACTAAACTAATGGTGGTATTTCCATCCCCCTTGCCAGTGATTGGTTTAACAATGGACTTGTCCTAGGATGCTGGATAGGAAGTCTAATGGGGCACTCTGGGAAAAGGATTTCAATTTTGGAAATAAACATTCAAGTAGAAATTTTCCTCTTTGCACTTGTATGTGACAATTGGAACTACAGTGGCTAGCTTGAGATCTTAAGGGGAACCAATGCTAGAAGATAAGAAAATATGCTGAGGATATCAGAGCAGAAGGATGGAGAGAACATGAGTCCTTAATGAGCAAACAAAGATATTAATTAACCTTGAATGTACCCTAAAGGAAACCCTCCAGACGTCTTGTTAGTGAACTACTTAATCTACTCATTGCTTAAACCATTTTGAGTTGGGTCTTCTGTTATCCAAAGCTGAATGCATTTGTGATATCCAAACCCAGAAAACTAGATCTTGGTTAAGCCTAGAAAGTTCAAAATAACAGAGATAGTCCAACATTCATTCTTGAATTGATTCTGACTCCTACCAAAGGCATTTGATTATAAGGAGAAGGAGAAATAGCAAAGTAGTATTAAAGCAAAACAAACAGGGGCTCCTGGGTGGCTCAGTCGTTAAGCATCTGCCTTCAATTCAGGGCATGATCCCAGTGTCCTGGGATCGAGCCCCGCATCAGGCTCCTCCACTGGGAGCCTGCTTCTCCCTCTCCCACTCTCCCTGCTTGTGTTCCCTCTCTCTCTGGCTGTCTCTCTCTCTGTCAAATAAATAAAATCTTTAAAAATAAATAAATAAAACAAAACAAACAAAACAGGAAGACCTGAGGAACTGGGAGAAATCCTCAGGTCCTGACCATTGTTCAAGATATTGACTATTCCTTTCCATGCTCATTCCACTTTTTTTGCTAGCTACTTGTCCACATCAATTTGCTTATTCTAAGGCTCCATGCAGATGTCCCCGGAATATTATAAAAGGACCTCAGATTCTTTTACAATCCTGGGAAAAGTTACTTCCAAACTAGAAAAGTATGTCCTTGTTGAAATGTGCCTTCTCTCACCCTATACACAAACATAAAGTGCCACCTCCAACTGGCTACCATTGAGCTTTTACAGGACTGGAGACATCTGGAAAGTAATGCAGTTCGATTGGAATACGATTGGATGAGCCCACAAACCACTGTCTCTTTGACCATGTTAACCATCAGCAACAGAGAATGTTTTCTGAGTGGGCACAGCCATGGAGAGTGAAGTACAGGAGCTTCTTAGAGCCACTAAATAAAAAGCAGAGACTGGCAGTAACAGCTTCCTTTTATCAGGGGTGATTGGATGGTTGTCATGAGCAGCTGTTCTCTTCCACTACTGACAGGCAGTGGGATTATATCTGGGAACAAAATTCCCCACGGTACAATTTGGGAGAATAAAACACGCTATGGAAGGACATTATAAAAATGTTCCCTGGAGACTTTACGTTGTTTTCTCATCAAACTCTCGATATGAAATGAATTAATATATACATAAAGAGAGAGAGACTGATTTTACATACATGTAAAATGAAGGGGTGATACTTAAATACAGTCCTGCAGTGGAGACAAATTATACTCTGGTGCTATTAATCTGTGATACACTATATCCTGAGGACACATTCCACCCCCACCTCACCAGTGATTATTGTCATCATGAATTATTCTTGCACACTGGCTAGTCAATTCCTTTCCTCACAGCCCTGACTAAAGAACTCTCAGCAATTTCAACTGCACTTCTTCTTTACCACGGCGTCTCATACCCTCTTTGTTTCCCTAGGTCTCCGATTTCATCCTTTCCCCTCTCTTCTTAATCCATCATTCTTTGTGAGGCACTGCTGGCTGAGCACTGCACAATAGGCCTTGTCTTACCCTATTTACCATGCCCATTAAATCTATTAGTCTCAGTACACCATCAGCTTTTAAAAGTACCCCTTTCACAGGCCCCCCTCTTACCTGTTCTAATGACATTGTTCCCTCTCCCACTGCCCTTTGAACACTCATGTCATTAAGCTCCAATTTCACTTCGCTTTTGATAATGACAAGATGGCTTTGCTCTATAGTCTTACTCTGGAGCCTACCAGAGAGTACCTTTACAGCAGCAGCCACAATAGATACCTATTGATTGCTCTTCTTGCCTCTCCTTCCCGCGAGGTCCCAGGGCTGCTGTTAGTATTTGTCCACTTAAAGCTAGCTCACAAAGACAGTTTTAACTGATCATTCTCATTGACACAGGAACATGGATATTCTGAATGACTTAGAGCCCTTTCCTTCTTCCCCTTTCCTCCTAAGCATTCTGGTCAGATGTTCAGCTTCCATTCATTCCTTCAAACACGTACTTAACAGAGTGTATTTCTACTGCCAGGCTCTGAGCTAGGTGTTAGGGAGACAAGAAAAATGAGATCCAGCCCCTTCTGCAAGGAGATTTCCATCTGGGTAGAGGGGAGGGGCCAACCAACAATTACAGTACGATGGGCTGATTGCTTTCTCCAGGCCAGAGGGAATCCAGTCACATCTGCTTCTGTTTTGTTGCTGTACTAAAAATAAGGGGGGTCTGCAGAGCAGGGTCAAAGTGGACCGCATCAAAATAAAATGGACCTTGGTTCTTAATCTGGTTCAGCCACAAATTTGAATGGCCTGAGGCAATCACATGCAGCTCTGACAGAAACTCCAAGTCTTCAGCTCCACAGGTGAATAACTGTAGCCACTGTAAGGATGAAGTGGAACAACACCTGGGCAGGTTGCTAGCCTAGCCCCTGACACTCCATAAATGTTGACTGGAGTGCTCACACTTTTCATATTTCCCAGAAACCCTCTGATTTCTGAGGCCCAGGATCCCTCCCTGTCTCTCCTGGTGCTCTATAACTGGGGATTTTTCTCATGAGTTGTTTAAATAAATGTATGTGCCAGATCAGCTTCAACTCCACCTGGGTTGAGGCAGCTCAGTTAATTTTCCACCAGCACCTTACCTCCAGAGCACGTGCTACGTGTGAGGCTTTAGGCACAGGGAACTTAGTTTAGAGGCTCTTCTGGGAACTGATTCATGTCATCAAGTGGAGCTGGATTTATTACTAGTGGTGGTCTTTACTCCAGGGGAGCCTAGGACCTGATCAGCAAGGGGTATAAGGTGGGGGTTGGGGGCAGGTCCAGGTCAGGATAAAGCCCTATTAACAAGCTTTCTACATAGTCTCTCATTTGGGCTACCTGAGCAGAAAAGGCCTTAAACCCATCTCCTGCTGCATTGTGACAGAAGACTCCCCACCTTTATCCCAAGGGAAGGTGGTCTCATAAAATCCTCTTCACCTACTGCCACCCTAATGATTGCACACTATCAACCAAAGGGCAGTGAAAAATGATTGTTAAGCCATGTACAGACCATCCCAGCATTTTTAATTATAGATCATACAAGAAAAATATAACTTTTTTTTGTTTTGTCTGTATTTAAGATAATCTTATCAGGATTGTCAGGAAAGAATAATAGTGCAGTCGAAGAATATTCAGTGCCCCTTCAGGCACTTTTCAGAATTTAGAGTGTTGGCACATATTTAAAAAGCAAATACAGAAGAAATGCATAACTTAGAGAGCTCAGGTGCTAAATTAGCAGAGGCTGAGGAAAGGAATGAGTCAGGGAAATAGGGAAATGCTTCCCCACAATGCAACCTAGCCTTTAGCCCCAACTTCTCCAACTTTTGTCAAGGTGCTGAAGTCTGATGTTGATGTTCAAATCATCTGACAACTTGTAACTCAACCATAAGCAGTTAGACATAAGCTACAAGTGTCTATTTTTACACACCAGCAGCAATTCCCTCAGGAAACCCAGCCTTCCTTTCAGCCTGCTCTTCTGTCATCCCGAGAACCATTCCCTCCTATGGATGTTCCATTCTCTCGTTGGATGCCTTTAGAAAGTTGCCTTCCAGTTCCTAATTACCTCAAGCAGCTGCCTAATGCAGCTTCCAGGCACAAACCACTGTGGAGTATCCATTTTAACACTCAGCACTATCACTAACTGGTGTTGAGAGAGAGGGATTGCTTCTGTGCCTGTCAGGAAGGCAACAGTTGTTGTATTCATTGGCCTCCCAGGAAACTGGGATGCCTTGCCATTGTGCATGGGATTTTCCCCCAGGGGCTCTGGCTGATGAGCCATCAGGCAAACCAAAGAGGAATGGCGTTATTCTGCCCTCTGCTCTCCTTGGCAGAGCTTACATCATTTGCTCAAGTACCATCATAAACACACCTATATATACACTGTTTACAGAAAACATTTTATAAGCCAAAAGCAGTTATGACAAACCTCATTAAGACAATGTTCTATAGGTAACACAATACAGTACCCAACTCCCAGGCCATAGGTTACTTATATCAGTAATGATTCTAATTACAAAAAGCAGTCAGTAAAGACTTGTGGATTAATTGATTCCTTGACTGGTCTAGAATCCATCTATTAAATACTCTGAAATCTGCATTTTGGTATAAGAGGGTACGTTTTTCACAACAATGGCATTTGTTGCCAGGGCATTAGCCTGCCCACATTTTATAAAAAGGAAGGTACTATCACTGAGGCTCCTTTGTTTCTTCACAAGCAATAGAAAAACTGTGAAAGAGAAGGAGGAGGAGGAAGTAGAAGAGGAGGAAGGGAGGAGGAGGAAGAAGAAGAGGAGGAAGGGAGGAGGAGGAAGAGAAGAAGAAGAAGGGGAAGGAGGAGGAGGAGGAAAGAAGAGAGAAAGAGAAAGAAAGACAGAAAAGAAAAGAGATTAAGACAGGAAAAGGAAGATGTTCTTATGGGATTTGGTTTTTATTATTAAAGAAAAAAACATTTTGCCTGTATTGTTGGTGGCAGTTAATACCTGAGTTCTATTTAATTTGAGACTTATTTTCATAGGGGCCAACAATTAATTGCTAGTGTTTCAAACTCACTATTCCACCATCTCTTCCTTTCTTTTTACTAATGGTTTCAGTGAACAATTCAGGGTCAGGAGAAAGTGTTGAAAGAACAGGGTCTTTAATGGGAATAAACATGCAAAATGTGTTCCTAATTTGAGAAGATATGTCTGTTGGATGTTACCCTTTCTCCCTTAAGGCATCTGTTAGGACCAAACTTCCAACATTGGGTTCCCCCAACACTGAGCTCACTTTGCCTGGTAATTGGGGTAACTTCCACGTTGTGATATTTTCCAGAAAAGGAAGAGACCCAGAGAGTCCTGCCTTCCCTGAAAGCACTCACATTGACTTGGCATCGCAGAGTAGATAGATTTGTGAAAATTTGGCCAACACTTGATCCCCAACATTCATCTTTTGCGTGAATTTCTTAGGATGACATGAACACCGAGGTCCCTAGGAGTTTGTTACATCAGAGAGGTAGATAGAAGGCATATTGAACAGATTGCTGCAGGATCTGAGTTCAAGACCTGATGTCTCCATTTAAGATACTTAATCTTCCTGAGACTCAGCGTTCTTGTCTTTAAAATTAAGGACAGAAACTAGCATGCCCCATGTCCCCTTCAGTGCTTCTCTATGATTCCTCACTAAGACACCACCGATGGTGTAGCCAGGGAGGGAAGTGGAGAGAGGGTAAGAAGGGGGTAAGAGCGCATGCGATGCTGCAGTTACTGAGAACCTTCCAGGATGTGATTTTTTTTCATTAATCTTTTATGTGATTTTCACCAAGGGAGGGGAATGATTCACAGGAAAATAGGGTTCTACACACTTTAATATGTAGCAAGAGACCAGTTACTTGAACTGAGGAATGCAATTGTCTTTTTAAGAGACCCCAGTCATAACAGGACTAGCTCTCCTTTCTGTGGAAGGATGGAATTACTCACAGATACCTCTAAAATGCATACTTTGGGTGTTCTTCCCAGAGTGCTGATGGATTTGTGATACAGACTTCTGCCGTGACCAATGATGTGTATCTAAGAAATACTTATCCAGGACTAGGGCAGACTGCTACAGCCTAAGAACAACTACATGCTGCAGCATCAGCTGAGGCCCCATTAGCAGTGAACCCGCCCCAAGGCAGAGGACCCTGCAAATTAAAAAGATAAGGGATAGGGGATGGGGTAAGAGGGACGCAGAGAGAGGAGAAAGAGATAAAGACAGATCTAGGAGGGAGAAAGAAAAACTGGGGCTGGGGGAGAGCAGGTCATTTTGCTACTTAAAGAAGAAAGATTAAGGAAGTTCCTTCCTTATATGTTTATCTATGGAATTCTATTTTTACTTTTAGCTTTGTTCATTTTTCTGTCCACATATAATCTCCTGCTTTATATCCTATCTTTTCTCCCAGGAGGCAATGGTAAACAGTATCTTAGAGTTTTCATTGTTGTTTGTGATAGATAGTAAGGCTTTTCACCAATATTCCAGATTTTCTATTAGGCCCAGGGTGAGATTGCACCTCCTTGTCCCCTTGAAAATGAGCAGAGGCGTATGACTTATTTTGCCAGTGGAATGTGAACAAATATAATGTGTATTGCTCTAGGGCAAAAACCACTGAGAAGCAGGTATTTTTTGCAGGCTTCCTTCCTCCCCCAATGAAACCACCAAATCTGGTCTTTGGAGGTCCCATCAACCTGGCTCCAGATTAAGAAAACCTGAACAGAGTCCCCAGCTGCTCACAGTGGACATGTGTTCCAAGAAATGGAACCTTGTTGTTTTGAGTGACTAAGACTTGGAGGTTCTTCTTATTGCAACATAACCTAGCCTAACCTGACTGATGCATCGTTATTACTGGTTATGATTAGTTTAAGTATGTCAGCTACTATTGTTTATAGTGCAATTTTGCAAAACACAAAATTTCTAACAGTTAAACAAATAAATAAATAAATAATAAAATTTTTCCAAGATTGGGTTCTGTTTCTGTTCACAAGGAGTTTTTAGGATCTTTTGCTGAGTGTGGAGTTCACCAGTTGCAGTTTTGTCTAAACAGAGTTTTCTTTATATTTATAGCACACTAGGTCTGAGAGGAAATGTTGATTGGAAAAAATAGAGAAATACTTTTGCCATCATCATAGACATTTTTCAGGGATTACTATTAGTGAATAATTTTATGAGTATATAACAGCTGTAAACTTGTCAGAAATAGACACTAGAAAAATAAAATTATTGTTGTCATGATTATTTTATCATCTCCAATACCCTGCAGCTAAGTTCTCAATGATTTTTAACACCAAATAAAATTCAGCCAGTTCAAAGCAGGTTTATAAACATAATAATCCTATGAAGTTGAATCTGTAGAAATGACTAGATTGATCTGAAAACATTTTTTAGATGAGCATTTTTAGCTAACAGAATTAAATATTGGAGAATGTAGACATAAATAAATGTTACCTAACCTTTCCTGAACAAAGTCTTATCCAGCTGTTGGCACCTTTAATACAGAAACCTAATCTATAAAGTCACTAATTTATGGCAGTAGTTTGCAAAGTCTGGAAATCACAGCCTTTCTCTACACTCTCAACCAGTAACAACTAAATACGACAGCAGTATCGTCACAAAGCAGGGAATGGATTAGCCACTTCAATCTCCACGCCATCTCCCATGTTCCAGAAACATCCCGGCAGAGGTAATATAATTGTAGGTCCTTAATCTGGCAAAAATCCTCTCCTAAACTTGAAGTTCTGATAAATGCAAAGAAGAAAGCCCAAGAACAGAAATACTGTCATTCTTCAATGCAGATGAGCAGACAACAGAGAACCTGGATTAGAAATAGCCTGTAAAAAGCAAAAGAACTTGACAAAGATAGATCTGAGCAGAGAAAGGAGCATTATGTTCATTTCTTTCCATGTCCAGAAGGATTGGGGGTGATGAACTAAATAGAAGTTTCCCAGACCTACATCAAACCGTATCAGTAAGCACACCCCACTTTGAACAGGCTCTGAAGTTAAGACTGCCTGGTGACACATTAATGCCATTATAAAGTAAAATTCATATGCATTACATCTTATTTACAATAAAGAATCAAAGGACTCCTTTTCTTCATTTCTTTTTCTACTTTTTTTATATGTATAAATCATTTGTCATAAAAAGCAGCTGTCCCCAGAAAATTCTCCATTCCATCATAATCACACCTTAAAGATTAAAAAATACGCTTAGTAAACAGGCATATATGCTTATGTAAGTTATAAGGAATAAACATAAAATTAACATATAATGATCTCATTTCATGTCAATAATCAAAAATAATCATAGGACCAACAACAAGAGAAAACAGCTCAGCCTTCAACTATGTCAAACATTGCTTAGTATTTCTCAGTCTTTACCTGTAGAGAAATAATTTTCAAAATGTTTCTCTCTGCATTTTCTGTTATTAGATTTTTGGAAGTTATCAAAACATGCACTAAAAAACATGCATTAAAAAACAACTCTTTCTGGTTGTCAAACCCTACAACAAATGCACTGACCCTGTATGATCATAACTTAATACGGTAACTGGGAGGTGGTATATTTTAGCTTCTCTTCATCCCAAATAATAAACCTTCAATTTATCAGAAGACCATAATGTATTCTTATTTAATGGTAGGTAATTCACTTTTTCTGGTCAGTTTGAATAGAATCAAACATTCCTTACTGTTTCAAGCCTCATTATGAAACGATTTCCCCATTTTTTAAAAATTTTTATAAATTTCATAAGATGAATTAGTATTTTCCTATTGTTGTAAATTCATGTTTTCAGACATAATTCGTCATTCCTTTTAAAATTCAGGATCATCCATAGAGGTGATATAGATATAGCAAAGATTTAGGACAGCTGTTCTCAGTCGGGGTAAATGTATAAAAATCACCATGAAGATTTTTCTTTTTCAAACTACATATGTCCATCCCCACTTGAGAGTCTGGAATATGTGTGGTCTAGAAAAAATCCTCTGGTGATCCTGAGGTTCGTTGCTTAGGAGATTGGGTAACTCCTTGAATATAGCACAGAAGTGTTGTTCGTTTGTTTTTACTAAATTTGCATATTGCAATATTTTCTTCTTTCTTAAAAATTATGTGCAGGGAAAAAAAAAACCCTCAAATTAATTTAGAGAACTGATTCACTGTGTTTTTAGTTAAGGTCTTAACTGCATGGCTTACTCTACTTGTCTATGTATATTGGCAAATATGCTGTCTTTGTCTTTGACCAAACTGGTAACATTTGCTAAGAAAACTGAACCTGCAGAATGAACTATCACCACCAAACACCTCTGCTTTGTAGCTAACTAGCTTTGCTGTAGCCTGCCGGGAGCCAACAGCAGCCGATGGGCCAAGTCTAAAACACAGAAAGCGAAATGGTTCTATTAAAGAAAGCAATCACAGCATCGGGCTTTGCAAACTAGGCTAAAGCTCTAAACTGCAAAATTATCTTGATGCATGTGATTGGGAAGGACTAATTAGAAGAGAGGATGACATTTTATTTTCTAACCAGCCCTCTCTGATCTGAAGCCACGACACCCCCTCACTTGTTACCTAGCAACCCTTCTTTGTATATGTAAGGTTACTCTATTCCTGCTTTGTTATTCAATTTACTTGCCATTTTAAGTGTCCTGATTCTCTTTAGGACTATCCCACCCTGGTGCGATTGGCCTTAGGCTCTAAAATATTAGAGGGCCACCGATTAAGTGGATCCAAACGTCTTTGTACAGCCCACTACCGTCCACAGATCAGTGCTAAACAAATGCTGTAGATACTTCACCTTGTATTTGTGATTTTACCAGAGCCCTCCCTGTCTGCACCCCAGCCAACAACCCTGCGCCTAACCCAGAAATTGCTGTCATTGCTTTTATCTTGATTGAAAGAACATAAGCAGGACTGGCTCCTTTTAACTCAGTGGAAAAATGACTATCAATTTAAACATTAACTGGTGTCCAATCTAATCATGAAGCTAAAAACAGAATTTGCGTCTGCACGTTGCAGTTTCTCAGAAAATCACCACCCAGCTAAACCTCACAATTTCACCTAAACCCTAGCAATATGTAAATAGGTAATCAGCCACATTTGGAAACGTATTTTTTAATCAGGTAGTTTAGATGCATAATCACCTTCAAATCAAACCACCATTAGAGGCCATTAACTCTTGAAGGAAGGAAGCCCAGCTGGCAGTCAGAACTCTATCAGAGACAGAGATCCCAGCTTCACCTTCAATTTTTGCAGAGACCCGGGCTTACACTCATCTTCCAGTTGCCTTTTTGTTTCCTCCTTAAAGAGAATTATGATTCTTTCTTAATGCTGGATAAGAATTAGGAGGCTTAACAAAACAATCAGCCTATAGCACTTGAGTGCTTAGAAAAGGTCTATTGCCTCTTTACTGTTTCTATTTTCCCCTCAGTCAGTCACTTGAGAATTGCTCCAACACCAAAAGTCTAAGTACCTCCAGAACACCAAACCCTAGTACATTCTAAACTACAATATCTAATATACAATCTAATGTACATACTGATATAATTTGCTCAAGGTAGGAGCACAATTTTGCTCTTTCTAAAATAACCCCTGTTAAAAGAACCTGCACCCCCATTCATGGCAGTACCCAAGTAATTCCAAAACCTTCACTGCAATTCTTTTGGGGTTTTATACAGAAAAGGAATTTGAAAGCATTTGTTGTCTCTCTCCTACTGTGCTGGTTAGGGGATAATGGCAACAGGTGGACCTTAAGTCCTAGGGTATGAGACGGTGGGATGTATGGCCTGCCAAATTTAGATAACTCAATTAAAACAGCCCCGTTCACCCACTCCAAGAAAAAGGCAGGGGGCTGGGGGAGGGGGAGATGGCCAGCACGGGTGACAACTGCAGATTTTCTTCTCTGGGTCATTAGCTATGTTTGTATATCTATAGCATAACTGTGTTATAAGCTAGCATGCTTATTTTTGCCTTTGCCTCATCACTCAGTGCAAAAGGGCAGAGGTGATTGCTTATAAATTCACACAGCTGCTGGTTGGGAGAAGGCATTTGGAAAATGATTCAGTAGCACGGGCCTTTATTTCACTGAAAGAATTGTTCTTTGAGGAACATTCTACCCCCTACCCCCCTCAAACCAAGAGAGCACCCAGGCTCCTGCAAAACCTTCCCAGGTTAAAGCAAAGCACAATTTCCAGTTCTTGTGCCAGCGGAGGTATGCAAAGATTTTCTCAGCAGGAAGTCACTCATAGACATCACATGAATATTTAAACAATGGGAAGCCAGCAAAAGATTCTTTCACGCTGCAGGATGATAGTGACTTCTGAAATTATCACAATTATCATTCCATTATTGCAAAACAAATGACCTGATTTATTATGCTCTGCCTCTGCTCATCTCTGGATCTCTTCCTGATGTATTACACAACCGGTTACTTAGGCATTCTACACAAACAGCATTTGTATCGACTACTTCATTAATATTTTGATTATTATAAATCTCAGGAACTCAATCCACATCTTAGGCTAGAGTCAGCTCTCTCCCATCCTTTCTCCTTGAAAATGATTAGAAAATTTTAGAGTGGGATATGATGATGCAGCCTATGGAATTCTGCAAAACACGGTAGCTGACTGCATAACTCTCCCTTCATCACAATAACACTGCTCACTTATATGCCATAGCAGTAAAGGTCAACAGTTCTTGAATCAGCAGGAAAAGAAGCTTACATTCAGGAAATCTAGGCAGAAATGCTATTCCCTAGCATAATTCCAGTGCATGTGTCACAGCTTCTCTTTAAAAAAAGCAAAAAAAACCCCAAAACAACAAACAAACAAACAAAACCTTGTTGTTTTCCCTTTAAGAAGTGAAGGTAAGAAAAAAAATCATGGCAGAATTACAACAGTTAAGTCATCAATAAAGTAGCAGAGACAATACTAAAAGCCAGGTCTTCCAATCCTATTCTCTCTTAAATCCTTGAGCTACATTAGGCAGCTCCATGTGCCCTATTTACCCACCCAGAACAAGTTTGTTTACCCTCTTAGCAAAACTCCGGAAAGAGTAGTTACATCCCACCAGTGACACAGTGGGACAAGATAGGAGTTCAGGGACAAAAAAATCAAACAACACACTTTCCAAAAGCAGATCATGGCAACATGCATGTTGTAATGAGACAACTGATGAGCTGTGAGTCAAATTCCTACATCTTCCAATGGAACATTATCACAGTTTAAAGTGCTTGAAAAAGAGCGTGTCTGCACTACACTAATGACTTTAAATGGGCTCATGTGTCAGTCTGCAGGTTGAAAAGAAAACTGAAAGCATTTTTCATGTGCTGTGAAATGATTCTGCAAATGATTTTAAGCTTTACCTGTCCAGCAACAATCAGCCCTTTCCTCATCTGGGTCTAATATTTGCTCAGGAGGCACATATTACCATCCGCTCTCAAGGTGAATCTACAATAGGTAGTCCCAGGCAAACTACCAATGAATACTTTGGATGAATTTTCCTGGTGACACCCCTCCCACTCCTTTCATTATACTTCCCTCCCATGCCCTATTGTACTCCCCATAAAAAAACCCAAAAAAACAAAAACAAAAACAAAACCTAAAACAAACAAACAAACAAACAAATCAAGAAGCAAGTGTAGAATTACCAGGACTCCCAAAACAACTGACCTTGTGGAAACTTGTGAAGTTTCTATTACAATAAATATATCTTTTTAAAAATTTTTTAAAAAGATTTTATTTATTTATTTGACAGAGAGAGAGAGACAGCCAGAGAGAGAGGGAACCAAGCAGGGGGAGTGGGAGAGGAAGAAGCAGGCTCCCAGCGGAGGAGCCAGATGTGTGGCTCGATCCTAGGACTCCGGGATCACGTCCTGAGCTGAAGGCAGACGCTTAATGACTGAGCCACCCAGGCGCCCCACAATAAATATATCTTGAACATTACATAAGATATTATACATATATGAATAAGACATAGTCCATCATCAAGGAAATGAGAATATTGGAGAAATATAGAAATAAAAGAGAATCAAGATAATTCATTTGAAAGAGGTCACTATATACAGTCAATTTAATATAAATTTATTGATTGTTTATTAGAGAATATTAGAACTGTATCCAGCAGACAAGAAGAAAGGAACTAAGGTAATCTTATTTTGTGGTTTGGGGAGAAAATCAGACTATCACTCAAGAGCCATTTAAATAAAGATTAGAAAGATAATAATAATTCCTAGCCCTCTTCCAGCTTCAATTCCAGAAATTAACATTGAAGAAGTAGCCAGAAAATGGGGGAAATTTGACGAGTTGGTGTGTTCTCATCTCAGTAGATCATAGCAGCTGGGTAGGATGCTAAGGAAATAGTCGTTTGCTCCCAGACAGAGGCATGAAGGAAGGCCATGTCTTGGATACAACTAACTCTTCTTGGAAACAAGAGGTTATCTGCCTTGATCTGGAGAGAATCGTGGCCTGCCAATTTATTTCCATCCTCTGCATGGGAGGGACCATCCTCATCTCACACAAATGATGCTGAGAAATGTCAGAAATTATCCATAATCCCCTCCTTTATTCAAATAGACATACTCTCACTGAAATGAATGATACCTAGGAGAAGCGTGTTTATTTCCCTTTGCGTCGGGAAGGGCACATGAATAAGATCACGCATCAACAAAAGACAAAACTGAATCTTTTGCAGGACGGTAATATTACTTGGTAAAGCATTGACACTGGGCCCATTTTACTAGCTAGCATCGAAACCTTTTCTACATTCTATTTCCCTATCAGTCATGAATGATAAAACCTAGAATTTATGAGACATTTCATAGCCAAGCAAGGGAACTAAAGAGAGAGAGAGAGAGAGAAGTGGAAGAAACAATGGCAGCACTGTGTAACATGTGCAAGTTTAAACCTTGGAGGAAAGCATTCTGTTGCATTACAAATACCTTGGAAGATTGCTCTTTTTTTCTACTATGAAAATTCTCAGTATTCTGTTATAATCTTCTATTGTCTAAATCAGACACATCTCTTACCACAAAACAAGTTGTAATTGGCCTTTGGCACCACAACTAGAATAATGCAGGTGAGGTTTTGGAAGACATCATTTAATGTTCTTCCATTATACTTTCCAGGATGTTTGTTTTATTTTATTTCCTTCAATCCCAAAAGATTTTTTAAAATTAAGGGGTAAATATGTTTTCCTGTCTATGTTGAATTTCTTCGGTCCACTTGCAAGTCATAATGATGCTAAAGGAGTATTTCTAGCATTTTGAATCTAAATCATAACTTAGAGACAAAAGAGATAACCCTCCATTACTGCGGATTAAGGTCTCCAGCTATATAAACTCTAGTCTGAAAATGGCAGTAAATCCAAATTAATAGACATGTTTTCAAAGAGCTTGCAAAATCTAAAGTATGGTAATCATGTAACTAAACATGTGAGAAATGCCAGTGTTTACACTGATATGATACTATTAACTTGATATCACATGGATTAATTGCTCTTTACCTTATGTATTTGTTCCATTGATTTTGAACACCCAAAGAGTTATTTAAAAAAGAAAAGAAAAGAAGAAAAGAGGCCTGGCCTCACTCCAGATCTACTGAATTAGAATTTTAGAAAGTTGTGAGTGCTTGGGAAACTTTTTAAGCCCCACAAGTGATTCTGATGCTTAGACAAGGCTGAGAACCACAGGCCTATTCTAGCCTTCAGGAAGTGGGTCTTCTACAACATGAGAAGCAAATGGGTTTTCCATCTTTCCAAGGTTCCAAGAAGAAGGATGATGACAGGGTTAAGTTCTCATGGCAAAACTTTATCTACACCTTCAAGAGATGGCACAACACAAGTGGTCTAAACAATTTCGCAATATCACCACAAAGATCACCCAAATATTGTAACCAGTTTCCTCTCTTCTATTTTTAAATAGGAACTCCCAATGTCCTCTCCAACCTTGACCATTCATATGACTCAACAGAATACGTCCACTCCAGGCACATCATCTATTTTACAGAGCAGTGCTTTGGGTAGACAATTTGTTCAAGAATTTCACCTTGCAGATAGGTTAACTGGCAGAGAATAGAAGAAGAGAAGAATATAAAACTGTCAAATGGAATCACATTAAATTGATGAGTTCCCAGAACAGAAAGCCTACTGCACCCCTCACAATTTCCCAATCATATTAAAATTTGAAAAAGAAAAATTTAGAAATAAAGGAATCAATTTCCCCAAATATATGACTATAGGGTGATACCAAATTATGCTGTAAATAAACAAGAATAGGGTAGCAATTCCAAAATATATATATATTGTGTGTGTATATATATGTATGTGTGTATGTGTATATATATATAACATATATATATTAAATATATATATAGTGTATATATGCATATATATATACACACAAATACTCTGACATCACCAATGTGGGAATATGTCAATTCTCTAGTTAATTTGATAACAGAGTACAAAATATATAAGACAAAGTAATCTCCTTGCTTATTTAAGAGTGTGAGAAGAGTATCTTCTATGTGCTGGGCACTGGGCAAAACATTTAGTCAACATTAGTTCATTTGACTAATGCTCACAGCAACTCTATATTTACTATTAGTAACCCTACGTTACAAATGATGAAAATGAGGCATTGGAAAAGTTAAGCAACTTACCAAAAACCATGTAATTAGTAAGCAGCAGAGAAAGGATACAAAGTAAGGCAGTCTGCCTCAGGGTCCATGAAGTTAACCTCCATTGTTTACAGTCTCTCATCTGTTACCAACAAACTGTATGGCAGAAAAAGTTTATCTGTGTATTCTCCCAACAGGTCACTTCATTACTTCCTTCTGCCAAGTTAGGGCATTTTCTTTCCTCTCCTTTCTCCTACCAGAGCTATGCATCTGATATTTAATTTCCTCAGGGTTTTGATAACTGCTGGTTCATAGAATCCACATCAAGGGTCAACACATAAAAATGGCTTAACATGTTATCTCTTAAAGATAATAGCTTTCCACATCATCATAGGCCATTAATGCTTAACTCAAAGCACTACTTACTATGGGATTCTGGCCACTGATGCCCATGGATAGCATCTTTGGGGTAGAATCCTTATCTCATTCATATGTGTACTGTCAGCACCCAGCACAGTGCCTGAACAGAACTCAAATCTAATGTAAATTTATTGGACTGTTAAAAGCAGACCAGGATGCTTCTGCAACCATCCCACACAGGCCAACTTCTTCCACAAAAGGCTAGCAGGCCTATCTAATATGAGCTCTCATAGCTCCTTTGGGCTCAAACTACTAAAATACCTCTAAAATGGGACATGTTGGTTAAGAATCTCCTTTTTCTTCTCATAAAAGTAGGCCACATATGTTATATAGGAGGATTGCTATAGGCAGCCACAGTCCAGCCATTCATAAGGAAGAGAGAATGGACTTTGGGCCCTGAGTGCCAAGAAAAGATAAGTTTTGATGAAAGGATACCTAAAGGAAAGAACCTGATCGTGGGTCACTGTTTAGGTGTCCCAAGTTGTAGGCCTCTGGCAACATGGAATCCTGGCTTCCCAGGGGAAACTACAAGTTAAGAAAAGCTTACTGAAAGCAAACAGACATCTAAAATGGGAAATGAGAAAATTACTTTGGAGCCTCACAGATTTGCCTAGAGACACGTCTATAGAAAAGTCCCCAGTGAAGCAGATTATATTTTCCAAGATAGCCCTACACCATCTCTCATTCCGTATGTTCTTTTGTCCACATGTGTGACATTGACACACCCCCATCAAAAGATGAGCCTGTGTTCCCCCACACACACACTTAAATATGGGCAGGTCTGAGACTATAACAGAAGTGACTATGTGACTTCCAAAGATAGGTCATAAACGGTAATACAACTTCTGCCTCGTTTTCCTGGGACACTTACACTTGGAACTAGGAGCCACATGGAAATGGCAGATAGGGGTTCCAGATGACAGCAGCATTAACCACCAGACATGTGAGTAAGGCAGCCTTCAAGGTAGCTCCAGCTCCAGCCACCATCTGACTCCAATCACATGAGACACCCCAGGAGAGAACCATCTAAATGAGCCCAATCAGCCCTCAGAAGCATGAGAGATAATAATAAAATGATTATTATTCTTAGGTCATTAGGTTTGGGGGTGATTTGTTATGCAGCACTAGTAACTGAAACACCCAGCCTGGAAACAGGCTCGGGAGCCACTTTCTGCAAACATGAGGATCAAAGCTCAAAGAAGAGTTGGGTTTTCCTAACAGCACTCGAGAGAGCTAAAGCAGTTCAGAGATTGGATGGGACTGGTTGAGTCACAGCAGCCAGAAAAACTCCTTTTCCCTTTCTATAAGTTCAGAAGCTATAAAGCCTCCCCTGAGAGCGTGCTGAGTCTGCCCAGAGAGAAGCCACCTCACAGATGATTAGAATGTAAGTGGATAACGAGCCATTTGAATTATCTGCTCTAGTTCAAACACATGCTGTTGCCAATATGCTGTGGCAGCCAGCTAACATCTGAGCATCTTTAATTTAAATTGCATATACTTAACTTGAAATGGCATCTATACTCTCAAACTAAGAATTTACTGTACCATCATCAGATCATAGGAGAAATCATCTTTTCAGGAATTTCCTAAATTTGCCTTTTTACTGCGCTCTAATGTGGTAACAGCTTAATGCCTGATGGCACCCAAGTCAAATGTTTCAGAGTATGAGAGATAACTCCTATTCCAATCAGTTTGTTAATACACATGCTGTTTCCCGTCTACATATGTGAATGGAATAATTCTCAGCAGCTTGGGTCTCATTCCCTCATAAACACAAAATCATATCTGTAACCTTAAACAATAGACACATTCATAAAGCCAACATTTCACTTTTCGAGCTTTATCAGAAACAAACCTTTCAAGACTAAAACTCCAAAGAAACTGAAAAAAAAAAAAACTTCTGATAGAAATTTGAGATTCTACTTAAATTAAAAATAATAAAATTTTAATGTAGCATCTGTGGAGCTCAAATTTTAGGTTCAAGATAAAGACAAAAGCAAATATACCAAAAGCACGTTAAACCTAGCCATACTGCATTAACTGTTTACAAATAGATTGGGAGATTATCTTATTAAAATGACCTCTTTTCAGCTATCATCCTCCTTGATTGACTTCTGCCATATTTAACATTGCTGACCAACTAACATTCTCCTCCCTCTGTCCCAAAGTTCCCTCTTCCCTTGGATTTTTACAATACACCATTCCTCCTTCTTTTCTTGCTTCCTGGGAGGCCTTCTCTAGAATCTAGACCATTGTGACTCATATCCTCTGTCAGCCCCTCACTAGCTTGTATGATTTTTCACAAGCAAAATTATCTAGCCTCCATTTCTGTATCTGTAAAATAGAGATAATAATGATATATTTCACACAAAAATACAGTGATGATTTGATGAAATAAAGCATAAGTACAGAATAATTATTCAGTAAATGTTAACTATTATTTTAACGTGTCTCAGAGGTTCTTAGTGTCTTTTGTTGTCTTCTTTCCTCTCTCTTGGCCCCTGAAATATCTGTTCTCATCTTCTTTTCACTTCTTCCTAACTACCTTATCCCCTTTTATAGCATCAGTCACCCTTGACATTTCAATGTTTCTCCAGTCCTGACCTTTCTCCAGATCCTTATTTCTATCTGATCATTGTCCTGTTCTTCTAAAGAAATCAAGTCATTACTACTTTGTGTGTCTAGTTCTTGAGGACAGTGCATCTATATCAGAAGTCCTAGAAATGGTCTATTAATAGGTCTATCTATGGGCTATCAGTCCAGAGATTCTGAGTCAGAAGGCCCTTATGGTCAATCTGTTTTAGAAGAAGTGAAGATCTGAGCATTGAAGCCAATCCTGTGACAATCTAGCAGGCTGGGCAAGCCCTACTTCCATGTATCCTGCTCTGCTGGGTTTACCTGTCCTATTACAATCTCCACCTTTCTCTACCCAGCTCTATGCCCTGACCTGCATGGACTATATCAAGAGGCTCCCATGCCCTCTGGCTTCTAATTGGGCTTGGTTAATGGGGACCCCTGGAAGGTTATTGGAGAGAGGCCTCCCTGTGATGGCAAATTTCTCTGTTGATTTCATCCCTCAACTAAATATCACAGCTTTTTTTTGATGGCAGCACTCTCCAGAAGACATTCTAGGCCCCCATGTTACATCACTAACTTGTACCTACCTTTGAACACAGTTCCTTCATTAAACCCTCCTCAAATAATTCCAAATTCAGTATGCCATTTGTCTTCTGCTGAAATCCTAACTTAAAAGCCTGCCTGTTTAGTAACATTGTCTTTCCTTTAAAAAGAAAAGTAAAATTGACTTAAAATATTTATAAATATAATAAAACTATGCTGCAAAAAAACCCCCAAATTATCCATAATCCCATCACAACATTAGAGAAGAAAACGCCAATATATTTCTTCTCAATAATTTTGATATGTATTTAACGTAGCTATAATTAAAGTATTTATAAAATTTCATGCCTCTTTCCATTTAATATTATAAAATAAGCATTTTCCATTTTGCTAAATAATCTTTATAAACATCATCTTTAAATCTGCATAATATTCTATTAAAAGGATGTGCTACAATTTCCTGGATTTTTCTTATATTAGTGAACATTTTGCATGCCCTTTCAAATGACCTTTTAATGCATACATTCACACATACCATTACACATATGGTGATTTCCTTTCCATTTCTCTACTAGTTTTGCTAGAGGGCAATTTTTAAAATTTACATATGTTCTATAAAACAAAAGCATTCATGTTCCCAGAGATCTCTCCTTTGAAAAAGTTTGCCTAATCTTGTGTAATGGAAAGCGCAATGGGTTTGAAGTCAGAAGTCCTTGATTCAAAGTCCAGACTTTTTGTTGCAGTCTCTATGACAATGAATACTTCCTAGAAGAGGTTAAACAGTTGATTCCTAAGGCCCCTTCAGGTCTGATATGCTCACAAATGATTCAGAGTGGGTTCACAATCGTAAAGATGAGGAGAGTGGGAAGCCCATGAGTCTTCAGTTTGGAAGGATGGTGTTTTAGAGATCATCTGGTCAACAATGTATTCTCTCCTTGTCCTTAACCAGCACTCTGAGAATTTCCCATCTTGTGTATGTGGAAGCTGAGGCTCAAGGAAGGCCTGTGACTTGTCACAACAGAACATTAACATTGGAGCCAGCTCTCTACCCATGCCTGGTGACTCCTGGACCAGTGGTGTATTCAGGGCTCCCACTGTATCTTCTGAGGGGATCTTTACTTAAACATCAGCCAGGCTGCCTCGCTTATTCCTAGGATATAACTCCTTCACCTGCAAGATCGTGGCTTTTTTCATCTTGCCAATCCTTAACCTTCCTCACCATGCTTTCCCATCAGATGATATCACTGATTCTCTCATACGGTATGTGAAATTGCTAATAAAAACAGATCAAAAGTCCTTACAAAAAACAGAAATTAATGAAAATTGTCCACATAGCTTTTACTAGTGCCCAAAGAAGCTGGAGAGATAAGGTAAGCGTTTGAGACCATCATGGAAAAGAAAATGAAAGCTAAGAAAACAAAATAAAGTTGAACATTGAAATCACACTAATAGTGTACCCTAAACCTGTCACTGTCCAGCTCTGCAAATACTCTGAATAGGTAGCAGCAATTTGAGAATTCTGCATGCCACCCATCAAGCTTTCCAAAAGAATTGTCTCATACATTATCTCATTTTCTTCTCACAACAACTCCTTGAGGTAATTATAGCAAGGTTTTCCACTGAAAAGAGAAAGAAACAAAGATGACCTGACCTTGGCATACATTTCCTTATATAAGATTTGGTTGCCCT
Organism: Ursus maritimus; assembly: GCF_017311325.1. Taxonomy (NCBI): domain Eukaryota; kingdom Metazoa; phylum Chordata; class Mammalia; order Carnivora; family Ursidae; genus Ursus; species Ursus maritimus. The sequence continues at coordinate 79,847,414 of NW_024423343.1, read as the reverse complement.
AAACAGAAATTAGGAAAGTGGATGAGCACTCTAAAGTCAGACTCCCTCCCTATTGGGAGGAGGGGTCTTCAGAGCATAGCTGCTGCTAGAATCTGGAGTCTCCGGCCAAATGAAACTTGAAGTCCTACATGTTTAAATAGAGACACCCTAAAATATACTTTCTAGTTTTCTTGGCTGCCAAGATATCAATAAAATAAAGGAATATATCCTTCTAAAAATCTACTCTCACAGCTCCTAGAAACAGGGGCCCAAAATGAACTGTGAAACAGACCCCTCTATGAATTACTCCTAAATAACCATACAGACCACAGATTTAATGTCTACAAGGCACTGGTAAAATGAGAAAGTAGAAAAAGAATGCTTGGTGACTCCCCAGTTTGTTGAAACACAATATGAGAACTAGAAGAACCCAAAAGCACTGAATTCAACCTCTTCAATCTTGGTTTCTGCATTCTCTATTCTTCTTGTCTGGATACCCCTCATTACCATATTCTGATGCCATGGTCCCTCAGAGACATTGGCAGCATGCTATCATTCTCACTTATCTTGTATTCATTTCCTAAGAATAATGCTGTCTCTCTCTCTCTCTCTCTCACACACACACACACACACACACACACACACACACACACACACGAAGTCCTGACAATGAATTAAGAAGGATAACAAATTATCCCTCTGTTAGAGATTTACTCAAGAGTCATCCTCCCTTCTTCCTTCCAGTTTGTTGTATAAATCATGACTATACTCAATCATTTCCTTCTTTAATATCCACAACTTCCCAGGCCCCCTACACATGACTGATTCTACACCCATGAGAGATGGGGACCAGCTGTTAGAAGGAAATCCCTCTGGTTCTTACTGGTTGGTTTCTTGACCTTGACTTGGTGTGAGAACTAAGTGCTTGAAGTCATGGCCACTATTTTGCAACCATGAATGGCTGTTAGCAAGATAAAAAGCCAATATGACAAGAATGACAATCCAGAAGGTAGGAAAAGCCTTAGAGTACCTCTAAGTAGGTGAACCTAAATTCAGGTGACCTAAATTCCAAATCCTTGTATGTAATAAATATTCATTGGTTGAAACCATGGTTAGATAGCTTTTTGTTCTCATAACCGAATGAATCCTTACTGACATATGCTTTCAGGTAACACATGCAATTTGACATAGGTTTTAACGCCTCAACCCATAAGATCAACTAAGACGTTCATTATGGGTTCCTGCAGCAATGTGGCAGTAGAGGTATCTTTAGAGTAAGTGGCCACTACAAATGCCCTTGTGTTCCTTCCCTCAGCATTGCCAATGTTTTTTTTTTAAAAGACAGAAGAGGAATACATCCCCACTGGAGAAAGCTGTTATTGCAATAATTAATGTCAAAGCAGCAAAAAAGCAGGGTTCTCCTCATTATATAATCTTGAAGTGACATATATGCTCATCTCCCCAAAATAAAGATCTGTCTATTCCCAAAACAAATCCTATGTAAACGCTAAATGGAACACATTCCATTGCCACCACCACCACCACCATCAAAAACCAAGTACTATATATTGGCTAACTGAACATAATTAATTAATTAAAAAGCAAGTACTTTATTCATCAAAAGCCAACAGTTCCAGAAAGACCATAATGCCTCATTATATTTTATAGATTTACCTCAGTATTTTTAGCATTCTACACTGTTTACCGCTTGTTGAGTTTTTAGTGGTAAAATATGGAAATTTCCTTTTTCACTAATAGATACCTCCATTTGTGAGAGGCTTATGTAAAAACCATGTCCTTGAGGTGCCTGAGTGGCTCAGTCGGTTAAGTGTCTGCCTTCGGCTCAGGTCGTGATCTCAGGGTCCTGGCATTGAGCCCCACGTCGGGCTCCCTGCTCAGGGGGGGAGCCTTCCTCTCTCCCTCTGCTCTTCCACCCACTTTGTGCTTGCTCTCTCTCTCACTCAAATAAAATCTTTAAAAAGGCAAACAAAAGAAACAACAACAATAACCAAAAAAAACCCCATGTCCTTACCAAGGGGTGAGCCTTGTAAGAATAGAGAGTTTCAGGTTGTTCAGAAGTGCCCATTCAATTCAAATTCAATTCAAAATTTCTTCAGGTAATCACCCAGAACAGTGATTTGTAACTGTCTGAGTCAGGGCTTGGACCCCGCTTGTCCGGTTGTGTATTCCACGTTCACTATCTTAAATGCATTTGCCCTCCTTCAGGGTTTCCTTAACACTTTTCATGGAACATGGATCTCTTTGTACCTCTAATTATAGTTAATGTGCATGTCTCACATCACCCTGTAGAGGACAAGACTTTTGAGGGTAAAAACTTTGTCTTTTTGATCTACTCCGACCCATCGATGCTCAGACAAAGCCTTTTACTTTTTATTTTAATTGCTTAGACACCATTTCCTCTCCTGCGTCACACGTTTATAACTACCATGGAGGAAAACGTGGCAAAATACCCGAGTGCAGCCCACACAGCAGCAAATGGAGAGACAATGCTCTAAATAAATTTTCACCATTCCTAAATCTGAGGTTGAGGTCAAATTTCTCTCTCATTTAAAAAATTTAAAACACAGATACAACTGTTCAAGGGCTCAAGTTTTACAATCCCATTCCAAAAACAAAGTAGTCACGAGTTGGTTTCAGATTTAGATTCCTTTGCTAATCTGCAATTTTGGAGTTATAACAGAGCCTTGTGACCTTTGCACATGAAACCAGCTGTTTCTTTGCCTCATCTCCTCATTGAACTCATCCCCCGACTCCATCACTTTCCCTTCTTTGGTGTTTGCTGCTCCTGCAGACTCAGATTTTTTATCTCCTGCCACATATCCTCCCTACTTTCCTTGACGCCTTCATCATTCGCCTTTCCTCCCTCCTGCAATACTATGAAGTCAAGTCTCTACCTCTTGACAGAGAGACTGAGACCATTCTCCCACCAGTCTAGTCCTCAACCCTGTATAGTCATTATTTCTGAACCTCTAGTTTGAGCTCCTATCATTCCCCAATTCCTCAGGACATATGTCTACTTCTCCTCCATTGCTTAAGGATAAACTGCATATGACACTTTCCTGATCTCAAATGTACAGCTCTCTGTTGTGCTTTCCCTCGAAAAAGGTGGTGTCTGTATCTTCCGATATCTTTGTTCCTTCCTTTAGGCTGTCCACCCAGTAGGTACCAATTGTTTAACGTAAATATAAAGAAGAAAGAGCTCAACGTGCACTGAGGCTATTTTCCAGTTGTAGAATGCATTTGCTGTCACCTAGGCCTTCTTCTTTCACATCCATGTGAGGAAATGATTGCTTGGACACATGGAAAGATGTAGAGAGAAGCCTAGAAATGACTGGATTCCATTGAGTGCTAGTCAGTGGAACAAATCTCAAAAAGCACCCAATTAAAGATTTCTTCCAGATATTCCACAATTAAATTAAGGAAATAAGTCACTTACGTTGCCACCCTTAAAAACCAGAGCTAGCTAATATTGAGAATTTAGTATATGTCCAGCTAACCCTCCCACAAAGAATAAAGAAAAATATAAGAAGGCCTCTGGCCTTTAGTAATTACAAATTATTTGAAGAGATGCTAAATGTTTAAGGAGAATTCAAATGAGGACACATATATTCTGCTTCAACCTGTCATACCTTCCACCTTTGGTACTAACCTATAGCCAGTCTCTGCATGCCAACAGGTTTCATTCTCTTAGGCATTCTCCCCTCCTCATCGAATATTGGGGGAAATCCAACAGAAGCCAGCTTGTTGTCTAAGCAGACACTTTGAACTTCAATCAGAAAGACAGTTCAAACCTGACGGTGGGCAGCCTTAGTTTCTCATGCAATGGATTTAGCGTTGGACACAGAAATGTTTTTTACCTATATGATTTTCAGACTTTCCAGCTCCCACAGTGTATCTCATACAACAGGCCTACATCCCATCATAGGGAGGAAAATAACAACTCCCAGGTGGACTCAAAGGAAAACAAAAAGCAGATAGACTTTACATCAGAGGAATATCAGACGATAACTTATGCTTTGTGCTCTTGCTCTTTGGGGCTTTATCATTTTGTGGTTTCTCCAGGACACATGGACAGCACTTGCCTTTTATATAGAAAACTGCTAACTCTAGTTACTTGTGAGTTGAAACATCCCTTGTTTATCTGCCCTAATCCTTCTTTCATTTTGAATACTATAAACAAAATTAAATGAAGTCATATAAACAACAAAAACTCTCCAGCTGTAACAATCCATCTCAGTAGATGGTATCTCATAAATGATTCACCTCCGTTGCTTTAACCTGGAGTCTTTTGTATGTCGCACATCCAAATAAATAACCATTAGTAAGCTTTATGCATCGCATGGTGGAAATTACCTCAGGTCTGTCATAATCTTGGGAGCAGCACTGAATTTGGGGGGAGTAAGTTCTGTTCTAATAAAATTTCTATGTTGAATCTCTTATCCCAACAAGAGCTGCAGGTCCTCAAACAGAACCAGATTCAACTCCAAACCTGATCTGGACTTTTCCTTTCATGTTTACAAATAGAGCCTATGTCCTATTTAACACCTTAACAAATCAAAAGAATTTTTATTCCAAAGGTCTTATAAGTATTTTATATGCTTGACAGGAGAATTACTTATAATAAACGCTTAAAACACAGCCTTAAGGAGATACCTGAGTTTTTAAACACAGCCCTGATTACCTCAGAAATATATCTAAAGCTAACAATCCTATTTACCTAGTGCAGGTATGAAAGAAAAACAAGACTTCTAAAGCAGTGTTGCCTTCCCTCAGCTGCTGAATAAGAAAGCAGTTGGCCTTACTTCAGCTATCCAAGGCAGTGGATAAGTCTTTGTTACGGCAGATTTTTTCCCCCACAGCTGCATTGGAAAGCAAGGTGTCAAATTCCAAGGATACTATAGTAATGGAGTCACATAGGATGAAGGTAGTAAGAAAAGACGTAGCTGAGAAGTACATACTGTACTGTTGGAGTGAGCACCCTCTCTTGGCAGAGGGGAAGGTCAGGTGCGAGGCCTTTGGCGACTCCCCTCTATGTTTCTCCAGTTCCTCCCCACGTGCCTATGTTATCGGGTATTCCCACAGAGCTCTGACAACGACACCTCAGGCCTCCCTGCTTCCATCCAAACATTCCTCTCCCTCCTCCCATTTCCTGCAACACAGCTAGGCCAGTGCTAGCTATTCATTAATCAGTTCATGCAGCAGTTAGGGGCTGCTGACTCTCCATGTATCAGACCTCAGAGAGAAACCTCTTGCTCCTTGGAGTTCTAAGTCACCCTTGGAAATGAGGACTGCAGTGGAACATATCTTTGATATCTTCTCAAAGATTCCCAGTGGGGGATTGCCAACGCCACATCATGGAGGGCTAGGCATCCTGACATTACGTTATTTGTGTTTTACATTAAGGCTAGGTGGGACATGGACTGTGGAACAGAATGTAACCCGGGCATTATGGTTTCTTCTTAGACTTACGAGGATAAGATACACAGAAATGTTAGGTACAAAATGTGCATAAATATGACCAGGCTAATGACAGGGAATTATCAAGAAAAACAAAAGAAACGTTATCAAGAGAATGAAAGAAGAGTGGTAAGGGTCTGTGAATTACCCTGGAGCAAATAAATAAAGGTTTTAGAATGCAAACGTCAAGAGGAAAAATACACACATTTTAAAGTGGGTTGACTTTTGCCCCAGTTCTGAACCATGTTGATAAATAAAACAAAAGTGGCTAATTAGCATGAGTTGATCCTTAACAGCACACCACCCTATGAGTCATTTTATGGTGTTTTTAACAAGCAAGGTCATTAATACAATATAACACAAACCAAATAAATAATTTAGGCATGAGCCTACTGCACGCAGATTTGGGGTTCCTTTATATGGCCTTTGAAGGAAACTGCTCTTTGGCATAATTGATTACCAATGAGAGTGAGGTCAGGTGGGTTCTCTCTTCTCACTCGGAAAAGGAAAGTAACACCGTGGGTCAGAACAGAGTCCAAGGTGAAGAGAGGAAAGAGGTTGCTAGCCCTGCACACTTACCCCTCCCCTCCTCTGTTTCCTCAATCCCGGGCTTGACTGACCGGAAGAATGGGCTTTCCTCTGTTCCTCATTCAGGGGCATTGGCAGGGAAGTACCACCACTGTGCCTGTGCCGTCACAACCCAAAACTTTGTCTGTAAAGGCAAAACCTAGTGCGAAGTCTTAGTCTCAGTCTGGAAGCGTAAAAAGAATGATAATTGTGAATGGTTCACCTTTACTCACTGACACCGTGGCATTGCAGTTAAGTCACACTCTGGAGTGACTTCTATGTTCAAACCCAACTTACGGCTCTTCATTAGAAACCTTGGGCCTCAGTGCTCACATCTGCAAAGTGGAGGTAATAATAGTATCTACCTCACAGGATTGAGACTTAACTAAGCTAATGATTCTCAAGCACCTAGCCTGAGTCTGGCTGACATACTCTAAGTGTTCAAGAAGTCCTCATTATCACGATGCATATTATCCTTTTATTATTGCTACGAAAGGAGCAGACTATGATGAGAATATATACCTTGGCTGCCAGGCCCATTTTTCTAGAAAGTGGTGAAAAAGTAATATTTCCATTCCTAGAATCACCTTGATCGAAGCTAAATTAAGTGGGACAAAGGCCCATACGTGAAATGGTCACTAAAGCAAACAGACCAAGGATTTTATCATAGAAATGATGAGACCAGGTTTCCATATCATGTTTAAGTCAGGGAGGTAAACAGAGCTGTCTGTGAAAAACATCTTCAACATTTTATTCCAATAAGTATAGCTGGTATTAAAAGTGCTTTGAAAGATGTGCTTATTCAGAGAAATGAGTAAAGTTTCCACAGAGCCCTCTATTATTTCCTACAACCGCATGTTAATACATAATTATTTCAAAAAAGCTTCACAATTTCGGAATACTCAGAACACAGCATCATACAGTGTTTGTGTCAAAAAGAGAAAGAAAAAGAAATCTGGGTGACCAACCCGATCCTTTCTTTGATGGATTAAAAAGCTGAGAACTAAAGAGACTCCCTTGGCTTTTTAGCTGGTTAGTAACTTCTAATGACCCATGTTGCATCAGCATGTAGGTATTGTGGGACCTGCTATTTGCTCAGCCCCTTGACAGAAACCAAGAATTGTGTGTGTGCCTCATTCTGAATTCATACATAAGAGAAGGAAGGTATAAAAGTGTGTGGTTTTTTTTAATTTGTTAGAGACAGAGAGAGAGTGCGTGTGCGTGCATGAGGGGAGAGGAGGGGTAGAGGGAAGGGGAGAGAGAAAATCTTAAGCAGGTTCCACACCCAGCACAGAGCCCGACTCGGGGCTCCATCTCACAACCCTAAGATCATGACCTAAGCTGAAATCAAGAGTTGGACGCTTAATTGACCGAGCCACCGAAGCGTCTCACAAAAGTGCATTCTTATTTTAAAAGTTTATGATTCTGTATTTCTACTTGGTTCTGGAATATGGTATGTAATCCTTTCCTAGGGCTACCCAAAAAAAGTATCACAAACTACCTAAAACAGTGGAAATTTATTGTCTCACAGTTCTGGAAGCTAGAATCTGAAATCAAGATGTTAGCACGGCCATGCTGACTCTGAACCTGTAGGGGAAGCCTTCCTTGCCTCTTCCTAGCTCTGGTAGCCCCAAGTGTCCTTTGGCTTCTAGATGGCTTACTTCCATTCTCCGTCTACACATGGCATCCTTCCTGTGAATCTTCATATCATCTTCCCTCTGCAAGTGTCTGTGTCCAGATTTCCCGTTTGTAGAAGGATACCTGTCAAACTGGAAGAAGGCCCACTCCAAAGACTTTATTTTAAGGTGATTACCTCTGTAAAGATGCTATTTCGAAATGAGGTCACATTCTCAGGTACTGGGAGTTAGAACTTCAACATATCTCTTGGGGGACACAATTCAATCCTGGCATAGTACCTAGTAGGTGCCCGATGGATCAGGTAGACGACCGCTAACTAACAAAGCAAGGAGACTCACTGAAACCACGGGTACCAAGTCGTGAAGGCATGGAACAGATTATTGGATTTATTGGACAAAAAAGAGTAGTTTGGAGGGAGCTTAATATACGAAAGAGAGGAGAGATGACTGGGAGATAGGCAGGGACTAGCTCAGGAAGGGCTGGGATAGAAGCTTGTACGTTGCCCTGTAGGCAGCTCACAGTGACTGGTAAGAGGCTGTTCCATAGTTGTTTATTGAATTAAGGATGAAACAAGACATAGTGCCCACCCTCAAGGGCCTAACTGCCATGTAGAAGAAATCATGGTGCGGGCAAATCATTTCAGTTCAGTGTGTGCTCTTGGGAACAGAAATGGTGCTTTACTCACAGTATCTTGTGGGTGTAATCTGTAGCAGACGGTGAACACTTGTTTGCCGAATGATTTCTATGTATCAATGTGTGGGAGTTTTTTTTCATTATTAATGATAATAATAAAAAGATCGCAGATATAATAATAAAAACAATAAAAGTATTAGAAACTAGATGGTACGGCAAACACTGTGATAAGCACTTTGATGTATTAGCTCATTTAATCCTCGTCACAACGTTCTAAGTGATGTATGGCTATTGTCTCATTCTGCAGATGAGGAAAGAGAGGCTTAGAGAACTGCCCAACTTGACAGATCTAGGAAGAGGTATAACTAGAATTTGAACCCAGATCTGTAAGACTTCTAAGCCCCGGATCTTAGCCATTACACTGTGATGTTAATTGGCGGGCTTTCCAAGTATCTTCGTTAGTATTCTAATTATAGAGGTTAATGGTTATTCTTTTAAGTAAATCATTATACTTTCATCACCAGGGGTAAATCTTATAAAAATGCTGATTGAGTGAAATTCAGGAGCAGTGTGTATGTCAATGGCCTTTAATCAATCAGTAATCAATGTGTAAACTCTTTGTTAATCAACTAACTTATTTGAAAGTGTATAAACAAGACAATTCTGATCATGACAGATATTAGACAACAGTTAGGTGTGGAGGCACAATATTAGGGACAAGCACACACCCTCCATTTAATTATATTTGTAACATACCTATTGCACACGTAATAAACTTCCGTAGAAATCAGTCCCCCGGGACCCTTGGGTAATTGGGAATCCTTCCTTTCTGCCTAATTCATGAAACAATCAGTCTCACCAATAATGAATGGAAAATCTTGTTGGAAGTGCAATTATAAGACAGCAGGCTACAAATAAACAATTAATGAAATTGTTCTGGGTTCATATATGTGATTTGTATTTGATGCCATAGTAGTTTTGGAAGGGAGCAGAATGATCCAGTCCAGAGGCTCCAAATCTCAGTCTTCCTGGACTTTAGCATTCCGTGAACCACTCCATTTTGTTTGCATATGTGCAAGTTACACGTATATTGAAGAGGAATCAAAACAGCTTTATCAAATTCTTTTTAGGTTTATCCTGCATGAAGGTTGAAAAACAATACCCTTAATGCAAATGAGTAAATTAAGGCTCAGAGGTGTTATGACAACTAAACATTGTCGGAGCAGTCATTCGTTAGTGGAAGACCCAGGACAAGGGCCCACTGCCCTCCAGCCTAGGGCTCCATCTCCTACACTAAACCTTTATTATAGACCCGAGAACATGAATATGACCCATAAACTGCTGCAATGTCTACAGAAAGTAAGCACCCTACCACTCCTGATACCTCCAACAGTTCACAAGATGCAAAGGTGCCACTTTAGGCCATATGTTTTAAGGTAAATGTTTACAGTCCAACAAACATTTATTTATTTATACTGAAAAAAAAAAAGCATCTTTCAAATACTCTGATGGTATTATATTTCAATGGAATGTAAAAGCAACTTCCCTTTCCTCCCTCCCTCTATCCTAACAATACAATCCCTCCCCTACTAAGAACCCCGCTGTTACTGAGAATGTAATTGCCCAGCACCCCACAGAGAATGCATTCTCTGAAGCACCTGCAAAGGGTTTCCTTTGAGCCGGGCAGAGTACTCTGAAGGCTAAGCTGGAGGATGTTCAGGATCTGTTAGAACAAAGAACTTTATTTTTCCCCCTAGTGAAAATAGAAACCTCCCAAATCAAGGACCTGACTCTCAGCTCCATTTCCATGTTATCCTTGGACTAGACCTACATTTGGCAGTTTATACAACTATCGAATTCTGAGCAGGACCCGAACGTGTGGTCCATCTGACTCATTGCGAATCTTACTGACACATGACTGAAGTTTCTAATTCCCACTAAACCCCAGACATGCAGCTCTTACGTGCAGCCCACACCACTACTTTTGGCTTTCCTAAGGCTGGAGTTCGGCAACCTCAAGATAGTGAAGGAAACAGAGAAGCCATGTCTATCCCTCCTTGTTCCCTCACTGCCACGCTGCTATCTTGTGTTGATCCAAGGGATTAAAGCAACCTGGGATCAGGCAATAGCACTGGCCAGAGACCAACAATCTCATTCACCTTGAGACGCTTTTCCCCAACTCATCCTTTCCAGTATAACTTCATGGTTGTACACATCTACAGTGTGGCTTTCTCTCGATTATGTTGGACTAGGATAGAGTGAGATCTACGCTTGCTTCCAGGGTTGCCAAATACCTATGCTTGTGGCTTAGATGCTGCAAATTGACAAGAGGATGTTCTGTATGTTTATATTTCAAGTGATACGGAAATATACGTGCTGTTTGCTGCCATGACAGTGAGGGAGCTTTGATGACATAAATGTCTCCAGAAAGATGAGTGAATTGGCCCTTTCAGAGAGCAGGGCTGCCAAGAAACCGAAGGAGTGGAGGTGGTGTCAGCTTCAGGGAAACACAGTCTGGCCTATAAATTAGGCAAATCACTTTCCCTTATAACTGTACTTTAGAAATTGATTTTTATATTTAAATGGACAGATAGGACATTCAATTAACATGCTTCACTTTTATCTCTTTTGGTTCAAATTAACCCCCTCTTTAAAAGCTCTGGGCACCACTGAAAATAAATTTAACAAATTATTTGAAAGTTCCTAATCCCTGATTAGAATCAAATCATTGTGCTTTTACTACTGCAAGCATCAAAATACGTTTTAAGAGGGTTTTTTTTTTTTTTTTTTTTGAGGGGGGAAGTGGAAGGGGAGAGGAGTTAATCTGTTGGAGGAAAAAAAAGTCGTTTTCAAATGACAGAAAAGTCTCTAGACTGTTGGGCACCAAAACCTCATTTCACATTCACAAACTCAAACTCAGGGTCTTCCATCCTCAGATCAATTTTCTTGTTTTCTTGGACAACTTAATTGGTACCCACTAATTAAAAAATCAGTAATTCGTTCACAAATGTTTATTGAGCACCTACAAAGTGACACACAGAGGTAGAAAATAAGCAGACAAAATCTTCCTCATTGAGTTGACACAAAAGATAGACAATAAGCAAATTCAGAGGGGTTGTGTTGTCAAATGTATTGCTATGAAGATAAAGGAGGGTAGGCGTTGGGCAGCATCAGATTAGATCAGTTAACATAGGATAATGAGAGAACTCCTCTCTAAAGAAGTGACTTTTGAGTAGAGACCTGAATGGCTAACACAGCAATGTCATTCAAACATCTGGGGCAGAACATCCCAGACAAAGGGAACAAACAAGGAGAAAAGCCCTTAGAAAAGAAGGCAACTTGCAGGAAACTGATGTCGCTGAGCCACCAGGAAGTGGGCGGTAGGAAGGAGGTCAAAGAGGCAGCCAGAGGCCCAGACATGTAGCTTCTTAAAGGCCATGGTAAGAGCAGATTTAATTCTATGTATCACTGAAAGCTTTTTGAGAAGAGGAATGGCATGATCTGCTTTATATTTTTAAAGAATTTCCCAACTGATAGGAATTAAAATCACTTTGAATTCTCTCATATTTGTATTCTTCATCTTTGGTTCACAAATTCAGCTGATTCTTCTCCATCTATCCATTCTTCCGTTTCCAGCTCATTCTCGATCTTACCTACCTCTCCTTTTTTGTGGACCATCATACAGACTTCTAGCTCACATTCCTGCCCCTAGTTTCTCCAAGTTTCAATTCATCTAGTAGAAGTGCCAAATTGATCTTCCCAAAATACCCACCTGTCCATGCTATTGTCCTGCTTTAGAAGAAGCAGCAATTTACTCCGTGCTGGCCACAGGACAAAGCTAAAATTTCTGACTCTATAGTCAAAAACTTTACAATATGGCCCCAATATTATCAACCACTGAAACCTCCCTTATACCCCCACTCCCCAAAAATCTTATCAGCTGATCTCCTCATCTGTCCCTAAACATGCCTGGCTCATTCTTGACTCTCAGCCATGCTTTTCCTAGAATGAGATTCTTTCTCCCTTTATGTGAGCCATATGTATGATTTGTCCTTGGGGACTTAATTCAAAGAGTGTGCTCTTCTCTGAGGTCCTTCAAAATGCCTCCCATTCAGAATGTGTGAAGTGCACATGTGCAGCACCACCCATTTTGGTGTATATTTTCATATTTTTCCTTGAAATACTACATACTCGGCTTCATATAATTATATGCTGTCCTCTCAAAACTGTAAGCTCCTGGGGCCTTACTACTTCTATAACCAACTCAATGGCTTGCGCATACTTGGCACAGGGTCAATCTTCAAGCACTACTTAGAATCATTGAGTTTTTATTTTTTATTTATTTTTTTAAGATTTTATTTATTCATTTGACAGAGATAGAGACAGCCATGAGAGAGGGAACACAAGCAGGGGGAGTGGGAGAGGAAGAAGCAGGCTCCCAGTGGAGGAGCCTGATGTGGGGCTCGATCCGAGAATGCCAGAATCACGCCCTGAGCCGAAGGCAGACGCTTAATGACTGAGCCACCCAGGCGCCCCAGAATCATAGAGTTTTTAAAGAAAAGAAAAGTTAAAGCTTTTCTGTTTCTGGTCCTTCATTTTATGGGTATGAAAATCAAGACCCAGGGATGTGATGAGCTTTGCCCAGAGTCACATAGCTACTTACTGACAGAAAAAGAACTCAAGCACAGGTCCCCTGACTCTTTCCAAAACATCGTGCTGATTGGATCAAAGAATCAATTCAAGTAACTTGTCTTACTGTTATCATATTCTAACTATTATGGTTACAAACTTTCCTTCTTTTTAACGTCTTTCCCCTCCCCCACTACAACATTGCTATGGAGTGATCAGATGTCCTCCACCAATCATGAAAAACATAATTAAGATTCTCAGTGAGAATCCAGCTCTAGATGGCTTTACATAAATGGAACTTATTAGAAAAATATCAGAGGGCTTGCAGAATTGACAGGAGGCTTGAAAATGAATGGAATGCACAGGCACTGCAGAGGACTGGGAGGCAGACTGCACAGTCATGGTACCAGCGCAGGGTGAGTCTGAGCACCGCCATGATGAACGAATGATCCCAACTGCTCCTTCTAATACCACATGTTCAGGATTCAAAGACCCCCACCTACCCACAAAGTGGCAGATTGGTCAAGTGCAGGGACCAGGAGATGGGGAGAGGAAAAGTCTGGATCTTTCAGCTTCCACAGTAGAGATCAGGAATCAGAAACAACACCTCCACCACGACCACTCATGAAAGGGTTTAATTATCCAAAAAGAAATTGTGTACTATCACCAAGGGGGGAATGATGGGAATTCAAACAAATCTCAAATGTCTACTACACCAACCATCTCTACGAAGATCAGAGAAAAATGTCAGCTCTTTAATTTCACTTCTGCTCAGAATGATAGCGTTGGAAAGGGGTAAGGGAATGGGTGAGGTAATGAGACAACGTGGATGTTTGGCTGCCTTGCAAAGAGATCCACCACTTGTTTGAAATGGGCCAGGATCATTTCATCTTTGATGAAATGCCAAAGCACAGGTATAATTACATCCAATTATCCCTGATTTTCACATAGGGAAACTGACTCAGAGTGCTCAAGAGGAAGTTAAAGTCAGAATCATCCCTAGAGGTGTATTTGAATGCAAATACCCATAGTTCTACATTGATTTCTTAGCCCCTGAGTGCTATCAGTTCAATTATTAAGATGATAACAAACAGTTATTTTGCCCTACTGTAAGCCTGCATTTTATAAGGGACTTCATATACATTATTTCATTTCTCCCTTAGAAAAAATCATATAAAGTGAGAATTATTTTTCCACTTCTCAGGCCAAATAACTGAAGCTCAGAGAGTCCAAGGTAGAATTTGAATCTCGATCTGTTTCCATAGTTTCTGTGCTTTCCACCCTGTTAATGGAAAAACAGATGATCCCTGAAAACAGAATATTTGGATGCAACTCCTGGCCCTAGCAGCTATAGGTTACTAGCTTTGAGCAAACCATTTTAATTTTTCTTTGCCTCAGTAGCTATATCTTGAAAACAGGGATAAATAATAATCACTACTCATTTTCCCTCATAAGACTATTAGGAAGAATACATGGAAAAGGGCCTTAAAAACTGTAAATCTATAAAATGCTATTCAAATAAATCTTAGTAATTACCATTGTTATGATGTACAAGTCAACTGGAGACAATAGAATACAGACTGAGACAGAAAATAATCCAGCCGAATGTGCAGTGCTGGTGAGGCAGGGAAAGGGGCCCCAGAATGTAACTTTGCTCTGACCAGGTCTACCTGTGTATGGGAAGGAGGAGCAAGGAGTATCTTGAAAGACTGTACCCAATAGGATCTGAAATTAGTATATCATTTTGCAGCTGTCTTGCCATTACAGAAATGAATGAAACAAAATCATTTGAATTTAAAGACAATCTCGTTACTCTTGACAGATTGGTTGCCTGACAACATTTTGGAACTGCCAGAGAAGGCAAGGTTACTTTTATGTAACTTTAAAACTGTCAGAAAAGTGGAGAGTAAAATTAAGTTTGTTCCTTTTTACAAGTACAGGTAGAGGTAAATTGCACTGCTAGATGAAGGAGAAGGAATGTGACAGCTCTAATGTTACAAATGAATATCTTTATGGGCACTGAAAGTTTGTGTATGGAGAGTGATATTTCTCCCATTCAGTAGGATTATAGAAAACTGATATATTGCAGATCAGATGCAAAAGAGAAAAGTGGAACCAACAACAATATAACAACCACTCAACGTAAGTACAGATGCAAGAAAAGAACCATTTGTTTTAATTTAAAGATATTTCTGTTTGAAGCAAATGTGAAAGTAGGAGCATCCAAACTGAGGTTTACATAGAATGACTTCCAATTTACTTTGCCACTCTTCCTCTTTTTATTGGAGTTTATGAATCTTGATTGTAACATGAGTATTTATTTATAAATACTGCACAATGTGCATTTAAATACACCCTTCTAACACGGAAAGCTGTATCTGCAACCATTTGCCCATCTTCTCAGTTACAATAAAGAAACATCCCTCCTCTTTCTAAAGGCCAAGATTTATACTTGGCCTCTGGATCCTAAACCCTCCAACCTTCCAGAAACCCTATTAACAAACTTCTCTTTCTGCAGTGTCATCCACCTTCAAGCTTCTCTCCATTAGCACCCACATATAATCTAGTCTCTCTCACCTGGGAGTCTGGGGAAAACGTCATCTTTCATCTATTGTCCTGTCCCTCTAGAACCCTGTGCAGCCAAGAGTCTTAAAGTTAGATATTTGGATTTTGCTACTTTACTTTGATGCACTTCACAATCCACTCCAATCAGGCATCTTCCTACGCTAAAAACCATCCTCCTGATAAAAATATTCGCATTGCTTGATTAAATGGGACTTTCTTCACCTCCATCCTTCTCAACTTCTCAGCAGCATTCAAGACATGAGACCACTTGCTCTTTTCTTCTTTCTCTCGGTTTCCTTAACATTACGCATTGCACCCAGTTGTGCAATCATCTCTCTGTGGCTGTCCCTTCATCTCTTTTGCTGGTTCTTCCTGTTCCATCTGATACTGAGTGTCCTGGACACTCTTTTCTTCTCATATTATATTCCCTCCCTGGGCAATCTCATTTACTCCCATTGCTTTAAATTCCAAATATGTGAAATGGCTCCCAAATTTATATGTCCAGCCCACCCTCTTCTTCAAGGCTTCGGAATTGCAAACAAACTGCTTGGTGTTTGCTCTTGTTTCTCCCCGACACACACACACACACACACACACACACACACACACATCTCAAAATAGTCCAAACTCAACTTTTGATATCCTTTCCCACTTCGTATTGGTCACTCATTCAATATTCTCCACCTCAGCACTAGACTATATATATACATACATATACTCATTTTCCATGCCAGTAACCTCAGAGTTAGCCTTGAATTGAGAGGTCCCACATCTAGTCTGTGTACTTTCTCCCCAGAATAGACTTCTTTCTTTTCAACAACTGCTAATAATCAAATTCCAATAATTAGCATCCCTTACCTGGGCAGTTACAATAACCTTCCACTTCCATTTCCATTTTTTTTTTCCAGGGAATGTGTGCTTCTAAATGCAGGTCCAATCATGCCACTTCCCTTCATAAACACTCTCCATGGAGGATTAAATTGCACTTAAGATAAAATCTTCACATACCTGAAAGATTATATATATGAAACTATACCACGAGCAGAGCACTACCCTCATCTTTGTCTGTCACCATATGGATCATGTCAAGAGGACAACTTGGAAACCCCGTAAAGAACCTAAGACAGCCCTGCCTTCAGTGTGCTTGGAAGAACAAATGTCATGTAAATTAAGATGAATATGGGTCTTCTAGAATGAGAAATTACATTTTAATCATTTTTAAATGAATATAATTTATTAAATCATTTTATTAACATATCCCTTTAACTACTATAACTCTATCCTTCCATGAAATGATCCAAAATATACTAAATTACTAAAGTCATCTTTTTCAGCTTTCTTAAATAATTAAAAAAACATTAAAATGGAATTATTCTCCTATTCAATAACCAACAAATATTTTTGCTACCTTGGAGCACCCTAACATAAAGAAGAAAAGGAAGTTAAAATTTTACACTCATTTGACAAAAACCCCTCATAAACCTTTGAAAACAGTTATCATTTAAAGATACGTATTTTCAATGTAAAATGAGATTTTTTTTTCTTCAAAATTATTTATACAGGAAAATGTATATTTATTTATTTGTAATTTGCATTTTTTTGGAGGCTAGAGAAAAGTTGCCAAATGTTAATTCCTCAAAATCAAACCCACCTATAATCTCTATCTACAGTAATTAATCAGGTACAATGAATGTATCATTCACAATTTTCTGAGCTCCAGAATAGCTTTTTAAAGATGATTTTTGTAGCTGTTAACAACCATGTAAATTCAGATAGTTCATGATTTATTGATGGCCATCATTATCCTTCATTCAGCTATTTTACTGCCCCCACAGAGTTATATAAAATTGCTCTGGTGCCCATCTCTACTATCTACCACCATGTGGAGTTGTGCTAGTCAGCTGTCCAGGCAAAGATGCACAAGGCTTTTCTGTTTCAATACCAAAGTATCAGTTTTGCTACCTGCCTCCAGTTCATGGATTGCTCTTTAGTCTTCATGCCAGAAAATTTGCACCTCCAGCAATCATTGAAACTCTACACCTACCTGACCCATATTCGGGGCCTGCCAGAGCCAACTAATGTTCCAATGGAGAAACACATTAACTACCAATTCTCTAGGTTCTCTGAGCTCTATTCCCATAGCAAGTTAGGGCATCGACAACCAATGTCTCTGGACTGTACTAACCTAATTCCTGAATTACGATCTAATGTAATGAGAATCGGCCATTTCAACATTGGCTAGATCTTTTGCAAAACTGTAGCTGAACATAGTGTCTCCTATGTCTCTCAGAGAGAATCCAATAAATTTCCTCTTGATTTTAGCATTAAGAAATTTGTCCTTTTAGTAAGTGGGTATACTTCTTTATGTTAGCCAAGGAGAACTACCTAACTTACCATGTTTGCTTTTGCTTTAGCAGCTAGGAATCAAAGAATTAAATTTATTATTGAATTTCTCTAACTAGCTTACTGAGAGCTCCTGGTATAATAATTTCTCCCCCTCCCTAAATCTTTCTTTCCCCCCATTTTTTTCCCTCCCTCCCACAGTGGAAAGATACGGCACAACGTCACCGGGAACACTGATTCAGTACAAGAATAAGGCACGGACCCAGAAGGAACTAAAAAGCCCAAAAGAAGGGCCTATGTATTATGCAAGGATGTTACCTTGAGAGAAAAGCAGATTCTTCTCATTAACTGGTTATAAAATTGAGGATTCTCACTGGATTCTTGCCCTCCTGAGTCCACACATTCCTTTCCATTCTTTTGCTCTCTCTCTCACCTCACCACAGTTAGGAAGCATTGATCTCAATCAGGAGTTGGCAAACCTGCTGTAAAGGGCCAAAGAGGAAACTCTTATGGCTTTGCAGGTCATACGGCGTCTGTAACAGCTGCTCATCTCTGCCGCGGTAGCACAGAGGCGACCATAGACAATACTTAAACAAATGAATTTGGCAGTGCCGCAATAAAACTTCATTTATAAAAACATTTTGGGAGCTGATTTGGGCGATGGGCTGTAACTTGCTGAGCCCTCATCTAAATGGTTTCTAGTATTGCTTTTTAATTTTTATTTGAACGTTCTGACATGTTCATGTTTAATATAGTAGCCACTTTGAAATATTTCACTGGAGGAGAAGAGGAGTAAGTTATAAATAATGAAACAAACTTCAAAAACTCTATATGATACACAGCCAAGATATAATTCACTAAAGTCTTGGATAATGAAAATTTTGTCTGGGATCTTTGTTTTCCAGAAATTTATACTCTGTTAAGGAGAGAGAGGCCTCCACAAATAAGTATAACACAGGTGCTGAAAGAGAGCTGCAAAAAATGTCCTGCGAGGGGTCACAAGGCCCCCTCCAGTCCTTTGCACCCAGGGAGCAGGAAGACATCCTGTAGAAGTGATGATATTGGATCCAGGTGAGACCTCACCTGGTGAAGATAAAGGAAGTAAGCGTTCCAAACAGAGGGGGCGGTATGGTCCAAACAGAGGCAAAGCAGCCTGGTGGCGTTTAGAGAAGTTCCTCAGCTTGGCTATAATACAGAAAAGAACCGGGGAGTCGTAACGATAAGTTTTCTTCAAGGATGCAAGGTTAAGAAGTTTGGAATTTTTAGTAGGCAACAGAGAACCATTGAAGGCTTTTGAGCAGGGAAAGAATTGTACCTTAGTCTTTATTGAGTAATGAGAAAATTAATCTGCCAGCAGCATATAAAAAAGAACAGAAAGTGAACATAAAATCTAGAAAAAAAAGGATATGCAAGGTAGTAGAGGCAGAGAGGGAGAGATGTACGCCTCTCCTTTGGGGCATATACAAATCAACTACACATAGGGCTTTTTCAAACTCCACACTCTTATCCTAAAGATTTTGATATGGCTCCTATCGGAGAATACCCCCCATGCTCCATTCACTACTGGTAATTGAAAGTCAGTACCTTTGCAAGCCATCTTTGCAACATGCTGTATGTATGCCTCAGAAGAGTTGGGATGGGGAATAAACATTGATACAGCCAGGGAAGAAGTAAAAAGGAGGTGAAATATGGTGGTAAGAGTGGAGATAAACATGGGCATAAGAGACATTGCCCAAACAGGACTTAGAAAGTCCATTCTGAAATATCTGGGAGCTGGTGCAGAATCAACAGATGTGGAGGAGTCAGATGGGGGCACAGTCAGGAGCAGAGGTGATTTCAGTGACAGGCATGTAGAATCTGAAGGGTCAAGCAGATTGTGCAGGTGAAGATCATGCCAAAGACTGAGCACGTGAATCTGAAGCTTGAAGGGTTTAGGGTGAACTAGAGATGTGGGCATCATCCAAAGGGAGGTGATGGTCATGGACACCATTCTGCTTCAGGTCACTGAGAAAGCATGTTCAGAGAGAAGTAAGTCCTCGAGGACCAGTCAAGTTTTAGTGCCACAAGAGGAAAGAGAACCAAGAAGGATCAGTTAGAGAAGAAAGGAGAGAAAAATTAACTGTCCCAGAAGGCAGGAGTCAGAGTAAAAGGGGCCAACAGGGAAAGTTTGGTCAAAAACCAAGGACTGAGAAACAGGTCTTTATACTGAACAAAGATGTCACTGCTCACCTTCGGGAGGACAGATGGGTTATAGCAGAACACAGACTGTGAGGGATGGAGGCTGAGCTGGGTGAGGAATTGCAAGTAGCAACTGTAAATCCTCTTGAGAAATTTGGGAGTGGTTTGTTCCTGGGATACTATAAATAACAGGAATGCAGGAAGCAGGAAGTGGGGAGATGAAAGGGACATCTTAGTAACAGGAGAGGAGTTTGCACTGGACAGTGTTAGGGATTAACCAGGCCCAAGGTTACAATCAGCCCATGGTGTGATGTGCAGGCCTTGAGATGTTTACCCCATAGAATATGGTGGGTTCTGGCTTTCAGTGGTGGGACAGCTGGCCAGCAGTCCCTATCATATCATCAAGAGTAGTTAGAAAGCCCCCGAGTGCGAGTCACATGCAGTTTGCTTAAGACAAAGTGTTTTAAACAAATGAGGCTTATAGTGTGGAGAAATTAAGAATCTCAGAGAGAAAACACGAACTTTGACATACATGTTAAAAAAAAAAGCAGTTGAGAACACATTGGCTAATTGAAATAATAACTATATATTATAGGCAAATGATGGAGACCATTCATTTTGTGAGGCGGAATGTGAAGACAAAGTTATAATTTGTACATGATTAAGCAGTGTTGTTGGGGGGTGGCTCCAATCCCTTTAGGGAGCCCAGAGAGTGTCATAACTGCCAGCCACCCAACAATTAACCAAAAGGATTCACAGGCCAGCTCATCTCAGTCGCTGTGTCAGATTTCTGGGTGTCCTGGCTGTCACTGCTGAATTCATTCCAGCCATTTCAGCTTCCTATTAGTTTACTCTTCTATAAACTCGTTTTCTTTTCTTTTTCTTTCTTTCTTTCTTTCTTTTCTTTCTTTCTTTCTTTCTTTCTTTCTTTCTTTCTTTCTTTCTTTTTCTTTCTTTCTTTCTTCTTCCTCTCCTCTCCTCTCCTCTCCTCTCCTCTCCTCTCCTCTCCTCTCCCTCCTTCCTTTTCCTCTCCTCTCCTTTTCTTTCATGTAATCAGAGCCCACCTGGACCATGCAATCAGAGTAGTCGTGGTAGGTAACACAGACACTAGGGAGAAAGACATTTCTAAAACACATTTCTATTCATTTGCCATTTGTTCAAAAGCCCCTGATCCTTGCCGAGAAAAGGAGTGTTCAGGATGCTGGGAATTCTGTGCTGTAATCGCAGAGCTCTTTCAGGGAGAGGTAAAGAAGCTGCTGCCTTTTCTCACTGGTCAGAAAAAACTCTTGAGTTGTGATGTGAGCCAAAGCATTTATTCTGTGTTCACTTTTTCACTTTGCCACAGTGTCCACACAGCTGAGCTGGGCAGATCTTAACAGCTCAAGCAATGTCGACTCTAGGCTTGCCATTACAGTGTTCACTTTTCCCTGCTAAAAAGTCTTCTTTCTCTTAGTTTTGTGGATAGAGCCTCCTAGATGGGGAGAGTGCTGGGTCTTCCCATCCCACCAGGCCGAGGCCTGGGGGATGATGACATCATGCCCTCTGACTGACTGCTGGGTTGGAATCAGTTGCATGATGAGGCAGACCAGACTGAGTGATATGTTGGAATGTTCCAAATGGTCATGTAACATATAGGCCTTCTGCCTTTGAAGGAGACCTTTAACATCCCTTTGTTCCAAAACATCCTCAGGCACCGCTGTCCCTACCCTGATCCAAACCATTCATTTCCAGGCCGGGTCACTGAAAAACTTCCAGATGGTGCTCCTAACAACAGAGCTCCATTCTCTTAGCATCTCCACCCATTTCAGTGAGATTCTGTCCTTCCTCTGAACAGAAATAATAGTAAACTCCATAGCTAATGACCTCTTCTGTACTGGATACCAGCCATATACCCTTGTTGGTCTTACTGGGAAGGCCAACAGTTTTATATGTGGCCTGTTATGGGGCTCTTTATATTCTTGGCAGAAGTGGAGAAGGCAACCATATAGTGACCACACAGCAATCTCTCCAAGACCACCCAGCAAGCAGCTTAGAAGCACAGCTCATCCACAGATGGCCTCTCACAGGCTTGCGGGATATTCTCCCGTCCTGTGAGAAATCATGGGAGAGGCTGGGAGACACTTTCTATTATAGACTCATTAGCAAATGATCCACATACACTTCTGTCTCTTGGCTGCTTCTAATCCTCACTGAACTGATCTTGGTACCAAAATAAAACAGAAGCTGAGGCCCAATCTACCATCCCAGTATCTCTCCAATCGATCACTTCATGAAAAAATTTTAAGCTTCTGCAGAGCAAAAATAGCATAATTTCAGAAAAAAGAAAACAACAGATTGTCATCCATATTTGTTGAAAATATTTTCCCCAAAGAGTTAATATTTATATTACATAAAATCTCATATAAAATGATGAGAAAAAATATCTAACGACTGGCACTTATCAGCAATTCAACTTTGGGCATAAAATTTAATTTCTGCAAGACTCAGTCTTCTCATCTATAAAATGCAGTTAGGAATACCAACCTTCCTGAAGACGTATATAGATTAAGGAGATAATGCATCTAAAATGCCAAGAACAAAGCACGAGCATAGTAGGTTCCTTTCTTTACCCTTCAAGGGCTTCAACATCAAAGTGGGGGAAATACCTTTATATTGGAGAGAATACAGTTAGGGGGAAAAAATGAGAAAATATTCAACTTTAGTAGCTATCCAAGAAATACAGATTAAAAGATACTTTACGTCTTTCACAGAGGATAAATTAAAAATAATGATACTGTGTTAACATTGTCAGTGGGGTTGTCAGGAGGACTGTACATTCATTCATTCTCTACTAGTGTCCACGCAAGTTGGGAGACCCTTCTGGAAAGCCATTTGGCAAAACCCTTAAAAACATAAAATACTCCTATCATTTGACCTGTACTTCTATCCCAGAAATTCCTTCTAAGGAAACAGCCTGAAAAATTAGAAACTACAAACATAAAGATTTTCATTGCCACGAGAGTCATTAGAATGAAAAGATCTAGAGGGGTGCTTGGGTGGCTCAGTTGTTAAGGGTCTGCCTTCAGCTCAGGGCGTAATCCTGGCGTTCTGGGATCGAGCCCCACATCAGGCTCCTCCGCTGGGAGCCTGCTTCTTCCGCTCCCACTCCCCCTGCCTGTGTTCCCTCTCTCGCTGGCTGTCTGTCTCTGTGTCAAATAAATAAATAAAATCTTAAAAAAAAGAAAAAGAATGAAAAGATCTAGAAACAACTGAGAGTATAATATCAGATTATGTGATTTAATTACATAAGGGAAAAACCAGAGAATGCAAAATCATATCTGTCTTATGGTTATGTTTTCATCTGTGCATTAAACAAGGGGTGAATAACATGAACAACTTTGAAAGGACTGCTAGAACCTGAGGTAACAATTGTATTGGGGTAATTTTTGCTTTGACTTGATTTCTTGTATTATTGTTGTAATATTGTTTGTACAATAAGTAATTCTTCTTTAAAAAAGATAACATCATTCCCATTTTCACAGCCTTTACCTTAACTAGGACCTCCTCACCCCTCGGCTGGATCAGGTGCTCACTCCCTAATATTTTTTCCCTCGTTGTGTTTCTCCTCCTGCCAATCCAGGCAACAATCACACCCATCATTGACTGGATACTTTCTCATTTGTTCCAGGCACTACATACAAAACCTTTGTCTACATACATCTTTGTCTTATGTAAAATCTTCACAACTCCACATGAGGAAGGTATAGAGAGAATCTTCATCATTCAGATGAGGAAGATGAGGCTTAACTACCCTGCCTGAAGTTGGAAAGTCTCTTGTGTTCTAGGATCTGAAGTTGAACCTATACTTATTTATCTAACCTCAGGTTTAAGGTAGACTTTTAGCTTATAAAAATTGTTTTAACTAGCAGTAAGCAAAAAGGGGTTTATCTTCTTATTTCTATAAAGACAAAATAGAGGCCTAATGCTATGAGGCCCACTTCAGGGATCTAAGGGCAAGAGAGTTTCCCAAAGGATTATCTTTATCCCTTTAACCCACAATCTCTAGCCTCTTACTTAATTACTTAGTCAACAATCTGGTCCAACTGAGAGGAAAATGGCAGATAATTTTGAACACACTTCTGAATTTAGAGTAGGTATTTAATAAATATTCCCTGGTAGAATGAATGACTCCAAAGACTTGCTTGAAGCCCAGGCAGGTTTATGAAGTCAGTTTTCAAAGTCCACAGCCTCCCTTGTTTCCCTGCACATCTCTTTCCATCAATTCTATTTCACTAGCTCAACCTTTGCTAATGCCCATTATCCACATACTCTGTCCTCAAACCATAAGAGAATACCACAAGGAAAGGAAATATTAAACTTGTAAGTGCTCATGTGTGACTTTTTAAAAGATTACTATCACTTGAGGTTCAAGTCAAAGAAATAAATCTCTAATTGTGAAACATCAGCTTCCCAGGTATCAGCTGAAGAAAGAAATAGCTGGAGAGAGTCAGCTGTCAATAAATCCATTAAATGATAGTTGAAAGTATCCTACTTAGTTAATAAGGGGCATAACAGCTCTACCTGTTACCAAATGCATGCATTAAATCCCTTTCCTCAAACCATAAAAAAATATAGTCCCCCAACTATACTTGGGTATCTTAAATATAAATTGTTGTGTACTTTAAAAAAAAAAACTTTGTGTTACACATTCGCTCTTAAATTTTAAAAAAATGTAATGCACCAGGAAGCATTTCTATTACACTGTACAAGTCAAACTAATAGAAAAATAAAAACTTCCCTGATTATGTATCTATGAAGGATAATTATATCTATGCAAACAGTGTGATGCATCAACTGAAAACAGCAGTAAGATATAAAAAAGGACATTTGCCAAAGTCCTTAAGGTCTGCAGATTGACTAAACCTGACATCTGTCCAACTTAATAGGACTGGTCTTAAGGAACTCAGCTCAACTTCCCTTACCCATTGTTGCTCCAGTTGGACCTTGTCAACGGCTTTATTAGTGTCAGACTAGATAAGAGGGATTGACCTTTCCACCTTCATCCACAGTGTTTCCTGGAGTGTAGATTCAGGTGACGAGAAAGACCAAGCGCTTTTAGAATTTGCTTTCTCTAAAGAAAAATTTTCATGAAACCATTTTTGGATCTTAATTGGAAATACTGATTTTATTCAACCAAGAGAGTAGCCAACTATGTGAAATAAAATATATTTTCTGATGAAAGAGGTTCACCTGACCAGGATGGCATTCACATTTCGGGCGGAGGAGGGACTCAGTCAGAGACTGCAGGTGTGTGGTTGTTATCTTGAGACAACAGTCTGCTTGACAGGATGGGCAGTAATTGCCCATCACGTTACACTAGCAGAACAATCCATACCAATGGATTGAGCCAGCTCCCTTCCCAGGGGCTCAGAGCATGAAGCAGACATCCTCATTACCCACGGCCAGCTGAAACCACACATACTGGGGCTTTTTCCTTTGGCTTCTTGGCTGTAAGAGATGCGGACAAGCACACAAAGTGTCCGAGCAGATGTTAGAACTACAACATCAACACCCAAGGAGTACGTAGCCCCATATTTAGCAGGGTGTTAGCCTAGTAGTCCTGGAGTCCGTGCTGGGTCTCTTCCCCTTGCCTCCGCAAGACCTTGACTTTGGAAGTAACTCCTGGAATAATGTCCAGGGCTAACTTATATACTGAAATTGAAAAACATTGCTAGAAATTCTCTCCATATACTTATTAGCAATTGCCATCAGTGTTCTCTTTCTCCAATCCCCCCCTCAGAGACTTTGACCTACACGCAAATTACATGGAAGTCACAGTAATAGATAATCTTATGTTGATCTCAAAAGATAAAATAAGAACCCTAGCTTCTCACATAAAATCCCACTTACGATCCGACATTTCCATCCAGTGACCCCGCAGAAAGCTAAATGTCACAATGTACAATGTTTCTTAAATCCTTACAACCATGGAAACTCTAATAAGTAATCTGAATTTCTTTGTTTACAAACAAAGACATATTGTGAGCCTGTTCTCACAGCTCTATTATGATCAGGTTTTTTCCTCCAGCCTCACCTCAGACTCTAGCACCGCTGCTCTTCTTTGTCTGGCTCTACCTACCTATCCTTCTAAATGCCCCTCCTCCAGGAAGCCCTCCATGATCTATTTGCTTTTAGGCTTCTATGCATTACCATTGTGCTCTTTGCATTCCTCTATAATAGTACCCATCATGTTTATGGTGACAATGTGGCTAAATTTTTTGCCCACCTACCAAATTATGACTGAAAAAAATCTATTATGAGGACTCATTGCTATGTCTGGCTTATACTAAGGACTCAATAACTCTTAAATCAATGAATCCTAACCCTCTTGCCTCTAACATCCTTTCCCTCTTCCTTTATCCAGGTATTGAAAACCTTCTCTCATAGACAAGCAAGTATGACCATACTAAAAAAACCAGAAGTGTTAAAACAATGCAAACAGGAATAGAGTTCTAAAATTGGATTACAGTGATTCTTGCACAACTTTGTAAATTGACTAAAAGATATTGAATTGCACCAGGGAATTTTAGTATGCAAATTGTACCCCATTACAGCTATCTTTTTAATGAAGCGAAAATAAAGGGTTTACATTACAGAATGGCCCAAAGTGAGAACATTTCAGAAGTAGAAAATGATGGGACATGAAAAGTGAAAGAAGTAATTATGGAAATTCCTCATTGAGTTTTTTTGTTTGTTGGCGAAATTGCTTTTCACCAGGACAAGAGGTTGCTAGGAACTTTGCATTAAAAATATTTAACGAGACTGTCAGAAGTCACATGCTGAAACTGGCCTATTTCCAAATTGGCAGAAGGGACCCACCCAGTTTCAAAGTTTGGTACATACATGGTTTGAAAAACAACAACTTTTGTTTTATTGGATTAATGAACTGAGTTCAAATTAATTTAACTCTAGAAAATGTATTGACAGGTAAATTAAAAAACAATAAATTTTTGTAATGAAACTTTATTGACATAATTTTTGTAGTTTGCTATTTCTAAGCAAATAAAGTGTTATCTGGTTTTAATCAGCCTTACCACCTCCTAATTTCCATTAAAATTTTCTTTGGGGTGTGCCAGGTCTTGTCTGCTGAGTTGCAGATGAAGGGATTTCTTCATACAGTCTCTAACATCTCAATTACATAAAAGTAGCCCTGTTTTCCTTTTAAATTCTTAACTGTCTTACATTGAGAAGGGGTCCATTTTAAATAGATCCTCATTTATAAATAATAGTAGATGCTTTTATCTGTCCATCAAAATCATGTTGAAAATTCCCTTTCAAGCTCATTTTTATGACATCTCCACCTTTTCCGATAGAATTTATTATTAGGAAGGGAAATCACACCATAACAATAACTTCAGACCTCTTTTCATCATAGAGATAGCCCGAGGTATAAATTCAACATGCAAATAATTCTTTTCATTATCTGCCTGTTAAAACATAGAATAAAAGTTAAAGACAATGAATTCCTGTTGGAAACATGAAAGTTAAATACACTCTTTGACAGACATTTAATAAAATCAGATATGAAGAACAGGAAGGCTAAGTTGTTATAAACATCACTTGGCATGTCTTACAGTTCTTGGTGGTCTAAGATCACCGCTTTAAATTTCAAAGGATTTGAATAAAGACAGCTTCACAGTTGCTCTGGAGTCTTCAGATCTGAAAGAATCCTTTTACAGATCTAAAATGGACCGATTTGATATTTATTACAGCGCCATCACGGTCTTGCAAAAAATCAGTGATTTATATTTGTAACCATATTTCCAATGAGAATATCTTTTTTATGGGGTGGGGGAGGAGGAGGTGGGGCACGTAGATCATTCACAGCTGTCGTTGTCAAACAGTTGCTTTTTATTTGTGACCATTGCTAGATTCAACACTCTACTAGCATTTCCATGCTTGTCTTAGTAGGTTTTCTTGTTGTTACTGTTGTTCTGATGGAGAGCATGCATTGCATTCTTTCTAAATTATGTGTCACTTTGTTGTGATTGTTATTTCTGGCAATTTAACAGTCTGTGAACAGGAAAGCTTTGAAATGACTGTCCTCTGTCCTTTGGCATAAACCAATTACCAGGATTTAAACTTCTCTGACAAACCTGTAGTGACAGATTTGAGAACAAAGTGGTTTTAAATTGTCATTTTTGAATATTTAACCTTTCCTGTTTTCTATAACTAGACGTGTTCAAGTACAGTATGTAATCATGAAAACAGCATTGGCTTTTCTTATTTCCTTCATAAAGAGTGCGTCTTCCAGACTTTCCCATGTACTCGTTCACGATGAGCAATAGCTTCAATTCATGTAAATTAACTACTTCCAATTATTACAATAGCAATGTGTACGAAAACTTCAGAACCAAGATTGGTTCCTAAAAACAGAATTTCATTCTGGAAGAAACATGTGCAATCGTTTTTCAAGTTTTCTTTAAGGGAAAAGAATTAAAAGTAGAAATAATTTTTCTCTACTTAAAACTAGATCTGAGAGATAGGCAAACCAGGTTTAGAATGTGATGCTCCCAGGTTTTCCTGCAGAAGTTAGAGTGTTTTGTTAGCTGTGGCCGATTGTTATTCACGATGCACCTACAGCAGAATTCTTCTGGCCCTAGCTCACCAGGCATGCTGTCAGGTGAAGCAGCTCCTGGGCAATTTGACACAGTAACAAAAGTAGCTGAATTCCTTCCCAACCACATATTGCACAAAAGTTGACATCACTTTCCCAAGCCATGAAACTGGTGAAACACTAAAAGATATGTCTGGCTAATAGGATACGAAGTAAAATAATGAAAAGCACTTTTCTTTGGTTATTCTCAAACAGGTCATAAATATTTACATCCCATTATAAAACACCTTAATAGCTTGGTGAGATTGAATGCAATAGTGCTTAATGCAATATAACTCCAAACGCTTTACAACTCCAATGGACTTTATAATTACCCTTCAAGAGTTTACCATGCAGGGAAATCTGTGAGTTGACTGGTTAATGTTCTTTGTTTAAAAAACATGCAAAAGAAACACTATGTTCACTATATGGGCAGTATTTATTAAAATAACAGCTCTATTTTATATACAGTTTCATCTAGAAGGCCATGTGAGTCCTCAAGGAGTCAGACAAAGGCACTAGGTTTCTTTCCTGAGGGTTACTGCACTACTTATTACACATCTTACAAAAGGGAAAATGCATGTGCTTCAAGCAAAGCACCTTATGTCTCATGAACCTTATGTCTAAACGGTGCCTTATGGTTCACCAAACATTTTCTTGCTCTGAGATAAGCCTCTGAGATAAGTAAAAGGAGAAGGGGAGAAAGGGGTGCAGGAGGGAGGGAATGGATAATTATTGAGCACGTACTACGAACCAAACAGCATAGGAATGTAAAAAAATCTACTCGTTGGTTGCATTCTGAAGATCACATGGGCTACATGTTTTCATTGACATTTTATAGGTGAGGCTCAGAAATATTATCTCAGCTACTGTCGTATAAGTAATAATTCACTCCCAAATCTTATTCCAAAAAGAAAAGTATTCTTTCCTCTATTCAATTAATTGTCAATATTGACTCTTGAATAATTCTGAGGTTGTGGTCTTCCTAAGATTTTGTTGTTAAAATGTCTTTTCTTCATTAAGGAAGGTGCTTGTTGTGATGAGCGCTGGGTTCAACACGTAACTGGCGAATCCCTAAATTCTACTCCTGCAACCAGCGTTAATGCTATATGTTAACTAACTTGAATTTAAATAAAAACTTGGAAGGAAAAAAAAAGTCCCTTCTTTAATGAAGTGTGAAGCTTCTCGAGTACCCTTTAGTGGCTGCTCTTAGAAGTATCCATTCTTGGCAAAATAAGACATTGGGAAGCCCATATTAGTCTTTCATGTTTCTTTTGCATTCCACAGTCCATGAAATACAGAATTCTGACAACGAGTGTATTCTGGTTTTCTTCACACGATGATCTGGCACAGGTCTGTCAAGTATGATCACAGACTAGAGTCCTCTACAAATAGGATGGGGAAAAGGGAGTCAAATTCTCTTTGTTCATGAGTAACATATGAATGATTCACAAGCGGATCAGCAAAGGGAAACTCTCTTTATCTTTTGACCCATTTACTACTGGCCCAGTTACCTACTAACTGTATGTGAGAGAAGGACGAGGATTCCACATCAAGGAGTTGTTAAAATTCCCTTCTGCACTTTTTGTCTCTTAGCCCAATGAAGCTCAAATTATGTTCCTTAGACCCCAAGAGTTTTGTTGAGGTACCTTCAGAGCCATTAAGAGGCAACTGTAGCAGGCAAAATTAAAGAGCTCTTCAGCCATTTCAGCAATATTTCTAACTATTTTACGTATGGAGGTTCATATTATGAAATCTTTCAAGAAAAAGCTTTGTACTATTTAAGCACAAACATATATGAATAGATATGTGAATAGATAAAGAAAATATCGAAAACAACCAGCCTTAGCCCTACGCTTATCAGGCTGAGGTCCTCACATGCTGAAAGATCTGCAAACCTGCAATAAAGTCTGGGAAACTCTTTTTAATATTACAAAAACACTACCAGTCAATTTTGGCATAATGAGTTAACTTTTTAAAAAAGGATACTTGTGAGTAAATGCTTGGTTAACTATTCTGCTTTATATGATTTACATCTCAGGGTGTTCAGAACATCAATTACATAGGTCTTTGATGGCCAAAAAGAATAAAGGGATTAATTAACACTTTAAATAGAGAAGTTAGTTTGAAAGACCAAATGATTTAAAACATGAAATCTATAATGAAAGACCATTAAAAGGTCAGCAGATTTTCTCCATCAGGCTCTCTTCCTTCTCTATCAAGTTGATTTCTACTTTCTCTCTTGATCCTCACTAAACTCCAAAAGTTACTCAGAGCTTGCCGGGCTGTTAGATGCGAAAACCGGCATCCAAAGACTTCTGACTGGATCCATCCCAGAGGCAACTATGGGCAGAGCCAGGAATCCTCAACCTTGTCCTGAACACTTGTCCAAGGACTTGTAGAAATCCCCCCTTCTGGAGAAGTAATCAAGCAACCACCAGTACTGTTTAGCTGCGAAATGGGATTAAAGGTTAACATTAATGAATTCATATGAACAGTGCCAACAGTAACTGTAAATTCTTGACAGAGATTTGATATGAGTATCACAAGCCATAGGTGAAGAATACTGTTGACGTAATTACATTAGGACTTCACAGCATCCACCATCAGGTTTTCTCCTCCTCTGACAACAGAAGAAAAAGCGTTTTCCACCGTAAGTCAAGTAAATGCCACTGAAGGGCTTGCTCTCTGAATTTAACTTCTATATGTGACAGTCATGATTTGAGAGGCTTAAAAGCATTTTTAAAGTGTTTTCCTTTTAGAGAAGAAGGAAACTCACATTTCTTGATTTCCTAATATGTGTCAACCTGATTTAGTTTTCATGAATCCCAGTATGCAGGGGAGATTATTAAGGTTTTAATTTAAGGATGTTTTTCTATTACTGTTACTGTTGTGGTGGTTTTAGCTCAGTTGGCCAGGAGTGCTATTCTCAAGCAGCCGTTGACAAGGAGAACTGTGGATTGCTGAAACAATTGCAGCAGCTACCGCTGCCATTTCTTCTGCGAGGACCCTCACCTCTTCAACCGGAATGGGACTCCATATACTATCCCAACGATCATGTGACAACAGAGTGTCCAAATCCTTCTTTCCTGAGAGGTAGGTCAGGGTCAATCCCTGAAGGGGACGTGGGGCTAGAGCAGGGACTCGGTGAAATTAAGAACACATCCAGAACCAAGAAGTGAGCGGACCAGAATGTTAGACAAGGAAATACACATGAGTCACCCAACCAAGTGGTATTTCCTGGCAGAAATCAGAAATTAGGACAGTGGGCCAGGATGATGACAACCATGAAGCTGGCCTTTTTGACTTCAGGGACACAGTGAAATGCAGAGCAAAACGAACATAATTATTAAATAGACCCTCCACCCAGTCCCCAGAGCTCACTTCCCTACCTTGGCCGTTATGCCATCCTTTACTCTTTCCCTTTTGAGAGTAGGATATTGAAAACTAAGATTGATTTGCCTGGACATGGCTCTGGGTCACAAGTAGAAAATGCCAAATCATTGCATAACTTTTCTCTAAGGATCAGAGATAAGGGTCTCTGCTGCATTAACTTCTTGTTAATGTTTTTCAGCAAAAAGTTCAATGGTTTATTTTTTAAGGTCACGAAATACTGAGAAACTCTCGCCTACTTTCTGTTGTTACCGTACAGCCTGATTTTATTATTTGCACTTCAAAATGTGGTCAGCACTGAAAGAAACCCATCAGGGAGCTATGGGATGAGGGAGTTAGAGGGTCCTGGGCAAAATTTGCATAATGCAAGCACCAGCCTCTTCCTCTCTGCCTTAGAAGGTGTGCCTCTAGTAACCTCTGGAAAGGAATTCCAGAGGATTGACTGGCCTTACTAGTTCTCCAGCTTGGATGGCTGTACATATTCCCAGTTTCCTGGTTTGTTTTCTCATCTTGTAAATTTCACAGCTTCATGTATTTGTTGAGTGTCCATTCTGCTGACTTCATTGAAAACCAGTTCTACCAAGAGTAAAGTTGATCTCTGGTCCGGGAAAAATGATTTTGGGTTTCTCATGTTGGGGAAGCCACCTTATTTAAATAACAAGGGACAGGCCCATAGGTAGAGCAGCTAGTTGAACCTCCATTATTAAAAATGTCAAAAATGAAGTGTCGAGAAATTGAATGACTTGGCCGTGTGAACAACTACCAAGGAGAAAGATTTGGGTCTAGAACCCAGATTTCCTAACAAGAAATGCAGTCCTCTACCCATTATAGTCTTCTATCCATTACAAGACACATCTTCACACTCACTTCACAGAATACCTTTGTAAAATGCAGTGCTTTCACAGAGACTAGTAAAACAGAGGAGAGAGAGCGGAAGCCGCAAAACAAAATTTGGGGAGATATTTAAACCTTTACAGAGACCAGAAACCTCTGCTTCAGCCACTGCAATAGCATAACATAATCCTATGAACTCTCTGAGAAACAAAGAATTTTCTGTTTGCTTTTTAGCAAGAAGGGATCAACAGTGGACCTGAAAGCACTGGGCTCTTTCTCCAGCCCCAGGGTCAGGCTTCCCTGGGAATCAGCTTAAGCCCAACACTAGTTCTTGGGGCAAAGTTTTATAGTGCTCTCTCTCAGTTCAAAGGTGTTGCTCTCAACTCAAGAATTGAGATAAAAATATTTCTCCTAATGTAAGTTGCTTAGATATCCCTCTCCTACCCCAGAGGCACCAAGATGATGGAAACCTATAACCAAGAATAAGTTATACAATAGGTATCTAAGGCATCTGGTTTTCCCGGCCCCAGGCATAGATTAAATTTTTATAGGTCACTAGTAGTAAGATGACGACTATAAATGTCTAACCTCAAGCTATAGGAACGTGAATCTTTCAACATTTAATCTACTTCATTATTCTCCTTGGGATGATAAGATAACTTGGCTTGGAGGAATTTTTATTATTTTCCAGGAAATGTAGACAACCCAGGATCAATACCATGAAAACAAAAGTCATTGAGAAACAATAATTAACAAAGGAAGAAAACAAGGTTTTGCACTAGCACCAAGAATGTAACAAAAAAGCTAAGGGAGTCTTATTTATCCTAAAAAATAAGTAGACAATTCTTAAGGTTTTATACACCAGTTAGCTACTTCTCCCTTCCCGATAGCTCCCCATTTCTCAGTGTGATATTCCTGCAAAAATCATTATTTTACTGCTATGACTAATTCCATAACTATTCTCAAATAATGCCAGTTGACTATTAAACCATGACTGTGGCCTAATTCTTAACTGATTGACAGTCAAAGAAAGGTCATTGGTCACAAAAATACTCACTAAAGTCCTGGAAAAATCACTTGACATGCGCCGCATCTTTTGGTGACTTACATTTACAGTTGTTTCTTTTTTTAAAAAATTCAAAGGCATGAATGCAGATAGATTTCAGTTGTCCTTGAATTTCTTGCCTGAAAGAACCCTTTAAGTGCTCTTGAAATGGTTAGATGAGTAGCAGAAACAATTGCATCTTTTCAACTCTGTTCACAACAGTTCAAAGATTTTGATGAGTAAAAAGAATTGGACAGATTTTAAGTCAATAGTGGCCCTCCAATTTCTAAAGTTCTTCCAGAGTACAAACTATGTAGCTTGTACTCTTCTGGCATGGTTTTGCTCATTTGCAGGAAAACCATATTTTGCACCACATCCTCACATATTGATATGTTGAGGAAATAAACAGCAAACATCATTTCCCATCCATCTGCTAAGCTTGTTAGAAAGATGAACACCCAGTGTTCAGATGTTTTGCACTCAGGTTTGAAACTCCACACTCAGCATAATTTTCTTTAACTTTTCAAGACATATTTTAATCCAATAAGAGGAAATTCTGGTCCTTTGTTGAAAACAAGAGACATCAATAAAATAGAAAGGCCAGCCATATTGGACATTGTCACGATACACCTACAGCTTGGTTTCTGTTGAGACGCTAGACACATAAGCAACAATTTTGACAGAAGACAATTTTTTCCATTTTCTGATAAGCAAGTCTAAACATTACTGTTTATGTCGTGATAATGTAAAGCAAATTACCAATTGAAATACGAAAATGAGAGTAAAGCACTTAATCTATTATTTCTAACAAATTGTTTTCAGAAGAGCTTTACACTCATGCATTCATAGCCAGAATTACACAAGTTATTCTGGGGTTGCAAATATTTTTAAAAGTGTGAAACAAAGCAATAAGTCAAAGGAACAAGCAAAAACCTTGCAGTCACAGTGCCCAGCGGAAACTGAGCCAAATGCTCTTGCATAAAGAGAAAGGAGAACAGAAAGTACATGCAGTCCTGGGTTTATCCCTTCGGATATTTTTGCTTCCTTTTTTATTTGGAATTCCAACTCTTCAGGGGAAGTTTGCCTTTCTCTCCTGCTTTTGATTTACTTCTCACACCACAGAAGATGGAATTGGCGATCTTGAAATTATGTCAGTGGGAGAGAAAACGGCAACGAAGCAGATGCACAGCTGAGAATTTCTAAGTTATACCTAACACAAACCCTTGGGGTCCTGTGCGACATAATATTTTTATATCAGTGTTGGTTTTCTTTATGTGGTTATAAAATGAATATATTGTAGATCTTTTGCTTTTTTCATAATGACATGAAGAATGTCGGTTGAATGAGTACAGGCACATCTACGATTTCATAAAATTTAATATATCAAACTTTGTCATGGGGCAATGGTTCCTGGAAACACCAAAATGATCTTATAGGAGCCAGAGTGAGGGTCTAATGAAGAAGCAAAGAACAAGAAAATGCGGAGTTCTGAATAGGAAAGGATTCCAAAAGGTGCCTACAGTCCAGTGCTTCTCAGGCTGTAATGTACACTCAGATCACATAGAATCTTGCTACAATGCAGATTCTGATTCAGTAGATGGGGTAGAGGCAGAATTCTGCACTCTAGCTCCGGCACGATATGCTGATGCTTCAACTCCATGGACCCCATCTCGAGTGGCAAGTGTCTAGTAGCCCATCCCCCAGGAACCAAGAAATTCAAAACAGAAAACTATTTAACAGCAATTATTTATTAAATAATCGCTATGGATTAGACCTCATAAACTTTGCAAGGAAACAGAGGAAGTGTAAGAAAGATAAGCAGGTGAGTTTCGCACAAAAAGAGTAAAATATTATAAATCAACACACGTTCGTTACGGACTTATTTTGCGTAAGGCAATGTTGTATGAGAAATAAAGGATTAAAATATAAGTAAAGAAACAGTCTCTACTCAAACTGCTTGAGTCCAGTACTCTAGCTTGTCAGTTCTCATCTTTTTTCAAATATAGTACATAAACCTCTTTAGGGAGAATCCCTCTTATCTCTTGTACTGGATTGGATGCCCTCCTGCCTATTCTGAGATCTTGCTCTACCAATTGTCCCTCACTTTCTTGTATTGTTCAAATGTCCTCCCCGCCCTTTGCTTTCTGGCTAGTTACTCTCCCTAGCGTAATCTTATCTACCCTCTGCTGCCATGACTTCTAAGGCAGGGGTACCCAGCTCGCCATCCAAGCAGAGACTTCTTTCCTAAGATCAAGTCCTTATTTGTACTTGCCCATTGGACATCTCTTCCTGGCATGCACAACTGAACTGAATTTATTATCATATCTCCAGAAGGTTCTCTTTTTTTTTCTGTTTCCCAGAATCCAGCCTTTCTTCTGCATCTCACAGCTACAGTTTAGTCTCATAACTGGCCTCCCTGCCACCTGTCTCTCTCCACTGTGTCCATAATCCATATATGTGCCAAAATTCTCTTCCCATGAAATAAATCTGAATATGTCAGTACTTTTCTTATACATTTCAGCACTCTGAAAGCTAAATGTACAAACTGCTTAGCTCTGCATGGCAGATAAGGACCCTGACAAGCTGGCCCCCAGCTATCAATTTAATCTTCTTTCCCACCCTCCAAACCACATGCACACAACATATGCCTAAGCTCCAGCACTCAGTTCACCAGTCACCAACAACATCATGCCCTCTTCTAACTTTGCCTCTGCACATCTTGCTCCTCTGCCTGAAATATCTTTCCTCCTTCTCTGCCCGGAAAATTTCAATCCATTCTTTAAGATCCAGCCTAGTCCCCATGCAGCCTTTTCTGTTGGAGTTAGATATTTCTTTTAAGAGCCTACAGCAATCACTCCATACTTCACTTAAGGGGCACACTAGATTGGAGAGTGCTACTAGCCTCTGTTTTCTCCGCGAACACAAGAACTCGTTGAGATCAGACACAACGCCTTACTCTTCTTGTTACCAGTGCCAGGCAGAGTGCCTGGATTAAATAAAAAATTCAGTAAATATTTATTGAATGACTGCATGGATGTAAAACAGAACCTAATAACGCAAAACTGCACATGACAAATGACTGGTACACATTAAAGGGGTTATAAGCACCCCAAGGAAGGAGCATTTGTTGTGTATAATTAATTACTAAAATGCATGTAGTCTGACCTTCCGAGTAGACATTCAAGGACAGCCTCACGCAGGAAAAGGAAATGTGAGCTGGGCCGTGAAGGATGTACCCTCAACACCCAAGAGTAGGTGGCATTACCTACCTCCAAAGAAGCCAGAGGGCGAGGGAAGATAGGCAATCATCTACTGTATGTAATAAGGTGACCATCCTGATTAGGGCGGGCAGTATTTTTTTAAAGAGAAATACAAGGTAAAGTTGAATAAAGGGCACAAGAAAGGAGGAGATAGGTATCAGACTTCAGAGGAAATTGGCTTGCCTGCGGTGGGATACAGGACTGTGGGTGGCATGCCACACCCTCCTGTGGTACCAAACCACATTTGTCATCAGGAGTTGTTGCTAGTTTCTTGACATCATTCTTGCAGCAGTGCATGTTTGTTCTTTCCGGTTCTGCCTCTCTCTACCTGCAGTCATAAACCCTCTCTGTCATCAACTTCATAAGAATGGAAACTCATTTAAAGTTAGCTTCACTTTCCTTCCTCAAAACGTACCACCACACATACAAGAGCTCATCATGGGGCCTTCCGTCCTCCATTCTTTCTACTGTTTGTTCCTGCTCCTAAAACATGGAAGCCCTACAGAGATTTGAGCGGAGCTGAGGAATGCTGACACAGACGCTGCCTGTCCAGCCACTTGGTTGACTGTGGTACTGGTGGCAGAGACTAACGCTGTGAACAGAGCCCCCGCCAAACCCCGCTTCTACCTGGGTGCCTGGGAAGCTATCTTGGTCCTGGAAATCTCCACGCCAGTCACTCTACTGGATTAAAGCTCTGAAGGCAGCTTCCAAACTGCTAATGACACCAGAGAAGAGAAAGAGAGTAAGCCACCGTCAATTATTCCTTCATTCCTGATCACTCATTTTTTGGGTTAGATGCAGCAGAAAGCAAGCCCTGTGGAAACACGGCACATGAAAAGTCAACTTTCAGGCATAAATAATTATCACACTGTGCAAAAAGCTGTCCAGATGCAATTAAAAGTGTACCCTCGGATCATTTGCTCTCTTTTTAAAAAAAAATCTTGGTTATGTAGAGCCTGGAAAACTGCCATTTCAAAAAACAAGGCAATTTTCTTTCAAAGTAAAAGGACTGAATTCACCTTTAGGATTGACTGTTCCTTTGATTTGGGATAATAGCTTCAAGTGGCCCCTTCAGCGACATGAATATAAAGGAAGTCCCCACCCATTATTGTCCTTGGGGAAAACTGTGAAGTAAACTGAGTGCAGGTGTTTTCAACTGAGAAAATAAGTGTTCTGTTTGGTAATATAAACCACGGGCTACAGGTTTATAGCCAGATTCTTCACCCTCGTTTCTTTCAGGGAATGTTTCTTTTACCCTACTGTTTGATGCAGACAACCTGCCGCTGGTTCTTGTGGAGATGTGAGTATGCGCATGTGTGTATGAATGTGTGAGTGTGTGTGTGTGTGTGTGTTTTTTCTTGACCACTCGAAGGAGACAAGTTGGACAGAGTGAGAGAAAGCTCACACCAGCCCAGTCTTGACCTCATGATGGATGAGAGACCATGAAAAGAACTGGACTGGGAAATCTCAGAGAAACTTGGACTGGATCTTTGAAGCCTTTTATGAAGAATTGTTTGACTGAAACCAGCAGAAAGAGCTAATGTAACACATAGATTTTTAGAT
Organism: Ursus maritimus; assembly: GCF_017311325.1. Lineage (NCBI taxonomy): Eukaryota > Metazoa > Chordata > Mammalia > Carnivora > Ursidae > Ursus > Ursus maritimus. The sequence goes on along the minus strand of NW_024423343.1, from coordinate 79,808,674 downwards.
TTAATTTATAGTTTTTATTTTTTGTTGGAATTTGAGGACTGAGCCACACTCAACTGAGGGGTGGGGCTTGAGTTTCTTCCCAAGAGAGCAGCTATTGTCTTTGTCAATCACCCTGGGAAGATATAATCTGAGACTGCAAATAAGGTCTGAAGAGGTGAACCTTAGCCCAGAAAGGAGAAGCAATTTGGTCTCTTTGGGATACCTGCAGATGTGAACTCCAAGACCTAGATAGCTCTGAGCATTCCAGGAGGTATGAGTGGTGAAAGGCTGGACGGGTGGGCAATAAAGCCGTGGGAAGGGGATTTTGAGGGTACTCCTGGTCTGTGGACTTTGAGGGCAATTCCATTAGGTCACAGTTATATGCTAGTATCTAGAACGTATTTCCCTCTCATTGTTCCATGGCTTTAGTAAAGCCTTGTGAAATTTTCCAACTTATTCTCAGCTATGCTTCTGGGGAATTTGAAGGATGATCCTAGAACATGCTGAGGAAAGGGGTAAAGGAAGGAACAGCACTCCTCTCTCCTGCCCAGGGCCATGGTGCAGGTCAGCAATGTCACCAGGACAGGCCAGTTACCCTGCACTGTAAGAGTACCTGCCTGTCCACTATGGATTGACAGGGAAGTAGGAAAGGAAGAAAGTACTGGAAGGCTTCTTATAAATACCTAGAGAGCATTTGAGGAGCCTAAGTTCCTGCATGGGTGGGGCAAAGTCATTATCATTTGCATATGAATAAAATACCATCTAGGTCTAGACGCACAGGCCAATGAGGGCGAGGCATACAGCAAATTGGACAGTTTTTGTTATTTTTTTTTTCTGTTTCTAAAACTTACGCATGTTCATTGCTAAGAAATTAGAAAATAAAGTTTTTCAAAAAGAAAATTAGAACCACCACAGCTCTACCAAGAGATGACCATCATTACTGCTGTACAGGTTCATAATCTACTTTCTTGATCAGTCATTTACCTCTAGGTTAAAAGAAATCCAAAACTATTTTCCACAAAAATTCTTTACCCCACCTATAGATATTCCTTTGATTCACCTCTAAGCCAAAGGGAGAGAGTCTTTTATTTCAGCCTCCATTCTAGTAAGATTCCTCAGTTCTCGAACAAGGATATCAACCAACCCCGCCTCAGCTCTACCTTACACTTAACCAGCAACATAGAAAGAGTGCATTCCAGGTGTCTGTGAAAGAGAGTGTGAGCTTGAAGTCATAATCCCCCACCCCTATATTTTCAAAATCTCCACTTAGAGAAAAATTCTTGACCAAGGATGCTCCGAGGCAACTGTAATCCAGTAATTCCCCTTCGCAGTCCAAAATCCACTCTAATGTGCCCACAGAACCACATGTCTAAACTATATCCTATTTTCTCATTTGACTCAGTGACATGGACATTTTCTCAGGTTATTAAATATTTTTTTAAAACGTCATCTGTAATAGCTGCATGTTAGCCATTTGAGACCATCTCATAATTTTTTTGGATATTTAGCTTCATTCCATTTGTCCATCATTATAACGAAAGCAGCCAAGAGCACCTTTGTACACAAATCTTGTGTCAAGACAATTAGAGGGGCGCCTGGGTGGCCCAGTCAGTTAAGCATCTGACTCTTGATTTCCTCTCAGGTCACGATCTCAGGGTTGTGAGATGGATCCCCACGTCTAGCTCCAGGCTGGGTGTGGATGGAGCCTGCTTAAGATTCTCTCTCTCCCTCTGCCACCCCCTCTCTGTGCTCTCTTTCTCTCTCTCTCTCTTTCTCTCTCTCTCTCTCTCTCGCTCTCACTCAAAAAACCCCCCAAAACCCAAAAAACAAAACAACAGCAACAAAAAAACTAATTAAAAAAAATTAGGGAGTGGAACAGAGAAAAAAGCAACCTATGGGCTGCTGTAGCAAAGGGCCTTGTCCCGCAAGGGCAGTGTGAAGGGTGAAGCCCTCACCAAGAGGCGGAGAGCTGCACAGGAGAGAAGTGTGAGTAAGAGCAACAAACTCTGCTCTCTTCTCAGTTTCCTCTAAGGGCAATATTGCCCTCCGCTTGTGAGGTATGAGATACCAACCAACAGTGTCACCTAATTCTATAAATTCTCTGTTATCCAGTACAGCCAGGAAATGGTATATCTATTTCGATCAATAATATATTCTGGTTAATAAAGTACTGCCACCAATGACTAAGCTTACAAGGATTAGAATATAATAAAGTTTACTAGCACTAAAGCTAAGATGAATAAAATTTACATTTTTGTCAGTAATTCTAAGGATTTGTCAGAATCTACCCATTAATTCATTCATTTCCCAAATATTTATGGAAGATCTATAATTATGTAGGGCACTGTATTAGGTGTTATTACGTCAATGATCCACTGCCTATTTATTCATATTAGTACATATTTCAATCTGTCTGACTCTACATAAGATTTGAGGTGGCCATGTCATGTCAGAGGGTAAAAGTCATAATTTACAGAGCATCAGGCTATTAAAATTATTTAAAAATCAAAGAGACTACTTTATAAAGCTGCCAAATATGTAATCCGAATGGACCTAATGTTATATTATTTTAAAAATTCATCTTCCCTCAAAGCTCTTAAACAGTGTGAAATATAGCCAACATCTAAGTGAAAATCTGTGGTGGATTTAATATTTTTAAGAAATATTGCATCTCTTTATTTTCTATAAAACAATTTAATTTCAAGTTCCCCTCCTGCCTGGGGGATGGGAAATCTGGCTTCAGTCATTCTAAGGGTCCCCAGTGTTGGGCCAAGTCGCAAGGTCTTTCAGAGTTCCGAGGCATCATGAAGTCCCTTGGGGACGGCCGGCCCTCCGGGCAGAGCTGTTGGTGCTGAGATACCCACTGCCCCAGCCTACACAGTCTGTCTAGATCCACGGCTCCAGGCTTCTGAGTACCCTTGGGCCTGGAAATACTGAGCCAGGCCAGGACTCCAGGCCCACAAACTGTACGTCTGACCTTTTCCTGAGACTGTGTTTTCACCTCAAGATACAGACGGGTAGCAAGATATATGGCCCTTTGTCCCAGGCCCCAGAGATCTGCTCTCCCTCTGTATCCCCAGAGGGTACGCCTTTGGAGTCTCAGATCTCTACCTGTTTCCCCCAAAGCAGTCAGTCCTCCTCAGTGGGGTTCACTGGACATGTGCTAAGTATAAGCACGGTTTCAAGGCTATGTGTGTATCATCTCGTTGAATTTCGTTCATTCTTCACCACAGCTCTGTCTGTTAGGCCTGATCCCTAACATACAGGTAAGGAAACAGCAGCTCGGCGAGTTCAGGTAACTTGTCAGAGATCACACAGCCCGCGAGCCAGCCCTGCGATAGTCATCCCCTATTACTCTCAACCTGACATTTCTGTACCTTCTAATCAGTCTTCTCATCCTTCTAAAAAGACAGAAGAATTGAGACACCAAGAGTTTCGGTGGTTTATTTTGGGGCACACGATCCCATGTTCCTCTAGCTAAACATTTTTTAAAAAATCATAGGATTTAAGCTCATAAGCACATAAAATTTAAGTGAGACATCATCATAGTAGCGGTAAGAATCTAAACGTAGCCAGACTTGTCAAGAGAATAGGGGCTTATCAAAAGGACCAAAATGCATGACTTTTTAAAAAAATTATTACTATGTGGCAAATGTCTACCCAGTGGTTTCCTTGGGCAAAGTTCTGTGTTCAGAGCTCTGAGAGATAAAAAAGAGACACCACCCCTGTCTTCCCAGAGCTTATCGGCGATGGGAGACGCATAGGTATACAAATAGATCAGGAAAGTGAATGAAGGGAGGCAGGAGGAATGCCGAGAGTGGCACAGTGTAGGCTGAGCGTGGACACAGCCAGCTTCAAGTTTCCAAACCAGAGTGGAGGAGCGTGGGTATCAAGGCAAACAGTGTGGGTGACCCCGCCTTTCTCCTCCTCCCAGAGGATGAGAATGCTGGAAGCTCAGCTGTTGCAGAATGTAAACCATACGATTGCCCAGAGTTACTGACTTGCCTAAAGCCATAAAAAAAAATTTTTTTATGAGTTATTTTTCACTTCTTTTTCTGCCAGGATCAAGTATCAGCATTGTTATATTCAGAAACACACCACTTTTAACACACTAAAGAAGAGCTGGCCCAACCCGGGTAGGCATAAAACAGTTGTCAGAGGCAGGAAGTCTCCCAGACTCCAGCCCCAAGCTACAGCAGAGTAAATTTGAGACATTCAACAGATTTCTAATGCACTGAGATGCCTGAACTAGCCTTCATATTTACTAGTAAAGAGACAAAGAATGTTGTTTTGACAGAGCCAAAAAGAGATTTCAGGCAGATTTGGAATACTCACTCAGATGAGTTTTTCTAAACTCATCTAAAAATCTAAAAATTTTTAAAATCACTCTTCAGAATCTTAAAACTATTGCAAAGATTTCTTCTCCATCGCCGGTCTTCCTGAGCTCCTTCAGGGTGTCCCTGACAGGACCGGGGGCTTCATACTATTAGAACAAATCCTTACACTCCATCTGCCCCCCACCATTTGTTGAATTCTTCACCAAAGAGAAAAAAGTCAAGAGACTCCAGTTGCTTGGGTTTTAAGTTTTGACTGAGTCCTACCCCATCGGGGCCCAGGATCTCCATTTTCTTTGTCTTTGACTTTTCAGGAGACCCAGAGAATGAAATCCAATACTTTTGTCTGCATCTGCTGCTAAAAGCCTTTTTTCCCTGGCCATGCCACAGCTCCCTCGAGGCTCATTAAGCACATTTACATTTGGCTCTTAAAATCCTAAATAGCCCATTTCACGCCTAGCAATGGTGTATTGATGAAAGAAGCACTCAGTGATGGCCTGTAGGATGGGAGTGAGGACTCCTTTGACTCTAGATATCTCCCACAAAGGATTTGTACATGCTGTTAAGGACTTAAACAGAATCATGTGAGCAATAGACTATTGTTAGAAAGACACATGCACACAAAGTGCACCGTTATATCCTGTCAAGTATACCCGTTCGCCTGCAGACAAAATGAGCAAGGGCCTAAAATTTAGTGGAAATGCACAGAGGTGTTAGAGACAGAGAGAGAGCGAGAGAGAGAAAGAGAGTGAAAAGGAAGAACCAGGAGAGAGAGAAGAAAAGTAGAGAAAACAAGGAGTGTGCATAGGAAGGAGACTGTGCCTTGGATTTTAGTGTAAATCTTCGTCTCAGAGCTGTAAGGATAACAACGAGGAAATAGGGTAGGGCAACGAGTAGAGGCATACGAATGGTGTTTCGACTGCATGGTGGTGAGCGAGTATGACTGGACCATGGAAGGCCAGTGAGGGACAAAGGGGTCAAATCATCATGAGATTCAGGTGGAGACACTTGGGAAAGAAGAGGAGACCTAACGGTTGGGGCTTGACAATCTTTCTTTCCCACGTACACCTACATCAAATGCCCCGAATAAAGTGATATTTGTTTCTGTGACGTCATCCCCCCTGGAGGGAACTCAGCACGCACGAGAAAGTGACCTCTCACTCCTTCTAGCCTCCTCAAGAGACATTCAACTCCACACACTTTTCTCAAGGATAAGCAAGAAACAATTCTTGATGGTGGGGGCTTAAGATGGAAAAGAGATCTTTTATTTTTCCTTGTATACCTTTCTGTATTTTTTTTTAAAAAATAAAAGTAATAGATGCATAAGTGTAAAGTTCAAAGTCAGTAGGGGTTTTCTGTGCATTTACAGATAATTTACATTTTGGTTTTCTTCATTATATTTTTCTGTATTAACAAACTATCAGTGAAATGTTTTCATGGGTAAAGGGCTAGGGCTGTCCACTGTATCGCCTGCATCTCCCTCTGCTGCGTATATAAGCTGAATAAAATGTTACTTCAGGTGAACTTCCAATTACAGAATAGACATGCTCCCGAAGATAAATGCATAAATCAACCTTTTGCCAACTGAACCTTATTTTCAATGTGCCAAGAGCATTTGCCATTTACAGAAATATTTCATGAAATCCTCCTATAAAAGTGAATAACCTACCTTTATGTATATAAAGCTGCGGTTGGTACCACTGTTAAAATGGAGTTCCTGTGTGCAGCGTAGAGAAGTGATTATGAGGGCTGGTTCTGGAGTCAGACCACCGGGGCTGGAATCCCAGTGTTGCCACTGCCTCCGTCTATGTGCCCCGGGAAGGTGTTAACTTCCGTGCCTTCTCATCTATGGAATGGACTCAACTATTCATCTATAGAATATCAGCAACTTTTTCATGAGGTTTATGTGAGGATTAAATAACATAATCTACTTAAGTAACTTATGAGTTGGCACATAGTAAACGATCAACGTTAGCTATTATCCTTAGTGTTATTTCTATGACTTTTACTGTTCTGGTCACACTGTTACTAATTCAGCCCTTGGGAAGGTGGCAAACCAGTCTTTTTCCTTCCTCCAAATAGATCGCAAGCCTAGGAAGGCAAGACCGGTCTCCATCTAGGCTCTACGCCAGCTCTAGAATGGAAACACAGTGACATTAGACGATGACTACTGAAACTGAATTAGTTTCAGCCGCCATGTAACTAACACATGGTACCTAGCAGCGCTCCTGGACAGAGTAGGGGCCCAACAAAAGCAGGCAAGTGAAAGAATAAATGAATGCATGTAAATATGGTGCGCCCCTGAGAGATCCTAATATATATGTCGTATTTTCATTTAATTAAACACTAATTTTATTTTTCTTAACAAGGCCTTTAGGAAATTTAGGGCCGTCAAAGCTTCAGCTAAGTGAGGAAAGGCAAAAGCGTAATTAGCAAGCCAAAAACAGATGATGTTTTCGGTAAGGTTTTTGTCTTGTTAAAAGGAAACAATTTGTAGGATCCTCACTAAACACACCTCATCTATCACTCTCCCCAACCCCTCTGTCCCCTGAGCTTGGTAGGCTTTCCCTCTGCAGTTCTCCACGTGCAGCTAACACACTTTAAGTGTCCGCCAACGGACAGTGAAGCCTGGACTTTGAAACTGGCCTCCCCCTCGACATCTACTGCCAAGGGGTCTCCTCAGCCAAAGCACATGTTTTATAAGATGTGCCCCCCAATCCAGTGATTCCCACATCAATAAAGTCTTGGGCTGCCAAGGCCACAGTTTCCACATTAGTTGAAATTATCGAGGGTAAGCCAGGCCCTTGATGTTGCTTTTATTGAGCTGATTATTTTGTGCACATGGTGCCTGCGTGTAAATTGTTAAGACTGTTAGTTGTAACTCTCCTTGAGGTGTATTCTTCATGCAGCTAGTGTTGAAAACAACGGCAGACGGGGCTCTTAGAAAGGAGGGGGTGGGAAGCAGAACTTGAGAGGGAAGAACCAGGCGTGGTCGGCCCCGTCCCCAAGGGAGTGTACCAAGCAAGGCAAATTCGTCCCTGTCTCCATTTTACAGAGGAGACTGAAGTACAGTAGGGGGGATAACTTCTCCAAGGACGCCTAACCAGCAGCAACAAGCAGGATTCGACCCCCACCTGCGCTCCCTCTTGCTTCCCTCGGCAGGATGTCAGAGTATTACCCAGAAAAACGAGGACGAGCTGAGAGGAGAGCCTAGGAGAAGGACACGTCCAACTTCACTGACACTCAGTTGGGCTTTGACAAAATTAATTTGTGTCTGTGTTATTAACAGAAGCCAATATTTATTGAGCAGCTACCATGTGCAACACTCAACGCTCTCTGAGATGGTAGGAAATACGGTCTCTACCTTTTTCAAAGGCCCCCAGAAACAGTCTCCGGTTCAGAGGCAAATGCAAGGAGATAATTACATTTCATGTTGATCGCAATCTTCCGCTGGCCTCTTTTCAAGGGTGACCTCACTTCGTCTTCACAGCATTACCAGCAGATGAGAACACTGAGTCTCAGGGAGATTAAGGAACTTGCCTCCACAGAACCAGTAAGTCAAGACACAATTTTTTAAGTTACAATGTCTGGCTTTGGAGCCCGGACTCCTCACCTGAGTTAGCTTCCTGGAGCTGCCGTAACAAGTGCCACAAACCAGGTGGCTTCAAACAGTAGAAATTTATTTTCTCAAGTTCTACAGGCTAGTTCAAAATCAATGTGGCAGCCCTTCTAAGGCCCTGCGGGAGAATCTGTTCTATGCCTCTCCCTAGCTTCGGGTACAGCAGACCACCCTTGGTGTTTCCTGGCTTATAGATACATTACTCCAATCTCTGGCTCTGGCTTCACACCGTGTTCTCTCTGTGCATCTGTGTTCAAATTCCCCTCTTCTTACAAGGACACTAGTCATTTTGGAGTAAGGCCCACCCTACTGATTTCATCTTAAGCTGATTGAATCTGCAAAGACCCTATTTTCAAATAAGATCACATTTATAGGTACTGAGGGTTAGAACTTCAATACATCGTTTTTCGTGGGACACAATTCAGCCTATAACATAACCACTACATCATGTGCTTCCCATAATCCCACTTTTGGAAAATATCTCCCATCAAATCCTTTCAAGGAGATATTTTGTACTCTTTGCATATTCTTTTTTATTTAACAAACATGAGATCACATCCCATCGTCTACACCAGCAACTAAATGATTTTCAAAAAAATACATATGTATATATTTATATATATACATATATAATATAATCAATATATATATAAAACCTCTTTGCCCCAAGGCAGTAGTATCCAAACCCCTGATTCTGGTAGTGATTATTTGAAAATAAGTTGTCCATAGAGCCCTGAGCTTACTTTTGTATCTAGTTACCTTTCTAAAGCTGATTTAGCCCAAAGCTACTATAAGATATCTGGAAGCAAGTCCTACATAGAATTCTAGAATATCCCAAAGCTCCTGATGGGTCCACCCACAATATTTTGTAAGCGATTACCATGGAACCTATGACCTGTCTGAAGTCACGTGGCTAATTGGGCAGCAGGAGGAAGAGGAGAATGCAGGTTGACTGGCCTGCAGCTTGAATCTCTTTTCAGAACTCATAGGGCTGCTGGTTTTCTGTCTGTTCCAGACGTGCCCAGACATGTTCCAGGAGAGGTGGGTATGTCCGTTGAGGGGCACAAACATGTTCTGGGACAAGCAGGCTCTGCCTCGCACTTTCTGAAATATCCTGTTTGACTGGTGAAGCTGAGCAGCACCGGTCTGGGTGGCTCGAAAGTTCCAAGCGCCCGTGTTTTGCTCTCAGTCCCAGGAGCCTACTTTCACTCTAGAATCCTCCTCTATAAATGACACCTTAACAGCACTTCCTTTCTTCATTTCTTTCAATTTGACAATTCAGATATGAAAACATTTGCCAAAGAGAAGTGTAAAGTAAAAGACTCCAAAGAGAAAAAGTACACAGCTTCACTTTGGAGAATAGGATTCTCTTCATTTAGGCCCAGTTGGCAGTGTCTGATCAGAAGGCTGAGAGGCAGAGATCCTCAGTGACTGCCACTCTGAGATTCCCCAAGCCGGGACAGCAGGGGATAGAAGCTTGCTCTCTCCAAGACTGTCCATAAGAAGCAGGGTGTGGCCTGGAGCAATTTCACCGTCCAGCTTTACGGATCATTCTCTTTCCCAAGTGGCCTTTCCACCAAGGGCTTGGTTGCATAAGCCAATACTGAAAAGCTCTAGTGTACGACACCACAGAACTCTAGTTAATGGTCACTCAATAGATTGATTTAGATAAAAAATGTCTATCTCTATGGTTCTTTTCAGAGAGGCAAAACCCCAGTCCCACCTTACCTCATTTTCAGAATTCTGTCCTGTAGGGGTCAGGATGGCAGATATATTTATGCTCAGGTAATAAACTGGGATATGGGATTTGGGGAGGCTCGAGCAACTGGGGGGGGGTCACAATCTTGACGTGACCCTCAGCTTAGTCATGCTTTGCCCTTTGCCACCTGAAGAGTGAGCAATCTATTCCTGGGGGGACAGGATGTACTAGAGTAGCTGTGGGTTGCTCTCCTGACTGGAAGTCCCTCCCAGTCCTTCTCCTGAAGAACGCCTGCCCAGCCCCGATGCTTGCTCTCCTGAAGCACTCCAAATGCTCCCACAGCCCTCAAATGACCCTTCCAGCGCTCAGGGGTCATCTCTCCCCAGGGAATGAGGATGGGGGCCTGCGGGGAAGCTGGGGGCTGCGTGGGTAGGAGGAGTTAGAGGGAGTAAAAGCAGCAGCATGCATCGTGCCCAGAGGCACGTCCAGAGTGAAAAAGCAGCCCTACCTCCATCCAAGGGGCTGGCACAGAATTGAGAGCAGAGCTACAATCAGAGATCGAGGGTCAGCTCCATGGAAAGCTACAGAAGGCAGAAAAGAGCATCTAGTGGGGAAGGAGAGGGAGGCAAAGCTGAGGGACTATGAGGTCCTGTAAGCAGGCTGTGCAGGTGAGGCCCAGGGTGGGTGGGGTTAGCCGCAGGCCTGAGTAAAGATACTCCTGGTGGAGTCAGGCAGGGCGTTGAGGTGGGTTGGGCAAGAGACTGAAGTTGAAGGCACAGCAGGTGTGACAACATTTTCCCCAGGGCACCCTATTATTCCCTGCCTCTTGACATGACCGGGTCCTCTTTATCAGCTCTCTGTTCCCGAAGCCTAAACAAGCAATGCCTACTTTACATCGGTGCTCTGTAAGCAGGTATACGACACACTGTCCAACTCCCCCAACGTAAGAACTCCCTTCTTTTTTTTTTTTTTAATTTTTTAAATGTTTTTTTATTATATTATGTTAGTCACCATACAGTACATCCCTGGTTTCTGATGTAAAGTTCAATGATTCATTAGTTGCGTATAACACCCAGTGCACCATGCAATACGTGCCCTCCTTACTACCCATCACCGGTCTATCCCATTCCCCCACCCCCCTGCCCTCTGAGGCCCTCAGTTTGTTTCTCAGAGTCCATAGTCTCTCATGCTTCATTCCCCCTTCTGATTACCCCCCTTTCTTTATCCCTTTCTTCCCCTACCGATCTTCCTAGTTCTTATGTTCCATAGATGAGAGAAACCATATGATAGTTGTCTTTCTCTGCTTGACTTATTTCACTTAGCATTATCTCCTCCAGTGCTGTCCACGTTGCAGCAAATGTTGAGAACTCGTTCTTTCTGATGGCTGAGTAATATTCCATTGTATATATGGACCACAACTTCTTAATCCAGTCATCTGTTAAAGGCCATCTTGGTTGCTTCCACGATTTAGCTATTGTGGACAATGCTGCTATGAACATTGGGGTGCATATGGCCCTTCTCTTCACTACGTAAGAACTCCCTTCTGACAAGACAGTCCTGGAAAGTGCTCACCGGCCTGCACTTGACCCTTTCGCAAGAATTCAGGTAAAGCAGCTCTCCTCTCCCAGGCAGGCAGCAGGCCTTTCCCTCACCTGGCAGCGCTAGCTGTTAGGAGGACCTCTCATCCCTTCTGCGTCCCTGAAACATGCACGCTTGAGTCCTAGCTCTGCTCTCTGCAGCCGCTCAAAATGATTCTCACCCTATCTTTTTTCTACAGGGCAGTGCCCACCGTAAGGACCGAGGCCCATGGAATGCCCCCAGAGTTATCTTCAGAAGCTCACACGACTGTGTAACCTCACTCCTTTAAAGAGGTTGATGGCAATAAGTTCAGAAACCCATGATGGAGCCTTATCTCCCACAGTCTCCTCCTCAGCCCCTGCCCTTCACGCAGACCTGCCCCAGGGGCCCTGCCACTTCCCATCTCAGGGCCTTCTTGCCAAGTGAATTCTTCTAGTAGCAACATAAATGTTATTTCCCACAGGAGGTCTTCCCCAAGCTCCCCTGTCCCTCAACCTCAGAGAGTTCTCCTATTTTGTCTCACTTCACCCTTTCTTCTCTTCTGTAATGGGTCTCACAATCGCAGTTGAAGTAATCAGACATGGAACCAGTCATTAACATCTATACCCTCCACTAGGAGGGAAGCTTTACGCCTGTTTTACTCATCTTTGTATACACATCTAACGTCTGGCTCATTTTATTAGGTACTTAATTTTTTTTTATTGAACTAAAGTTTCTCAACTTTTTCCCAGAGGATCAGCCTCAGATTCACAGTCTTACAGTTTTTTCCAAAAAATGGCATTGTCCCCGAAGCAGTTTATCAACTTCTGAGCTCTTAGCAGAAGGAAAGGTCAACAGACACCTGGACAGTAGAATGTGCCCATGGTGCCGCCATGTTTGGACTCTTCCAGCTGTTCCCAAGAGCACATGTCTGTTTTCACCTGGCCAGGGACTTACAACGTGCCCTCACCCCCTCACCCCAAATCACTTGTATTCACTCTCCTTTAATGTTTAATAATGTTCTGCACGTGCATTTATGCTTCAGTTGTGTAGATTGCCCAGAAATAACTGAGGCTCTGGGGCATGTCCATCATTTCTATTTTACTGGCTTCCTTTGAGCAAGACAAACCTTTGCATGTCATTCTAGATTCTAGCCCATAACATCCCAGTGTTCTTTGTGGCATTGGATTTGGTTCCAATGTTAAAACTTCAGGTTGACTTAATTTATTCCTTATAATCTGAGCTCATAAATATAGGTCTCCAACATCTCCCCTGTTATTTTCTTCCGTAAATTACTGAGCACCTCCCTCGTCACTGTGCGTCCTGTGCTGTGCTGTCTTCCTAATGTCTAGTTTATGGGCCTTTGTCCTCTTTCCCCTCAAATTTCATGTGCAAGTCTTCTTAATGAGACTGGTGAGCCTTCTCGCCCTTCTGTGTTATTCTTTACTCTTCCGGGTGTTTTGGTGTGTGCTCAGCCTGTTGTCATTTTGCTTTCATGAGCCGCAGTTGAGGAAACTCGGTCTTTGACAATGTCTCTGGGGCTAGCTGATACCTGTGCAGATTTTGTTTTCTCTTTAAAAATTATGGTCATTACCTTAGAAGGAGAAATGAAAATGGCATCCATGTTCAGGAGCTCTTGAGATTCCTGACCCTGATTTTTACAGATAATGGAGAAATTTGGGGGATGGAAAAGTACAAGGGAGGGTAGCTGGTGGAGCCCACCAGCAGAGAGAGAATGGGTTCGTGGAGTCTCTAAGGCCCCACCTCACATCCCAGAGCCTATGAAGGAAAAGTGATAATAATGAAAAGAATTCACACTTACTGAAGACCCGCCACATACCAAACACAGCTTTAAATACTTCCATTCACTAACCTGTCTCGTGCAAGTCATGGGAGACAGTGCAGTCTTCTGTTAAACCATTTTAGGTCCTTCATGCACCTTCTCATATCCCTCTTGGATCGGTAATGGAGTCCTAAAACCTGCTACTTGCTGTTAATCCTCTCCATTGCTCTGTAAGCAGAGACTGCCAGTTCTTACAGAGGATTCAGCTGCACCCCCTGAGAGGGATAAGCTCAGCCTTTCCCAGACCCCCAGGGGTACAGAGTTGAATATTACTCATCTTCCTTCTCCATGTCACATTCTTCTAATCGCCAACATATTGAATGCTTTTCATTCCCTCCTACAACCTTCAGTATCTTTTTTCCTTCTGGGATCCTCCCTGGGTACAACTTCCTGCCTGTGCAGAAAGGGTGCTTAAGCCTTTCCAAGCAGCCAGGTTTCAGAGCAGCTTTCTTCCTGGTGTTTGATCTTACATTTGTGCAGGGGATGGACATGCATCAGTAGCACAAGAATGTCCATCCCCTGAAGCCACAGAGATGTAAAGAGCTAACGTAATTTCTCAAGCCCGAGAATGAGAATATCACTTTTCCAGTTAATCCTCTGGGATAAGCTATATAGACATGAAGAGGTAGCAAGAAGGAAGGAAGGAAAGAAAGAAAAGAGGGAGAGAGGGAGGGAAGGAGGGAAGGAAGCAGTCAAGATTTAAAAATCGTATTTCTTCTATCCCTCCAAGAGAAAGTCTCACCTTAGTTCTCCACTCACCAAAGGCAGTTCTCCAGATACATGTATAACTCACTGCCAATTGCCCAGACCACTTCCCAGTTATTATTTAATTGTTAAGAATTCCTTCCTTTAGGTTTACTCAGTTAGACATATCTACAGTCAAAGGTGCTCTGGAGGCCCTGCCGATTTCCACCTGCCATACCTTTCCTCAGGGGTTCCTAGAGGGAGGGAGGACGAGGCCACTGTGTGCTTCTGAGAGGAGAAATGGTAACCAGGTGACATGGGCGCTCCCTGCTTCTACACTGCCTCAGTCATCCTCCTTTGCTTTTCCCATTGCAGAGCAGGGTTATATTTAATAGCCAGTCCGTTCAGCCAACAGTAGTCACAAAACTACCGCATGCCAGACTGAACTGAGGTGCTAAATACGAGAATGAATACGGTAGGCAAGTAAGGGCATCAACAAATGAACCTAGAGCTTAAAGAATTTAGCTGAAGAATAACACCATAAATATGCAACATTTTTAAAAACTTTGAAGGACCTAATATAGAGCCTAAACACTGCAGCTCCTCTGTGAATATTTCTTGAATGAATAAATGAATGAATAAATGAACTATAAATGTGGAGGACTACCTCTCTGATGAGCCTCCTGCCTGCTTGAGAACAGTGACGACGTTCCTCTGGGAGGGCTAAAGTGACTCACATGGAGGTGTTTCTCGATACATATAATGTTTGCAGGTCCTCTTCTCCGTGATGGAAACACCTTTTCAAAGCCCAGTAATGATTTTCCTGTTTCAAACTGTGGCACCACTGACCCTGATCCGTGCAAGGACCCGTATCTGATGACGTCATTTCCTGTTCATCATTGCCATTAACCTGTTCTGCATCCCACATCCCCATCACATACCAACTCCGTATCAGTCAGGGTAGAGTCCTCGACAAGGCTAAGTGAGGCTCGAGGAGGTCTGTCGCAGGGAGCTGCTAAATACCCCCTACGTCTCTTTTCCCGCCCCCCTTACGATCAGCCAACACTTCCTGAGAATTAATAGTTCTGAGAGACAAAATAATGTTCTCACTTCTCTCTGTGTCTTTACATAGTCTGTTTCCTTTCTCTCCTGGGTAAAACCACTGGTCCTTGAAGATTCAACTTAAGCATCACCCCACTCAGGAAGAAAAACCCAGACTGGCTTGAAGGCCTCTTTTCACAGGCTCCCAAAGCTTCTGGTACACAGAGTATTCTGAAATTGTCAGCATTTTTAAAATATATCTCATCAATTATACTAGCTGCTAGAGGGCCTGAACTGTGTCTTTTTCTTCACTGTACTTCTAATGTCCATTTCGGTGGCTGGCACACATTCGGGGTATGTGTGCCTGTGTGTATCCACACACACATATATGTAAAGATAATAGAAAAGAAATGTAAGAGGAAAAAGCACCTGGCCCTGGAATCTTTGCCTCCCGGAGGTAGCTGGAAGGCAGGCAGGAAATTGCCAACGTTGACTGAGTTCTCACTCTAAAGACTGGAAAGAAGCCAAAGGAATAGAATATTCTGGCACTTAAAGATGTTGCAGGCAAAGAAGGAGAAAGAAGTCAGGTATCTTCTTAAAAAGATAAACCTTGGAGAACCACAGGGATGGAGAAGTACAAAGTAACAATATGCAAATTGCAATATTATTTTGTTACCGGACTTTGAGAAGATATCTAGTGATACGCCCTTTGGCATTATTCCCATGTTGTAGGGAATGAGAAGCTGTAAGAAATACAGGCCATCACCAGAGCCAACCTGCAACATCGCTGAGAGATAATCAAAGTCCGTGTTCAGAGCCATCAGCACCCTCTGGCAGCATTCATTCTCCTCACCCAGTGAGCTGGTCGGGGAGGGGGGTGCGGACAGATGGTCACCCCATAGTCAAAGCTGCCCTAAGTGGTGTTTCACTGACAGGGATAGTATGCTCTGTGCCACCAGCTTCCTGATCTCCCGACCTCTCTGCTCCTAAAATAACTTACATGTCCAGCTCATTTCCCGTGGGCCCTGTTCTCTGAAGGGAAATGGAACATTTGTTGAGCACGATCTATGTGCCACGTACATCTGATTTAATCTCCAAACACCTTCTGGTACAGAAGAATATGGCCATTTTATGATGATGAACCTTAGGCTCTGAAAGATGAATAATCCGTCTTTGATCACATCGGTAGTAAGCAGTAAAGCCAGGATCTGAACCCTACAGCTTGATTCCAAGGACTGAGCTCCTTTCATCATAAGGAGCTATGCTAAGGTAGGCTTAATGTTTCTCTTTCCCCTGGTAAAATTTCCACTGGGACCTTTGGTTCCTTACCCCCAAAAAGCGCCCAGCAAAGCCATGCCCGGTACCATGTAGGGCTGGCAGATGGGAGAATTTGGGACATAAGTGTCTTGCGGCATCTCCTCCAGTGACATCAGGCGGGCACCACAGACTCTAATGATCACTGTACCGAGTTTCTTAAAATTGTTCAGCATGTGCAATCAAAGGCAAAACTATATGGAAATTCATAGTAAGATAAAATAGAACACCTCATATATCCACAAAACTGCCTTTGTATTTATAATTTCATCAGGAAGGGCAAACTTATAGAAAGATAATGGCACCATTTATCCTCAAAAGCAGGTTTATACCTGTGACTACATATGAGTTAAGGTTAGTTTAAACATTGTAATCTCTTTTCATGCATTTTTAAAATTTTAATTTGTGTTTAAAATATTTAGATGACTTCTTTGTACCCATGAATAAATAATCCTATATACGCTTTTTTGGCCCACTTAACAAAAATTGACTGATCTATATTTTAATCCTTTCTTATAATATCACTGAAATCATGGCTTTCTTAGGAATGCAGAAGAGGAAATGTGGGCTCTGCCCTTTGCCATCCATTACTCTCCTCCCTGACTCCAGACCTGGGAAGAAATAAAAGCATGATCCTTCTGGACAGGGAGGGGAGCTTCGTATCTTGGGAGCCTCTGGAAGGATGATGTCACGTAAGAGAAGAGCCGCTTCTGGTCACTTGTCCATGGCAATTAGTTGTCATGCAAGGATTATCATGGAGCATTCAAAGAAACCTTACGTCACCTCTTTCCTCTAGGACTAGGGTCTAAACTTCTGTAAAAATCCTTCTAAGATGTGTCTGTTAGAATCACACTGTGGACCAAGGTGGTTCATTAGGACTGAAAGCTCAGAATGCACATGAAAGAAATGTGAGATACGGAGGGAGGTGTTAATTTGAGGCCTGGCGCTGGCATAGGATTACTTAGAAAAGCAGTCGGAGTTCAGTGTGTGAGCCAGGTTTATTTTTGCACATGACTAGCTTAGTTAACCAACATCAGATGCCCTGAAGCCAGCCCTCCCCACTCCCACCACCCAATCCAAAACTCAGAGTTTCAAGAATCAATAGTGGTAAAAAAAAATAATAATTAGCTCACAGACATGATTAAGGAACTTCCCCTTCTTCTGAGAGTCTCTATACACCATGGCAAAAGAAATCTATGTGGCAATTTGCACAGCCTAAACTACAGTCAGGGAAACTGTTTGTGTCAGAGCTATTCACAGTCATAGGTTCTATGAGATCCACAATTCCCACTTTACAGATCAAGGTTCGTGAGTCTGACACTCAAGCAGTTATTTGAGGGAGGTCACATTGCCAGCTCCCAAATAATGCCCCTTCTATGAGGGGTGGCACCTTTGTTAAGAAGTTGTGGTTTGATGACAAAGCCTAAGATTCAGCTAATCAATTCTCTAATCAATAGCTCTTGTCAAAATAAAACTCTTTATTAAAACAGGCCTAATGATATTAAAAGGCACTTTAAGAATATAGATATTTAGAGTAGGATATAAAGAAATATTTTCATTGACTCAAGACAGATTTTACTTTTGTCACTAATACTTCATTGAGGTTAAACAGAAAGCAACAGAAATTTATATAGAGATATAAAGTGGTTTTATTTAGTAAGAGCTTATGATCCCCCCTCCAAAAAGTTATACAAGGTCCTGAGGGAATGTGTTCCACACAAGGAGGAATTATAATTAAAATTGACAATATGCTTGACAACATGACAACATTGGTCTCAGGCTAATAATAGCTGGTATTTAAATAAAATAAATGTTATGAATGCACACTGCCTTTGATAAAAATATATCTCATCTGCTATTTTTTATATTTTTATAAAATTTCTCATGTTATATGTTAGGCAAATGTTACCTTTTTCAATTTTATAAATAAGAGTTACAAAAGACTAGAGGAAAAATCTAAAATGCGTAATAGTGTTAAATAAAAATACCTGCACAATATTACACAGATAGTTATTATAAGAGCTGGAACAAGATCCCTGGTCTCCTAATTCTCATTTGCTGATCTTTCCACCAGAGCAGACCAGCTGCTTGTACCTCTCATGTTCATTGCCATCACAGGGCCCTGGGAAAATAGTAGTGAGATGAGCCTAATAGTGTTAAATATTTCTAAATATGACCCTTGCACACTAAAACTGCATTTGACATGAGGCAAGGACACAATCACTGAAAGGTGGACGATAGAATTATGATCCAAAAAAGATCCTGAGAGGCCAGAACATAGAGCATGTTGAAAACACTCTCTTAAAGAGGTCCATCCATCCTTCAGGAGTTCTGATTTTCAGTTAGTGACCTACACTCTTTCTTTACTGTATGCTTTTCCTCAAAAAATACGTATTAAGTGCTTACTCTGTGATAGCCAGCCATTTGTGCTAGGTCCTAAAGACACAACGGTGTATCAGTTAGCTATTGCCGTATAACAAACTACCCCAAAACTCGGTGACTTAAAGCAATAAGCATTTGTTATTATTGACAAATCCATTGGTCAGCTGGGTGGATCTACTGATTTGAGCCAGCCGCAGTTTGGACAGCTGGCAGTTTGGTTGGTTAGGCTAGTTCAAGACAGCCTAATTCACATGTCTGGCAGTTGACTGACTATTAATTAGGGCAACCATGACTAGACACATACATTTCTTCCCCCAGCCGGTAGTCACAGGGCACCAAGACAGCAAACAGAAGCATGCAATGTTTGCAAAGGTCTAGTCCCCGAAGTTATACACCATCCCTACCACTGCCTTCTATTAGCCAAAGCAAGGACACATCCAGTTCAAAAACAAAAGATGAGATGATAGACTCCATGTCTTGATGGGAGGAGCTAAAAAGTCACATTGCAAAGGGTGTGGGACCAAAAAGGCATGAACAACTGGGATCATTTTTGTAATCAATCTGCTGCAAATGATGAGTCAGACAATTATTGCTCCTGTCCCATCAGAACTCAAGAACTAAGTTGCTATAACTTCCAACCATAAACTCTGGTTTATAGAACAAATCTAATCACTTTCCACATGAAAGGCTAATTATGTCAAGTTCCTTCCAACTGTCATGATGCAGTAGTAAGATGGGACTCTGAAGTAGTGAGAATGTTTATTTCATAAGGCTTCTGAAAGCAGAGAGGGAGAAATTATGGCAAGGATATGTTGCAACTTGTTTCAGCTTAAGAGATACACTCTCAAAGTAATACATAGCTGCCTGGCAAAATAGCTCTGGGACATATGCTTGCATTGGTAGATTTTTAAATGAAAACTAATAATGTCAAATAGCGGGTGAAATTAAATAAATCTTTAAGTCAGCCAGTAGAAATCACCTTCAAAAATGTCATGAGAATAAAGTAATCTCGAGAGAAAGATATTTTCACAGAAAAGATGTACATTGTATTGATTCGTTACCTGTACACAGGACTAATGAAAAATGGCTAAAAGCTAAGAGATCTGGGGTCTTTCAAATCCGGAGCTGAACATGAGAATTTGGGCTCACTAGGTTATAGTAAATAAAGCAATAGGTTCACGGTAGGGAAAAATGAGTCAATTTGTTGTCAAGACTGTACCACTCAGAGATGACAGCATGTGTTTTTATCAATCAGGGAAAATTAATAACAACACCCTGTTTTTAAGAGCTGTAATAGTGATGAAACATGGAGTTTCCAGCATGACCAGAAAATAAACCACGACAGATTCCAGTAGAAAGCCCTAAGAACCCTTCAAAATAAAATGACTACAACAAAAATATATACCCAAATCACAAATACATGCGATGTTGAATTTGTTTCTCTGGTTTTCAGCGGCATTATTTGAAAGTGAATGTATCCTTAACGCCAGATGGAGTATCGAATTTAATCTGAAACCATTTGAAAGGTTTGAAAGTGTGCCCCATACAAGACAGTGAACCTAATATGGGGCTCTGGCTTGCAATGAGCTTTCCCTGAAAACATTTTTGAGGGAAAATACCATGACCTGGCTTGATCACCCATGTTATTCATCAGCTTGGGCTCTGAATGACTAGTACAGGTATTTCCAAACTTCACATTCAACTTAAAAGGCACAGAAACGCCCCCACTGTCACCTCATCTCTGAAGGGAATTCCAAAGGATAAAACTTTCAAAGCATTTTGAAAGATAAAGCAGCATTAGAATTAGTAGGTAGCCCCCTCTAGGAACTACTTTGAAGGAAGTTTTGGATTATAGGCTGGGTTGATTTCCATCTAGTAGACACTGGGAAGACATGCCAGGCAACATTCAGGTTTGAAATTTTTAATTAGGGGTCAGGAAATCAGCACCCTTAGGCCAAATCCAGTCCTCAGACTGTTTTTATAAATTAACTTTTATTGGAACACTGCCCTGCCCATTTGTTTACATATTATCTCTGGCTGCTTTTGCCTACAGTGGCAGAGTTGAATAGTTGAGACAGAGACCTTCTGGCCCACAAAGCCTAAAATATGTATTATCTGGCCCTTTCCCAAAGTTTGCCCACTCCCGATTGAGATCACCACTGGTGTATAAACTTAATTGATGTTTGTGAGTTTCCAACCATCTCTTTAATTTTGTATTTCTAGCTCTATGTAGTTATTATCTGTTGGTTGGCTGGGTTATTTATTTGTATTGTTTTAGTTTGTTATGTTTAAAGCATTTTATTGAAAACGAAAGGAGAGATACAGAAAAGTAGACAAGCAAATATACAGTGTGGTGACTTATTATAAGATAAAAACTCTTGTACCACCACTCAGGTCCAGAAATAGAATATTGTCAGCCATCCCAGATGCCCTTCCATGTGTCCTCTCCCCAAATGCATTACCAATATCCTAACTTTTATGGTAATTCTTTCTTTGCATTCTTTTTTTGTTTTGTTTTGTTTTTTGTTTGTTTTAGATTTATCAACCCAAACGCGCACCCCTGGGCACTAATTTTCTATCTGGCTCATTTAAAAAGTTGATATAGGTTTTAAGTTGTTTTATTTGTTTTTTTTTTTTTTAAGATTTTATTTATTTGAGAGAGAGAGAAAGCATGAGCTTTGGGAGAGGGGCAGAGGGAGAGGAGCAGAGGGAGAGGGAGAAGGGCAGAGAGAGAGAGGAAGCAGCAGACTCCCCGCTGAGGAAGAAGCCTGATGCCCTGCTCAATCCAGGGACTCCAGGATCATGACCTGAGCCAAAGGCAGCCGCTTAACAGACTGAGCCACCCAGGCACCCCCTTTTGAGTTATTTTAATCTACAGTCACAACCACTGTCACCACCACCTCTTTGCTTCCTTACAGTTTGCCTGTTGAAGGCTCCAGGTCATCTGAGCCAGAGGATTTCACAGTTTGCATCTTTCTCACTGCACACTCATGGTGCAGGTCAACATGTTTCTCTGTCCGATGTATTTCCTACAAATTAGAGGCTTGAGCAGACTTCTTTGATTTATTTTTCTTATGCAACTTTAGAACAGGCTTTAGAAAGCAAACGGAGAACAATATACCATTTCAATAAACATGAAAAAATTATGAAAACCAACAAAAAGGTAAGACAGAGTGGCCTCTTAAGCCCTTCTCTCCCCTTTCAACAGTCCTCCCAGTAACTTTTAGGATGGATATGCAGTTGTTTATGTCCCTATTTACAAATGAGGAAAGGGAGGCGAGGAGAGGAGAGTAGGGGGCTTGCGCAACACTGCTCAGCCCATGGGTGAGGGAGGCAGGACCAGGACCAGCAGCCAGACCTGCTTTCCAGCCATCTGCCTTCATTCCACAACCTCACAATGTCTCCCTGCTTGTCTGTCTCCAGTTCTGATGATTAATTTAACTTCTTAAATGTGGCATGTATTAATTTAGTGCCTGCGATGACCTAGCGACTCTGCCAGGTGCTGAAGGCCCAGACAGACGTGGTCCCTACCCTCGAGTTACACAGCAATCTAGCGAAAAAGAAAAATGTCTTCATTATTCAAATAATCATTTAATCACCAATGTGCTTTGTGCAATAAGAGAAAAATACAGGGTGCTTTTGGAGTGAGTAATACGGTCAGTAACTCAGTTTGGGGTAATGGTTAGGGAAAAGTGCTATTTAAACGGACAGCTAAAAGGGTGATTGCAAGAGGCAGGCTGACTGGGAGGGAAGGAGGTGGTGCTGGTGGGGATGGGAGGAAGCAGGCCCTTGGATTCCTGGCAGAAGGAACTTATCTGTGAAGTCCCTGAAATGAGTAAGAGGATGGCAAAGTCCTGAAAGCAGCAGACACGTGCAGTGGCCTGGGGGGCGGGGGAGGGGTGTCTCTGGAGTCGGGCTGCTGGGTCACGCTACACAGCCTCTGAGGTTCTGGGCCCTACTCACAGCCTGACCTTAAGCAAGTTACCCATTCTGTGCTGCCTCTCCCCCAGTGGTAAAAGGGTACGAAGGAGGAACACAGTAACAGCCCTACAGGATAGGTATGGGGCCGAAAAGAGTTTACTGGATAAAAACACTTGGAACAGTCCTGGCACCCAGTCAGCCGCATATAGGTACTTGGTGGATAAAAGATGGTGAGTGTACTGAGCAAACAGAGGAGCTGGTGGTGGTTACATTGCCATTCTTGGACTTTATCCTAAGAACAGTGGCAGACCTTGAAGGCGTTACGCAGGAGAGTGACAGGATCCAAACGGCTGGAAAAACAAATGCCTCAAATTGCGACAGCGGGGAATTGAACACAAGACAGGTGATTATCCGACAACCCTAATATTTTTATCTGCCACAAACTTCTGAGGAAAAGAGCCATCATCGATTAAATAAACAAATGACTGGGTTAAAAATGAAAGTATCCGCATAAGCACCATCTCTTTCTCCACAGCTAATGAATCATCAACTGTAAATTCAACATTCGGCGAAGGATGACTTAGATGCTAGACAAGCCTGATAATTGAAATGTGATGTTTCTGTTTTTGCAAAAGAGTTATTGGTATGTGCGTCCCAAACCCAAGCTAGGTTATTACCCCCTTTCGGGGCAAAGATGAAGTCTTCCCTGTTTTTGTAACCTGTTCTGCATCTCGGGAAGGGTAGGCACTCAGGAAACTCTTGCTGCAGAGGGTTGAACAATTCTGGGGTGTTTGCTCTCAGAACTGTCTCCGTGCGTGCTGCTCCACGCCAGAGAAGAAGCTACGCAGCACCCTGCTGGGAAATTCAGCTGCATTTCAGGGATGTGATCAGGCTAGAAGCCTAAGTGATTACAGCAAGTAATGGGAATTTCCAACAGGAGCTGCTGCTTGGGGGAAGTTCTAGGCTCATACTACACTGCCAGACTACCCCACTGACATGTTAGAATCTACCCAGAAGCCTTTTGAGAATCAGCCTAGCATTTGGTTGTACTCTTGTGTTGAGCATAACTACGAAATGAAGAACACTTTCTTGATGAGCCCAGTACTTTCCACACCTTCCAAAAGTGTAGTTTTAGTAGCTGTGCTTGGTCCCAGGAGCCTTGACGTCATTAGGAAAACAGAGCTACCACCGGGCGCATGACCTCTCTTGTAGGCCTCAAACACAGTAAATGCTTTCCCTGCCTGAAGTAGGACCAACTCATCCTTCCCACTCCAGATTCGACATCCATGACCACTGCTGGGTGACCTTGCTGATGGACCTCGCTTCTTTCTGCCTGAAGTTTATCTTCTTTGCAATAGCGCTCATATACCCCATGAGGGGTATATGAGGTATATATCCCCCCTTGTAGGGGATAAGAGGATATAAATTGCTTTGCCCAATGCCAGACATGCAGGCAAGAAACCAATCAATGTAAGCTACTATTACCATCCCATGGTGTTTGGAGCAATGAATTCCAGCCCCAGTTTTATATTGTCCCAAATTCTGAAAACAAACCGTGTTGATCCACTTTACTTTTAAAAGTGCCACACAGCACTTTTAAGAGGAGGGGGTGGGTGCCGTGAAGTCAAAAGATCTGGTGCTTGTAATTCCAAAAGAGATCAGGAATCATAGCCTGGAGGGGCCTGTTTCCGTCTGGCCCCACTGCCCTAACGAGACACTGCAGAAATTATCTTTCCGGGTGATAGCAAAACGAGAAGCGACCCACAGAGAAAGAGACCTCTTCCAAGATACACAACGAGGACATTGTAAGAGGCGGAATTCCAGAAGAACGATGTGGAAGCTCTGGGTCACACATTGATCAATAAAACCCCAAACGTGCCTTGTCGATAGCCCATTTTTCGGTGTAAACTGAACACGCCTCATAAAGGAAGATAAACCTAACAAACACATACACTAATGCTGTAGTCTGTCTGTCTGTCGCTCTCTCCAACAGTTTAAGAATAGAAGATCATTTCTTACATCTCCTACAAATAGATAGTAATGCATTCATCTTTTGAAACTCTGGACAACAGAAAGCCCTGGAAAAGCTATCATGACAGCACATGTATTTACATTCAGTCCTTAATAAATTAAATCTGTTTTTTATTCACAAAAGCACAAATGTGGCCACTGACACATGGCACAATTTTTGCCTTTTGATTAAATTGTCATTTCTGACTAGGCTAACATTTTTTAAGCTTAGAGAACCGGGGTATTTTATTCTCAATATTTTCTAGAAGAGAAAATTCTCTATTTCATAAACTTTAAAGCCTGCAAAGATTAATGATAATACAGCTTAATTTGCTGCGTCAACCAACAGTGATTATTAGCATAGCGATAGTGTTTTTAATCTAAACACACAAAGGCACCAGCCATCCTTGCTGTTATTGCTTAGAAATTAAATGAGAGAAAAGCTAAGTACAGAGGAGAAATTTGGGCACAAAATCCTTTTCTTTTGCCCTACCTATTTTCAAATTTCCTGGAAATGCAAATGTTGGCCTTTAAGAATTTCAAAGGTCCCTCACGATTTTACACCATTTTACATCAACAAATCAGCGTGAGCAAGCCCGTAAATTTTTGCCAATGTTTACCCAAGAGAGTTGAACATAAGCAAATGTAGTTGCAGACTGAACCAAGATTAGTGAAGGGGAAGGTCTAAATACTCTTACAATCAGGTGGTCCTAAGGACAAATTAATCCCTTATCTTTGTAGGTAAATGAATAGACAGACAGACAGACAGACGATCAGTATTGTTACCAGGCCAACGTGAGATGTTGTGCTGGAAGGTCCCTTTCCTATCCAAAGGACTAGAGTGTCTTAGTGTTTTCATTAAGGTAAGGAACCTCTGTCCATTGCCATAGGGCCCAGAACAGCTCTGAATCTGAGGAGAGCCTGGGGGATTTCAGGGATTGACAGACCTATTAGATAGCGGATCAAACCATGGTACTGAGACCTAAGAAGGAAAATGGGCGCCCAACACCCCAATTACTGGCCTTTCTTGGCGGCTCACTGTCAGAGTATGAGGAGTCAGCTACTGGGCACAGCCGCCATTCTGTACAACTCCTAAGGCCCTGCATGCTTCAGAGTCAAGGTGTGCAGTCTACAGTCTACATGGCAGGTTACCACAGTTCTGACCAGAAATCTGTCCTCTGTCCAGTTAACATGATGACCAGAATGAAGTTCTACAATGGGCAAAGACACCCCAGAAAACACACACCTCTTCTGTAAAAAAAAAAAAAAAAAAAAAAAAAAAAAAAAAAAAAAAAAAAGGGACAAGATAGTCCAGTAAATGCTTACCATGTCACTCCTTCAAAGACAGTATTGCACTAGCCTAAGTAAGAGCTAAGAAAAGACATTGGCACACAGGACTCTCACAACTCAGGTAGCTAATCTCCACGTTTTCCAAGTAAAGTAGGAACTGAAGGACAATTCCCTGAAATAATCACCGGGCCCCCCTCACCTCTGGTTCTGATTCTGATCTCAAATTTCTGTATGAGTTCAGGGAAATCACTCAACTTCTCCTTATGTCATTTATACCTACCTTATTTATGATGGAAGTAAAGATGAAACGTTTTGATGGTTAGGGTTGTAAGTAATAAATATATATCAACTATTATTCTTACAATGGTGTTATTGCCATGGTCAGTATTAGACAGACCAAGGGATTTGAAAGATTTGCTTCAACTCAAATTTTTCCACTCAGTTCCTGGATAATTTACTTTTACCACTCCTTGACTCAATTTCCTCATTCTGTAAAATAGGGATAAAAACGACTCTATAATTTATCTCATTCAATCCTCTGTGAACTAAATTCTGGATGCAAAGGTAGGATTTCTTCTCTTCCTTTTGTCAATAGTATCCCAAGAAGGACTTCTATTTAATAAGGGTGATCATTCCCTCCCTCAGGAATCTTGTTTCAGGGAGCCCAGTGAAATCCTCCACAAAGGGCTGAGACCAGCTGCATGAAAAGGAATTTCCCAGAACTTGGCTCTTCCTCCACAGTCTCTTACTTAGTTGTGTTTTCTATCCCAGACGTATTTAACACAAGCAGCTCAAGGGAATTGCATGATATCTCTGGCCTGGTTGAGACACGAAGCCATCTGGAGAACATAACTTCCAACACTCATTCCTGGTTGCATCACACCTAACCACAAAACCCCATCCAAGCCCAGAGTTTCTTCACCACTTTCCTCTCTCCATGGACTTAAATTCATGGGCCTGCGATGACCTTTTAAAGCTTAACAAAAGGAAAGCCATTCTCCCTTTAGTCTCCTCTGGCTGTTTCCCTAATTAGGGAACAGAAATATGGAGAAGGCAACATAGGAATAAAGCCAAACCATCCAAAGTAAGTCATTTCTGCATTGTTCTGGAATGTATGGCACATGTTTTCCTGGGAGCAAATTTTTCTTCTTAATTGGGTTTTACTTAGTCAACTATTGAAATTAATTTCCATTCTCTGAGCATATTCCATTTGATAACAATGGCAGGCAGCCTGAGATTAAATTTTCACTACGAAAAAGCTACGGAAGAAATAGTTTGTGTGGCTAGTCGAGAACAACACATCTTTGATAGAGACCTAAAGACTTCAAAACTCTAACTCAGAAACAGCAATCGGTGTCCTGCTGAGCAACCAACCATCCATTGATGTCTGCCTTCCTGCCTGCACATTCAGTCTTTATTCTTATTCTGGTGCCATTCCCAAACTTTCCATCCCCATTGGGCTAAAGTTACTTCAGAAATCCTTCCCACGAAATGCAGTCATTCTGCTCTCTGCCACCCTGGCCCAAGCCAAGGAGAGCTGGCCCACTTAAAATGCCTGAAGGTGGCTTATTGTTAATAAAACACATTTTTCAGCACAGAGAATGGCTGAGTCTCCTGCAGTCCTGAGGTTTGGCTCTATTTGGTGACTGACTCTGCTTGTGACCAAAAAAACAGCTGAGTAGCAAGTAGCAAGGTGGTGAGTGTTCTGTATCAACATAAGGCAACCAGACATTTAGGAAAATGCAGTTATGAAATATATCCAATAAATATCCACATCCAATTGTGGTGTCTTTAGTTGTGACAGAGGGAATACAAACAAATCAACAGCACACAATTAGTTCTTCATGCATGGAATGGAATTTCTCAAAATTTCCACTTGTGACCCACTCTAAGACTGCCACATAAATCCAGACACTTGAAAGATATTGTCTGAGCTGTAAACAAGGTACTCCTTTGGTTGCTTATGCTCATTGGTCCAATGTATTCTCAGACTCTGAATTTGTTAAGCCTTCTTTGCCCTGGTAGTTGACAAAGGGCAAGATCTGCAGTTGTTTGAAAGAAACTGATTAGAGCACTGGGGATGTTTTTCCCAGAGCAAAAGGAGAGAAGCAGCTCTAACTGTATCAGCAGTTATCAAGAGATATGTCCATAAACATATAACACAAATAGGTAGCAATAGAACTAACATGGTAAGTTCAGCAGTCTAATTATCATTAGACAATTTGATCCAATGTACCCATGTGTTTTTATTCAGGGATTAGAGGTTGGGAAGAAAAATATTAGGAAGTCTGTAAAGACAGTGGTTAAGAAATGGGCTACCAGGTCAAACCTGGCTTCAAACTGAAACTCTACTATTTATCAGTTGTGTGGTCCTAAACAAGTAATTTATCCTCTAAGCCTCAGTTTTCCCTTTTTTAAATGTACTTAGTGGAAGATAACACATATTAAGAACCCAATAAAAGTGAGCGATAATAAGCTCCAAATACCAGAATGTTATGGAACTCTTTTGGTCTTAGTTTTGAGTGAGCTTACTAGAGGGGTACCAGTTATTCCCAATTTTCAAAGTGAGATACCAAACAACCTAAGGAGGATTTGCAAAGGAGTTCTCAAATTGTTTTTGTGACCTTGTCCCCTCAGCCACTCATGGCATATAAAGAAATCATTTGCCAAGCCTGGGAGAATGGAAGGTTGTAAATTTCTACCCTCACCTCAATACTAATGAGAGAGACTTCAAGGAGATAACCTGGTGAGCTTGTTAGCGGTCTCCTGGACAGTGAGTGACATAGTGAATGGAAACTGGGCCATACATGGGAAATATAAGGGGCCATACCTGGCTACAGTGGCCTGTTGAAGAAGAGTTGAGAGCTGTAGCTGGAAAGTAACTATATTCCACAGAAAGAGAATCGTAAATGTGCACCACAGGAGAGATGACGGAGGGGGTGGAGGAACTGTAGACCCTTCCCAAGAGAGATATGGACAGAATTCTAAGCCTTCAAAATTCCACTCCCTTGTGTCCACTCCTGTATGATCGCCTCTCTTTGTATAATCACCTCCATTGAGTAAGACCCAGGAAATTGATAGGATATCACTACCATGATTAGGCTACTAATCCTCTGAGTTATCAAAGGAGAGAGTTCCTGATTCATCTGACCTAATTAGATGAGCCTTTAAAAGATGACAAAGTGTCAGAGAGACAGTCTCCTGCTGGCATAGAAAATGCAGCCTCCGTGAGATCTAGAGATGCAATTGGAAGAGGACCCCTAGCAGCATTTGAGATCACCG
Organism: Ursus maritimus; assembly: GCF_017311325.1. NCBI lineage: Eukaryota > Metazoa > Chordata > Mammalia > Carnivora > Ursidae > Ursus > Ursus maritimus. The sequence continues at coordinate 79,779,719 of NW_024423343.1, read as the reverse complement.
CTCTAGCCAACACCTCGACTTCAGCCTAGTAAGACCCTGAGTGGTGGACTCAGTTAGGCTGTGCTTAGACTTCTGATCTACAGAAACTGTAAGACAGTAAATTTACATTGTTTTAAGCCACTAAGTTTTTAGTAATTTACTTCATGGCAATAGAAAACCAATATGAGGACCTTCCAGAGGAGCAAGGAAACCTCAACAAAAATGTGCTGGAGACAGATCACCAGATGCCTAGAGCTGAGGAAGGTAACATAGGCAACCAGTCAGAATGTACCTCACTTGTGAGGGAACACAGCAGGCAAAAGATCTCCAGTGATGCATTCATTGTTGAGGGAGGGTACTCCCAAAACCGAAAAGTACCCCACAGGGCTCCAGCACCAGCTGATAATATTCTAGTCATTCAAGACCTTTCCTCTCCTTCTACGACCCTTTTCTGTCATAGTCATTCTCCAACTTCAAGCTGACATTGTGGGGATGAGGGTCAGAAACCATGGTTAGCAAGCTGGGGGAAAAGGGGAAAGAATGCAACATGGAGAAATACAGAAAAAACCATTCTGGAACCCCAACTGAGCCTGCTTGCCCACTACTAGCTTTCTACTTGCATAGGCCTAAAGTTTTACCTTTGAGAGAGGTTTTCACATTTGATCATTACTCTAAACTAGGACTAAGAAAAAGAACTGAATTTAGCTTTTGGGCTTGTCCTAACTAAAGTGACTACAGAACATTTTATTATCTGAAAATAAGAAGATAAATTCTGAGCTTAGCCAAGATTTTATCCAAGGGTAGAGGAAGGACCAACCGCATTTACAGAGGCATTATTTTTTAAAAAAAATAGAGTTGGCTGTACAGTGGCACTATGCTAGTCTGTTCTTGGAACATAAGAGTTAATGAGATTTTGGGGCACCTGATTGGCTCAGTTGGTAAAGCATGCAACTCTTGATCTCAGGGTTGTAAGTCTGAGCCCCATGTTGGGTATAGAGTTTACTTAATACAATCTTAAAAAAAAGAGAGAGAGAGATTTTAATGATTCGACACACCAAGAAAAATCTTTCTGTCTTGTTTCTAGATAGAAATCATCAGGTTGGGAAAATGAAGTAAGAAAATTTTGTCCATGTGAGCTGAGGAGAGCCTTGAAATTGATCAAGTACAATGACGAATAATACTGATCAGGCCATGATCAAAAGTTCTGCCATTAGGTTGTGCTGAATTCTGTTCCAATGGGGATCTCAGATTCTTGATTTCCACCTTAGTGGGGAAAGGGAAGAAGGTTGGGGTACTCAATACCACTCTCATATTCAAACATAACATGGTGATGACAGTTCTCCTAGCAATTCTGCTGCCCCACTGAAATGAAAAGGATTTCTTGTACACTAAGAATTGAAAATTCTTCCACAGTATCTCATTATTTGTTCAGTGCAGGTACACTTGAGGGCTGTCCAAATAAGATCCATAATTTACTTAAAAGTCATGGTCCTCACTCTTGAAAAGACTGTTGTCTAATAAACTGTTTTTATTTTTTTAAAGAAAGAGACCACAAGCAGGGGGAGCAGTAGAGGGAGAGGGAGAAGCAGGCTTCTTCCCCACCAAGCAGGGAGCCCCATGGGGGGCTTGATCCTAGGACCCTGGGATCAGGACCTGAGATGAAGGCAGACACTTAACCATCTGAGCCACCCAGGTGCCCCAATAATAAACTGTTTTTAATATAAATTATATTTATATTAAATTTATAAATTTATATGTATAAAAATTATATTTAATATAAATTTATATAAATTCCCCTCCTGAAAAAAAGATGAGCATGAATGATAAATACAAACACACACTCAGAGACACCCCCTTATTAAAAGATGTCCATGTTTCATTGAAGTATGAGAAGTGGCAAAATTGCATTTTTATTTCTACTCCTACAGAGGAAAGTTAGAAGACATGTAAGGCCATTGGAGAGATGGAGGAGTCTCAAGTAGTAAGCAAAGAAAATAAGGATGAAGCAAATGGCCTAAGAAGAAAGCCTGAGACTACACCAGAGAAGAGAGCAGAGAGAAGTGGGCACAGAGAATTCACCAAGCCAGAAGCAAAGGGACAGTGTGAGGACCAAGGACCCCAGCACCCCACCGATCTCTGTGACTTAACTTCTGGTGAGGACTAGGCCTGGAGGGCAGCAGGGCCCTGATGGGAAGGTTTTATCACTGCATTTCACTTCTTGGCATAAAGGAGGTGGCCACTGAGGAAGCCTCCTTCCGAGCAGTTTTATCTCCTGTCTGAGGAGCTGGGGCTGATCACTGCATATTTCTAACAGTGAGTCATCTGAAGCCTTACTCTAAGTCTCTGGCCATAGTCACGCTTCCTCCCACCTACATTCCCTGCCTGGAATGTCTTTCTACGACACCCTTTCATCTCCCTATTGAAACCTTGCCCTACCTATAAAACCCGACTCAAAACCCATCACTCCACAAAGTCCACAGGCATGTCCCTCTTTTCTAACATCCTATTGAATTTAGAAGGAAAGAAGGAGATGGACATACTCAGATCAGCTACCTTATACAAAGGACTGTGTTGGATGGTCTTCATCTGTTCCAGTTATCTCTCACTGTGTAACAAAGCATCCCCCAAGCATAGTGACCTGAAACAACAGCTGTTATTTATTAGGCTCATGAATGCTGTGTGTCAGGGACTGGGAAAGTACACAGTGGGGACAGTTCTCTGTTCATCTTGTTTGAGGCCTTGACCGAAGTGACTTTCAGGTTGGGGATGACGCAATAACGGAGGGCTGGAATAGCTTGAGGATCCATACACAAGATGGCTTCTTCACTCACATAACTGTTGCCTAAGTTGGGATGGTGAAAAACAACCAGGACTCAGCCAGAAGGCCTACATGTGGCCACTCTAGTATGATGGCCTCAGGGTAGTAGTCAGACTTCTTATGTGGGAAATATGGCCATTTATCCCTCACTTTGGAGGTCACATAGTATCACTTCTGCTATACTCTTTTGGCCCAAGGAAACACAGCCCATCCAAACTCAAGGGGAGGGTACATAGACACCCCCCCCAACCTCTCAATAGGAGTAACAAAGAATTTGCAGATGGATTTTAATCCCACCACAGATAGAGTGACACATTTAAATCTCCCAGAAATGTTTAGAGGATATTAGTATTTGTACTTCACAGATGAAAAAAAACAAGATTCAAAGAAATTAAGCCAGTGTATTATTAGGTCACATGCCTAGAGAAAGGTGTCCAAGTTTGTCTAATTTCAGTGCCATTGATAATTTCATTTAGACTTTCCACCACCCTTGAGTCATCATCACATTGACATTGTCCTAATTCTAAACTCTTTGAGAGCACAGATTGTATCATTTCTTTCTTATTACATACATATGGCCTAAATACAGAAGTCAATAGTGAGACTTGTCATTAATATTAGCCAACTGATTTTCAATCTTTTCCCCTGCCAAAAGCATTGTATCTTTCATCTTGCTTTCCATCCTTATGTTGCATAGGTAAATAAACTTGACTGACACCAAGGATACTCACTCTCCAGGGAAAGAGGAAAAGTATGGCAGAAAGTCAAGTACACAAAAACAGAAGTTGTTTCTTTCTCATGAGAGACTATGGACTATGAGAAACAAACTGAGGACTTCAGAGGGGAGGGGGGTGGGGGAATGGGATAGACCGGTGATGGGTAGTAAGGAGGGCACGTATTGCATGGTGCACTGGGTGTTATACGCAACTAATGAGTCATCGAGCCTTACATCAGAAACCGGGGATGTACTGTATGGTGACTAACATAATATAATAAAAAATCATTAAAAAAAAAAAAAAAAAAAAGAAGTTGTTTCTTTCTTTCTTTTTTTTTTCTGTCAAAGAAAACAGTGCAAAATGTACCATTCATTAATTCAACAAATATTTATGGAGCACTGCTATTGACACACACTGTTCCAGGCAATGAAGATAACTGATGGACTAAAGCCCCTACCTTCATGGACTCACACTCTAGAGGCTGAGTTAGACAAATCAATAAAAATAAAATATGTCAGGTAATGATGAGTACATAAGAAAATGCGGGATAAGGGTGTAGAAAGTAACATGGTACTGTTTTAGATAGGGTGTCAGAGAACACAGTGTGAAAAGGTGACAAAGGAAACGAGGTTAGAAAGTCAATCAAGCGTTCTGCTGCATATGATCTGAGTGTGATGGGTAGACCTGTAAGAGCTGTAAAGCAATGGGGAGTGACATGATTTGGTTTACATTTTTTAACTTTGGCTTGTGATACTCTGAAAATAATTGATTAACGAAGGACACAGACTATTGAGGACAGTTACAAATTTTTGACACTCCTCTTATTGAAGGGTAGGATCTGTTTTTCCTCTCCTTGAAACTGGGCTGGCTCTGTAATTGTTGGACTAATAGAATGTAATGAAAGTGATGCTTTGCCAGTTGTCAAGATGAAGGCATTCAGAAGCTGGCAACTTCTACTTCTGGTGTCTTGGAACACTCATTCATGTAACCCAGCCACCACGCTGTGGAAAGCCTCAAGGAAAGACCCTTTTGGAGAGGAAGTGAGGACCCCAGATGAGAGCCCTGGATGAGCTCATAGCTTACCAGCTATATGAGTGAACCATCTCGAAAGCAGATCCTCTAGCTTCAGTCCAACTGTCCTGGGTGAAAATGCAAGACGTAGAGAAAAGCCATCAGGCTGAGCAACTCTGAACTTCCGACTCACAAAATTGGGAGCAAACGTTTCAGTATAGTTTGTTAGGTAACAATTAATGACTAGAACAAAGACTGAGAAAGGAGGCAGGAGGACCAAGGAGGGAACTCCTGCAATAATCTAAGGGGCTGAGTTTAGGTTGTTGTCAGTGAGAGGCTGAAAACTATTAAGAGTCAGGATGTGTTTTTACACAGAAAGAATTACTATTTACAATGGCCTAAAATATTGTGCCCAGAGTGAAAGTACAATGATCTGAAATTAATGGTAATGGGTTGCATTATTAAGTATTTTACTAAACGTCAGGTATTGTTCTAAAAGTCTCTTGTATGATTTACCTGATTTAAGCCTCGTGACAACCTATGAAGTGGGTACCATTATTACCCTCAGTCCCGTATGAGGAAACCAAGGAATGAAGGAATTAATTAACCCTCTGAAATTTCTTATTTGGGGACGAGTTTTCCTGGTAACTTGCATACAGGCTGGCTGTCTCCAGAAACTGTGTTCTCAACCAATTTTAACCTCTGTGTTATACAACATACACTGCAATCTGAGTTATTCCAGCAACTAGCTCTCTGACCTCTGATGAGTTACTTCACCTTCCTGGGACTCAGTTTTGTGATCTGTAAACTGCAGAGGCTAAAGAAGATGATGTATAATCTCTGAAAACTGTAACATCCTGTGATTCTAAAGGCCAGAATTCCTAGAATTGAGCCTGTTTTTTTCTGGAATTCAGAATGGATAACCTCAAGTGCAGTCACAAGAAATAAGAGACAGAAAGTTTATTACAGACCCTAGAGATACTCCAGGACCAACTCCCTCAAGACAAGAGCTTGTACCTAGAGCCAGCTGCAGCTTGTCTCCCTCCCTTCTTTCCTTCTGGCTCTATAGCTCAGTGTGACAGCAAGATCACCCACAGTTCAGCTTCTTCCCACCACTCCCCCCACCCCTTCAGGTCAGAAAATGCTGTTGAAAAAACTACAAGTTCTCTCTGGGGCCCAAAGACCAGACCAGCTCATCATGGATGTCCTTTTAGAAATTACCCCATTCCATGTAGAATGATTATTTTAGTGGGGAATGGAAAGATCCTGAGCCCTCCCTACCCACCCCCACTCACAAACCAAGAGAAAGGGTTGCTAATATTATTGGGCAGATTTCAGGTTACTGACAAAACCATATCAGATAGGGCCATTGTGCATTAAAAGATTCCACTGAAGGAATCACTTTTTTCTACTTCCAGCTTTTATGCCTTTGGGTAGTTAAGACCTGAACTGATTTGGTCACCTTGCTCTGGCCTCTGTCATTATCATGTTATATGGCCAGCAAGCTGAGCAAGATCTCCCCAGGAACCTGGCCACCTTGCTGTCTGTCATCCTGTTTCCATGTGGCTAAATGGCCAGATAAGTAAGTCAGGCTCTACCCTAGACCCATGTTATACTTTGCCACTCTCCCCATGAGGTAGGTTTTATTGAATGGGCCAAGATCTACTTGGAAACTGGTCTTCTTAATGCTTTTCCTTCTCTTCTGTCCACTGAACTGTAGCATTCTCATTCCTCTGGTCAAGGTCCTAGCTGGCAATGGTGGAGTCATGGTTCAGTGGGTGGAATCCCTATACATTCTGAAACAGAAAGACTGCCCACAACCACCTCTGGAACTGGTCACTAGGCTCTACTTTTCCCACAACTGGACATGTCTGGGCTTGGAAACATTTTCATCCTGATCTGTCCCCTATGCCTGTCCTCATTCTACTCTAGAAGGCATCAAAAAATAAATCTAGGCCTTCTTACATTTCTTTTTGTCTCCTGGAGCATTTTAAATTAACCACTGTGCCCTTCTTGAGCCATCACCCTGAACTATCATCAAGTCTTCTCTTCAGAAAAATTAAAATTCCCAATTTGACTGAATGCCTTCTCATGGGACATGGTTCCAGACCTCATGCCATTTTGCTCACTCACCTCTGGATGTGCTCTACGTTGTCAAAGCCCTTGTTTAGGTGGAGAATGAGCTTCCACAAGGGAGCACAATTCCAGATATTCTGTGGCCACCACAGAGCAGAATAGCACCTTCCCCTTTGTTTATATAATTCCTAATTTCTCTTTTGTGCAGTCAATGATTATGTTGAATTTTAAGCAGCTATATGACACTGGTGGCTCCCTATCGGCAGGTAGCTAAGGACTTGGGCTTAAATGGGAAAATTTAAGAAAATGACTAGGTCCCTGACTCCTTCCTTCTCTGAACCTAAACTCTTTCCTGGTCTAAAAGCCAATTTCTGAGGCTTCATGTACAAAGGCATTACCTGTTCTTGAGAAACATACTGTAGCTGGTTAGAATGGGAATCCAGGGACAGTATGGGGTAAGACTATTGAAGGGACAGGAGGGACCTCTAGAAGCAAAACCAGTGGAGCATTAACAGGAGCTTCTAGTAGCATTTCATTGGTCCCCACCCAGCCACTCACAGAGTTTAAGAAACTTGCCCCAGATTACAAAACTATTCAGTAATAGAGCTGAATAAATTTGTCTGAGTAGTGTTCTTGTCCACTACTCTATACTCTAATCTGCTAGTTTAAAACTTCTCAGATCACAGTCCATGGACCATTACATTAGAACCATAAAAATATGCATTCTTTGATGCCATACCAGTCTTCTTGAATCAGATTCTCTGATGGGACCCTGAAATCATCTTTTTTCACAAACTGTCCAAATGATTCTTAAGTACATCAATGTTTGGGAACCAGTATCTTAGGTAACTCCAATTAAACCATTCTCCATCTGGAAGAATAAGAGGTTAGAGACCAGAAAGCCCTTCAGCAAACTAACAAATTCTCCCAGGTGTGTAAGTGGAACCCCCTTCTCTCCTAGTCTTTAAGATTTACTAGATGGAAAAACAAAAACAAAAATAAAACAAACAAAAACCCCCTAACTTATTCCACAGAACATCCAATAGGGGTTAAGCAATAGTGCCAACGATACTTTTTTTTTTTCTTTTCTTTTTCTTTTCCTTTTTTTTTTTTTTTTGGTGGGAAAAGTGTTGATAAAAGCCAGTTGGTCTCATGAGACTAAAGATAAGAAGATCAAAAGATTTGAATAATTGCTAGTTACTGTTCTACTGGCAAACAATATTATTACCTGAACTATCAACACCTCAGGATCTCTATGATTTAGTGACTTGAAATGGGACAGAGTTCAAGAGACAAGACACAGCTCTAGAGGTAAATAGGAACAAACCATAAATGACCTTGTAGTCCTTGATAAAGAGTTTAGACTTTATCTCCTTTGAGATAAAGAGCTGTGACAGAAACTGGTTAATTGTTCCCCAACTCTCTTTTCTTTCCTTCTAAGTAAGAGACTGCAACTGGACTACATTTCCCAGCCTCCCTTTGGTTAGATGTGGTCATGTGGCTATTGTCCGGCCAATGGGCTATGGGTGAAAGTTTTATAGTCCACTTCCAGGCCTGGGACATAAAAACCTCCCATTCTATCCTCCAGGTTCTTTTTCTCCCCATCCACCAGCTAGAAGTTAAGGACTACAGAAATCTAAAAGTTGGTAGAGTCAAAAGAAGGAAGGAGACTGAGTCCCTGGCTCACCATGTTGAAAACGGCCTATTTGAACATTCATATTACACTATTGCTTGAACAAGAAATAAATTTTATTCCTTACTGACATCTGAGAGTTTATTCATTACAGCTAGCATTAACTAATACAGGAATTATAACAGGCCTTCGGTTAACATGATGAGTTCTTTGTATAGAAAAGCCACCTTGATGTGACACCACTTGGCAAAAATTAGATTCAAAGGTAAACAAGAACTTGAGTTGCTTACAAGGAATCTTTCTCTGTTTAAAATAAAAAAGAACAAAGATCAAACATACTAATGATCATGTGGCTCAAGATGATTTCTATGGGTCATTTACTTTAGTAACCTGCCTGTGGGCAGGTGAATATCCATCAACCAACAAATCAAAGGGTTGTTTACATAATTTCAAAGAGCTCCGATAATTATACTACCTCCCATAGTAACTCAGAATTGTTGTTTGTCTCAAGATATTTTTCTTCATGTATATAATTTTGCTACATTTGAAAAATATTTTCTGAACAAACAATTGGTAACGGAAGTCTGCTAGTTTCTCCCAAAATCCATTCTTCCTTTCTTCTAAACTATCATAGCTCTTGAAAGGCCCAAGACCAAGCAGTTAGAAACTGTTTTGCAGCCTCTCTTGCAGCTAGGTAAGACTATTTGACTAAGTTCTTTCTGATAGAATGGAATGAAATTCTTGAATGTAACCAACTCCAGCCATAGAGAACATTTGTTCATGTAATTGACAGCAGAGTGCCCTTTCAGACTTCCTGGCAACTAGGTGCACTCAATAAATGTTAAATTACTTTCTACCCCTTGTTATCTCTGTCATAAACTCAAAACAATATGATTAATGTGATACTAGGGGTGCCTGGGTTGCTCAATCAGTTAAGCTTCTGACTCTTGATTTCAGCTCGGGTCATGATCTCAGGGTTGTGAGTTTCAAGCCCCTAGTCAGGTGTGGAGCCTGCTTAAGATTCTCATTCTCCCTCTGACCTTCCCCCCACTCGAGATCTCTCTCTCTCTTTCTCTTAAAAAAAAATGTTTAAAAAATATCCTTAATGTGATACTATTTTCTGAGTGGGAGGAAATGGAAGTAGAGGAACGAGAAATTAACCTTTCTGGTACGTAGTACCATATTTTAAGATTCCCATTTGGTGCTCCATTTCTAGGCCCACAGTGTCTCCTTAAAAAAAAGAGAAACATTATAAAATATGTCTGAAGCAGCCATCAGTTATCCCCTCTTTCTCACATTTATAAATGACATTCATCTTCAAATCTTTATAAAACTAACCAGCATAATTTTTGTAATTGGGAAAAATACAGCAAGTACAAAGAACTGGAAAATGCAAAATTCTTATAATTTCATCCATAGTGGTAACTGTATTATTCTGGTTTTAAAATATATATGTATTTACATATATATAAATATTATATATATATATAATATATAATTATATATATTAAATATATAAGTGTATATACATATATATTAATATATTTAATTCCTTTTTATTAATATCTAATATATACATTTAAATAAATATATAATATATACTATATCATTTTTTCACAAAAATAAGATCATAAATGCATGGAGATAGGTAACTGTTCTTTTAGTCCTTTTTTTAAATAACAGCTTTATTGAGGTATAATTTACATAGTGTGCAATACAGTTTTAAAGCGTACAGTATAGTTTTTTTTAGTATATTTAGAGTTTGCAAGCATCCAATTGCAGAAAATTTTCACAACTCCAAAACAAAACTTAATATCCATTAGCAGTCACTCCCGATTCCCTCCTTTGGCTAGGCCCTGGAAATCACTACTTTCTGTCTCGATGTAACTGTCTGCTATAGACATTTTGTATCAATGGAATAGTATATTATGTGGCCTTTTGTGGCTGTCTTCCTTAACTTAACATGTTTCCAAGTTTCATCCATGTTGTAGCATGTATCAGTATCAGTACTTTATTCCATTTTTAGGCCAAATAATATTCCATTGTATGGACAGACCACATTTTATTTACCCATTCATCAGCTGATGAACATTTAGGTTGATAACTTGCTTTTTGGCTTATCAAATTTTTATTAACATGGAATTAAGAATCTGTTTCATGCCTGTGGAGTATTCCACTGAAGAAGAACCAATGCATTGAATGAGACCCACCATGTTTCTTAATCCAATTCCCTGTTTACAAAGTATCTTGCAATAAACATCCCAATAGACAAACCTTAGCAATTCTGTCTCGCTTTAAGTTAGAGTTGGGCACCTAGAATGGGATTGACATTTTCCTTAATGCCACTGTATTCTGGGAGGGAAGGTAAGTGCAAATATGGGGAGTAATAGGGCAATGGGTAAGAGATCCAGGCCATTTTCTTATCCTCCATCAGGAAAAACAGTTTAGGAAGACACCCCTGAAAATGGCTATAATCCTACAAATAAAATTATTTGCCTGACCAAGGGCAGACATAGGTCACAGACTGCCAG
>NW_024423343.1:79714769-79768945 GCF_017311325.1 Ursus maritimus | reverse complement strand
GTGAATATCCATCAACCAACAAATCAAAGGGTTGTTTACATAATTTCAAAGAGCTCCGATAATTATACTACCTCCCATAGTAACTCAGAATTGTTGTTTGTCTCAAGATATTTTTCTTCATGTATATAATTTTGCTACATTTGAAAAATATTTTCTGAACAAACAATTGGTAACGGAAGTCTGCTAGTTTCTCCCAAAATCCATTCTTCCTTTCTTCTAAACTATCATAGCTCTTGAAAGGCCCAAGACCAAGCAGTTAGAAACTGTTTTGCAGCCTCTCTTGCAGCTAGGTAAGACTATTTGACTAAGTTCTTTCTGATAGAATGGAATGAAATTCTTGAATGTAACCAACTCCAGCCATAGAGAACATTTGTTCATGTAATTGACAGCAGAGTGCCCTTTCAGACTTCCTGGCAACTAGGTGCACTCAATAAATGTTAAATTACTTTCTACCCCTTGTTATCTCTGTCATAAACTCAAAACAATATGATTAATGTGATACTAGGGGTGCCTGGGTTGCTCAATCAGTTAAGCTTCTGACTCTTGATTTCAGCTCGGGTCATGATCTCAGGGTTGTGAGTTTCAAGCCCCTAGTCAGGTGTGGAGCCTGCTTAAGATTCTCATTCTCCCTCTGACCTTCCCCCCACTCGAGATCTCTCTCTCTCTTTCTCTTAAAAAAAAATGTTTAAAAAATATCCTTAATGTGATACTATTTTCTGAGTGGGAGGAAATGGAAGTAGAGGAACGAGAAATTAACCTTTCTGGTACGTAGTACCATATTTTAAGATTCCCATTTGGTGCTCCATTTCTAGGCCCACAGTGTCTCCTTAAAAAAAAGAGAAACATTATAAAATATGTCTGAAGCAGCCATCAGTTATCCCCTCTTTCTCACATTTATAAATGACATTCATCTTCAAATCTTTATAAAACTAACCAGCATAATTTTTGTAATTGGGAAAAATACAGCAAGTACAAAGAACTGGAAAATGCAAAATTCTTATAATTTCATCCATAGTGGTAACTGTATTATTCTGGTTTTAAAATATATATGTATTTACATATATATAAATATTATATATATATATAATATATAATTATATATATTAAATATATAAGTGTATATACATATATATTAATATATTTAATTCCTTTTTATTAATATCTAATATATACATTTAAATAAATATATAATATATACTATATCATTTTTTCACAAAAATAAGATCATAAATGCATGGAGATAGGTAACTGTTCTTTTAGTCCTTTTTTTAAATAACAGCTTTATTGAGGTATAATTTACATAGTGTGCAATACAGTTTTAAAGCGTACAGTATAGTTTTTTTTAGTATATTTAGAGTTTGCAAGCATCCAATTGCAGAAAATTTTCACAACTCCAAAACAAAACTTAATATCCATTAGCAGTCACTCCCGATTCCCTCCTTTGGCTAGGCCCTGGAAATCACTACTTTCTGTCTCGATGTAACTGTCTGCTATAGACATTTTGTATCAATGGAATAGTATATTATGTGGCCTTTTGTGGCTGTCTTCCTTAACTTAACATGTTTCCAAGTTTCATCCATGTTGTAGCATGTATCAGTATCAGTACTTTATTCCATTTTTAGGCCAAATAATATTCCATTGTATGGACAGACCACATTTTATTTACCCATTCATCAGCTGATGAACATTTAGGTTGATAACTTGCTTTTTGGCTTATCAAATTTTTATTAACATGGAATTAAGAATCTGTTTCATGCCTGTGGAGTATTCCACTGAAGAAGAACCAATGCATTGAATGAGACCCACCATGTTTCTTAATCCAATTCCCTGTTTACAAAGTATCTTGCAATAAACATCCCAATAGACAAACCTTAGCAATTCTGTCTCGCTTTAAGTTAGAGTTGGGCACCTAGAATGGGATTGACATTTTCCTTAATGCCACTGTATTCTGGGAGGGAAGGTAAGTGCAAATATGGGGAGTAATAGGGCAATGGGTAAGAGATCCAGGCCATTTTCTTATCCTCCATCAGGAAAAACAGTTTAGGAAGACACCCCTGAAAATGGCTATAATCCTACAAATAAAATTATTTGCCTGACCAAGGGCAGACATAGGTCACAGACTGCCAGCGTGTGGTTCTAGCCTCTTTCAGACCTCAAGCAGCCTGAGGCAGTACTCTCTCAGCCCCAAAAGGCTGAATATAAATTGTGCTTGTTGGCACTTTCTGCTGACGTGCTGCCTGACACATGGCTAAAAGCCTTTCTCAGAGCCGAGAATAAATTCCAAGACAGCAATGACAGCTATAACAATGATGCCACATGTTAAAGCGTTTAAAAACCCTCATCAGGAGTAGTCATCCAACACAACATCCTTTCCATAGATGGATCCTGCGCACTGGAAGACAATGGGGAGGAGGCTGTGCGCTGCTAAAGAAGGGGAGAAGAAAGATTGTTCTGCAAAAGGTTATCAGAGGGAGGTTTTTAGGCACTATTTAGATGAAGTTGTCCCTGTTCCGCCCTTACCTCTCCAAGCCCAAAGGGATCAAGTTCTTCTAAGGCATTTCAGTCATGAGCAGATGTCTACTGTGCAACAAGAAAATGAGACAAAGGGGAATACAGCATCGCTTGAAAGAGCATAATAAACACAAATTATGCTGCCTCCAATGGACCGTACGGCTTTCATTTGCAGTCTGGCTTATTCCACGTGATTTGTTTCAGAAGGATTCAGGTTTGTTCTGGAAGGGGATGGCGGGAGGTGGGTAAGCTGACATTGTGTCCTGAGGATCAGCTTCTGTGGGGTGTCCACACAGGACATGTGCTCTAAGAGCATTTTGAGGGCTTAACATTAAGGTTTTGCAAAATCACGAAAGGGGAAAGTTTGCCAGCCTCTTTGAAGAGAGAAAATTTATCCCTTTTTAGCAAGAACTTGCCGCAGACTAATTTTTTAACCAATAAAACTATGTGTGTGCATGTGTATGTGTGTGTGTTTTCAGAGAGTTGTTTTGCAAAAGGAACATGCCTTGAGATTTACAAGAAGAATTGGCAACATGAAGCGAACTGAGGGACCTTCTTGAGTCAAAAGAAAAAAAAAATCCCCGGTGGTTTCTGGCTCACAGATACTCTGCAAAATGTCCTGGGATGGGGACCATCTGGACAAAGATATTCCCACCCCACCAAACAAAATGCAAGTTAGAAAACAGGAAAAACACACCCCCACACACAAAGCGAGCCAAGAAGCCAAATGATTGAAGGGCAACAACTTCGCACAATGCAGGAGGAAGTGGAGCTCCCCAGGCACCTTGGGAAGCAGAACTGCTCGCAATCCTGGGGGATGCCCCCCAGAACACCTCAGGAGAGGAAAGGAGCATAAGTCCTGAAGAATGTGGGGCTAGAGAAGACTGCCTGGCAAAAAGAGAAATGGGAAGATAGGAAACGGAGAAATCTCATTTTCGTAACCATCTTCCATGCTGTCTCCAAGCACTCAAAAACTGGTCAAAATAAAGGCTACTTTCTGGAATGCTTTGAATGATAGAATGACCATTTCTTGGGATTCTTTAGTATGTTTAAACTGTTATGAGGTCTAAAAGGGTGCAAGATTTCCTCAGCTGAATCAGATGAACAGTCAAGTTATCAAACATATAAACAAGCATGCAAGATAGTCACAAACACCCAAGAAAATTTCATCGGCATGATATACAATCTGTAAACCTAACCAAACCTTTTTATTTTGCTAGTGTTTACTATAACACTTCTAAAATTCTTCTACTGGACTAGATTTTCCAAATTTATAGATTTGAAAAAAAAAAAACTTTCATCGTAGTCATTAGAGGTCAATGGGAATAACACACATATGTGTGCTATGGTATTACTGTTGTTTTCATGGTGCTGGTTTTCCAAGTAAAGATATCAGGCTCCCCATTCTTTACATAGAAAAATTACCAATGATTTTATTTGGAGTGGAGTCTAAACACATAAAACATTGCTTTCCCATCAGAGTGGTGAAGGCATGCCTTCCTCTGCATCTCATAGCTGAACACCTCAATCTTCCCCCTCTTCCGATAAACCACTTCAACATCTAATTCTTGTCACTGTATCTTTGAACTGTGTAATCAGAGTCTTTCCTGCCCATCAGCAGCCCATCCTTCTCCATTTAAGAAAGCTGTTGATTATGGACTTCTGCTTTCTAGAACAGCTATCCCCAACTTGTGGTCCACCATTCTGTGCTGGTCCAAAAAGACTTGGCAAGTGATCCAAAGTGTCCTCCCTACATAGAGGCGAAGTAAAGGCAAGTTGACTGTGTCTGTCAAATGAAATAGCCTCACAAAGACACAGAGGGAATCACTGATCCAGACCACAGGATAGTCTCCAGCTATTATCAGAGTTTTAAAAAAGAAAATCAATCCATATGGCCCAGCCAGAAACACTGTGGTCCTGGTTGCTAAGCATCCACTTTCTAGTCAGGAATTTTGCCTCACCATCCCCCTTCCATTACTTTGTGATTTTTTTCTAAAATGCTTTTGTGTGTGTATGTGTGTATCTCTCCATCTTCCCCTCTGATAGGAGATAAAAAGATACAGGCACTTTAAGACTAATCTATTTAGAAAAAAGAAAGTGAAGAAAGTTCTGTGGTAGTCTTCCTTCCTTCCTTCCTTCCTTCCTTCCTTCCTTCCTTCCTTCCCTCTTTCCTTCCTTCCTTCCTTTTTTCTTTTTTGGCAATGGAATGCTTTTCCCCAGAAGAATATTAAAATTAACCCCACTATATACAAAGGTAAAAGTGGGAGTGCTCTGGTCAGATGGGATAAAGGAGCCTGGTCCTTACTCCATCTCCCCCTTCCCGTACTGCTTTCCTCTGTCAGCCACAGAGACTAATCCACTGAGTCCTAGGGATCCACAAGAGGTCTGAAAACCATTGGTTTAGTAGAAAGATCATTGGGTGGGTGTCAGGAGACCCAGATTTTCATCTAGAAATGGAGCTCAGGCCATTGTCATCCCATGTCAGGAACCAGAAGGACCAGGATTATCTAAGAGGTAAGAGACAGTCTCAACAGTCACCCTGGTGGAAGAGAGTTGGCATAGCTCCCATACTTCAACAAAAGTAGCTCTTCTTACAGCTGGTTCCTATATTGGGGTTTCACAGTGAGAATTTGTAAAACTCATCGAACAGGTGATCTCTAAGAGCACTTCAAATCATGAAATCCTATACTAAGGTTCTACTTAATTGTAGTCCATCTAACTTTTTTTTGGAGAAAATACTATCAGAATGGCCACAGAATATAGCCAATTTATTCATTTGTCAGCTGCTGAGCAAATATTAATAGTATTTTCCGTGCTCCCTCCTTTGTTATGCTTAAATTACCATAGTAAAGATATCTGGCTACTTCTTTCAGAAATGAAAGATAATCATGACAGTTCAGGAAGCAAGGTATTACTTAATTCAGTTCTCTTCCTTAAAAATGGTTTATTACAGCCATGTACATAAGATGTAATCACTTTAAACCCAGTTAACTTTATGAGTTTGACCCAATTCAAATTTCTTAGCTGCAGTGCTGCTCCCAAGCACACACATATTAGAAACTCATCTTCTTTGTGGTTCCTCAAATTATACCAAACATTAGTAGGTTGTTTGTATAAAAATTACATATTGAAGAAACGATGGAAGTATCATAAATAACTTTTTGGAAAAAAAATTAATCCCCAAATAAACTAACTTTACCTTTGACTATTACCTTCCAGTTCCTCTGTATACTTTACAAAGCTATTACCATGCTGTCCATATCAATTTACAATACGATTTTCAATTATTTTGTAAAGAGTATTAAGTTCCTACATTTTCTTCCTGGTTCTGACTGGTAAAGACTGTGGAATATCCCATTGTGTTGATGCATTATAGTTTGTTAACCATTCCCTGACTGTATTTCAGTCAGAGATCAAACAGCAAGAAAAGCTCAGAATCATAATGTCAGAGGTTGTAGTTCTGCTTATGAAGGCCTATCTCTGAACCACCAAAATACTTTGTTAGTCTCTGCTTGTCTCACATTACCACTGGGTCCAAGGGTCAGCAGGGCCTCGCTTAATGTTCTCAAGGCTAGAAAATATACATGGCAAATAGGGTGCAAAATGCATACCATAGAGGGACTTTTCAGCCTGCCTTGGTCTCTAAATACAGAGAAATTTGGAAATGTGAGCCTGCACATTTGCAGCAGGTTTTGATCAAGGATCCCAGGTTGTAGACACTACCATAGCCAGGCCATTCTTGGTTACCTCTGATTCTGCCTTCCAGGAAAATCTAAGTCAGAAATTTCTATACAGGTAACTCAGTTGCAAAGTAATTTCTTCTTTTAGGAAGGATTTTTGTCAAATATCATGTGAACTATTGTGAAATAAATTCCCAAGCTTTGGAGCTGGAAATTTTTAAGGATGGATCCACGGGTGGTAGCTAGGAAATATGTCCCCATCTAAACACACTTCGGTTTGGTGTTCTACGAGCAGTTGGACATTGTGAACAAAGCTTTTGTCACCTGTTAAAACATCAAGTGACACTGAGCCTTCAGAATGGATAGGCCTTGATTTCTTCTTCAACCAGAATGTGGTTTTCAGATGTAGTGGGTGATTATTTTGGTTATGTTCCACATATGTTCAGAGGGTTTGTCAACAAGAGCCTAAAAATGTCGCTTTTTAGAAACCTTCCTTTTGTTCTTCTTTTACTGTTAGTCCCTGTCATTCTTGCTCTAAAACATGCTAAAAAATTCCAACCTTCTAATGCTGTTTGCACCTTTCTAATGCTCGTAGCAGGTACATGGGGCTGTATAAATACTAACGAGGAAATCAGCCTCTGAAAAGTGCTAAATAATCACATTGTTGGAGTTATAACAGCAATACAAAGCACTTTCATTTTCACAAGTACATTTTGAATGTAATAAAATAAAGAGTGTTAGTTAAACAGAGACATTTGCACCATGGGAGGTTGTAGAACTATTCAAAGGTAACATTGATAGAGGTTAATATATGAAAGAGGCTGTTGGGAACAGATTATTATTATTTTAAGTGGAAATATACTTACATCATTCAAAAGGAATAGAACTGCAATCTTATTATGACGGGTCCTCAAGTTTGTGATTTAAAAAAACATACAAATTTGCATGTGATTAATATATCATTCACTAAAAGCTGAAATGCCTCCAGCATTTTCCCATCCTCTTTCTTTTTTCACTAAAACCTTCCAAGTTCAGTACATCAACTTGGGACAGACTACTAGCTTGGACTGAACTTTGATTCTCAGCAACCACAATCATGCACAGAATAATGACCAGTTTCCTCAGTGGCCCCCAGAGCTCACGTGTCTAAGAAAATGGAATTCTGGCCTTTGTCTTCCCCTAGGGTATCCATTATTGGGACTTTGAAAATGAGAACTCCATTGTAATCAACAACAACAACTACCCAGCAGCATTTTGTGCCAAAAATAAGTATACTTTAGGCCTTCCTCTACACCCCTTCTTTTAAAATTTCAAAACTGCATTTGGACAATCGCTAATTTTTTTGAGAATTTTATTGACTCATCCAGTCATAGCAAAGATATACGCACAAAGTAGTACTTACCTTTCCAGAATTGTCCTAAATGCATTTAAAACTCTCTTTTTACTTTCCTTGCCTCCCAACCTTATGCTTTATACAAGGAAAATTTAAAGATATATTGGGTTCTTTTAGTACCTTGGGCCAGCACGATCTGTCCTTAATGAAGAGTATTCCTTCAAACATGTTTTTTAAAAACTTTCCTTGCCAAAGTCATTGTATACTAGAAAGGCAGAAAATGTCTTTATTATTGCCTCTACTCTTTCTTTGCAACCCTCACAACTCCTTAGTCATCAACTACTTCATTGTCAGAATGCTCAAAGATGTGTCTTTAATACTAGATATAATAATAATAATAATAATAATAATAATAATACCCCCTCAAAAAAGTTATAGTTCTGGGCCTCAGGGAGCTTACAAACATGCCTTATTATTCTAACTCGTAGGGTGTTCATTGATGGGCAAGAATCTCTAATTCTCTATCAGTTTGTCCGCATTGTAAACAGTTTAAGTTTCAGTAAACAAACATCTCGCTAGACCCTAGGAAAACAGCAGAGCGTATTAATCTAAAACAGACATTAAATCAAATTGCACTTTAGCTGTTTGATATGCCACAATCACTTCTCCAATCCTCAGTGTCATCATCTGTAAAATAGGATAATTATGCTTACTGGGATTCTTGTAAAGATTTAATAAAATGTTTGTGAAGTAGCTACCTCCAGACTTGACACAAAATAAGGCAAAAAATAAGGTGGTTTTTTCATTAGCTTTGTATTTAATCTTACCCGTGATGGCCACTTGCCCAAGACTAAATGATTATACCCTCTATGCGTGTTGAACTCCACCTGTCTTGTTATCTTCCTTCTGATGGTCTGTTAACTTATATTCTCAAATTACTGCTTGTTTGAACTTCTCACCTGGATTATAAATGCGTTTAGGAAAAGGATTGTATCATACGCTTTTCTGCGGGAGAATACCTGGGGAGAAGATCACTCGTGGAGCACTCTTAGGTACAAAGTGCTCCACACACTGTCAATCACACAGCAGGCCTTCCTGAGAGCTTGCTGTCTACATATGGATATATCAAGATGGTTCATAGGCCTCCAAAGGTTTACCTTGGGTAGAAGTAACTTTTCACATTTGGGTCCTTATTTTGTAGAAGGCTCGTGTTTAAAATAATGGCACCACTCCTTTCGGTGTAGTTTTACACTGCCAGCAAATCTTCCTGTTTAAGTGTAAACATCTCAACGTGAGCAGGAAGTTCAAGCTCTGCTAGAAAACGTTCATGTACAATAAACACAGAGTAATAAAGATATCACAATTTTAATGCAAGTCTGCAGGGAGCCCAAGGATCTCACAATCATATAATGTTATAATTGCAAAATACTTTTAATGAGCATCTGTAGGAATTGAGTTATAATGCCTTTTTTCAAAAGATTTGCAACATGACACGAATTCTTCATCGAAGTGAACCTCACGTTAGCATCCAACTTAAAGCGTTACAAAAACGACATTATTGCCCAACATCTGTTTTCTCATCTGATGATTCTGTTGTAAGATTATAATGGTGAAGTTATTTCAGCAGAAGCCAAGAAAGACCTTTATGCTGCCATTTTCCTTAGATTACTTTCCCATTACTCCCACATCAGGCTCATGGCTGGGAGCATAGACAATCATCTGGTCAGAGGAGATAGTAGGATGTAACCTTAGCCCGTTCTCAGATTCCACGCAGGGCCCTACCTTATCTGCTCTAAAGAAATGATTGTCTATTTGTTAAGCAATATAGTAGTTGGGATGCTCTGAATGTTTGTGTCCCTCCTCCCCAGTTCTCATAGTGAAATCCTAATACGCAACGTGATGGTATTCAGAGGTAGGGTCTTTGGGAGGTGCCTAGGTCCCTAGCACCTAAGGGTAGCGCTCACATGAATGGGATTAGTGCCCTTGTAAAAGAGACCACAGAGAACCTTTGCCCCTTCCACCATGTGAGGATGCCAGGAGAAGGTACCAGCTACGAACCAGGAAGAGGGTCCTCGAAGACAACCACACTGGTGCTTGATCTTAGATTTCTCAGCCTTTCAAACTGTGAGAAATAAATGCTGGTTGTTCTTAAGCTACTCAGTCTGCCGTATTTTGTTATGGCAGCCTGAATGGACTAAGACAGTTGTCATTATCAAACACAAATTCTAGAAATCCAGAAAGAAAATGTGTTCTGATTTCAATTCTATTTTAATAAATTATATTTCTTTCTTTGGCCCCAAAGTGTCATAAGTTGAAAGATCCACAATAAATGTGATGATCTGTTTACTGGTAAGATATGGAGATATTCTTTCATGGACAGAGGTTGTTACTAAAAGCCATCATGCTGTTCTTTGGTAAAAGCAACTACTATACATGTGATTAGTAGAAAATTCTTTTTGCATATTTAATCTGTTTGAAATAATCCACTCACACTAAATTTGTAATCAGTGGCCTCCACTACCATACCTCATATATAAATGGGATTCAATTACATGCTGAAAAAATAAGTAACTTATATATACATGGAACTTTTATTAAAGCCTTGAATTTTATATTCTTGACATTAACAAACCAAACCTCACTAACTTTCATGGTGACACTAAATATTAAACACATATTCGCTCATTCATATTTTTGGAAGACATGTTGTATGAGGAAAGGAATAGATTTCATGAATTTCTTGGAAGATACAAGGCTAAAGTATGAGCTTGGTATTTCCAGAATAAACAAGAAGACGGGAAAAACTTTTAAGGTAATGTGAGCACATTGCCATTGCCATTGCCATTACTGGAGAGAATAGAGTCACTCAAATAGAGAGACTGATTTTTCACCTCAGTTATAATTTTTATGTTGAATGTGTTCTGTTATTACATATAGGGACAGCCTATAGCACGCTGCCTCAGACACAGGAAAGACATGCAATAAAATGCTAAGTGTCATCTTCCATTCAAAATTAGGGATGTCTGGGTGGCTCAGTCAGTTAAGCGTCTGCCTTCGGCTCAGGTCCTGGGATCGAGCCCCATGTTGGGCTCCTTGCTCAGCAGGGAGCCTGCTTATCCCTCTGCTTGCAGCTCCCCCTGCTTGTGCTCTCTCTTACCGTCTCTCTGACAAATAAATAAGATCTTAAACAAAAAACAAAATTAAAATAAGAATAGGAGCAGCAAAGTTCTCAAGCTATAGATGCCCTGCATCTTGCCCCCATTTTTCTGGTTAAGAAGAGCCAAAGTCAGCTGCTGGAGAGCAGGGACTGCCTCTTTTATTCCTTGCTGCATCTCTAGGATCCAGAGTGGTGTCTGGCACATAACAGGCATTCAGTAAGTGATTGTTGGCCAACTAACCATCTCCTCCCCTCCCACCCCCAATCACCCCATCCTTGCCTCTCCTCCTCTGATACCATTGGATGCTACACCCAAGAGGAAAGAGCAGGCAAGGAAGAGAGAGGAACGTGGGTCAGGGCTGGGTATCTGGATGAAGGAGGCATCAAGTCTTGGGACTATATCCTCTGACTTCGATTGTATGGTCTCTTTTTAGCTCTAAGTCACCTATAAAAGCATTAAAAATTAATGCAGAAATGCACATTAGGACTTGACTGTTCATTCTGGTAAGTAACACTTTGATTGAAAATTTGTTAATAAAAAATATTTCTTCAAACTTCACAGAGGTTTCCATCTTAATCAATAAGACCTTTGGAATAAGTCAGAATGGCAGGAGATTCAGATGAGAAAAACATTTTAAAATGCAAATCAATATAGGAATCCCATAAAAAGATTGAAAAGCAGTGTTAGAAAAGAAAGAAAGAAAGAAAGAAAGAAAGAAAGAAAGAAAGAAAGAAAGAAAGAACAACTAAGTCCTTACTCTATTTTCTGAAACAAAAATTGAACCAGGCATGGTGTATTGAATCACTTCAAAGGGTCATCCATCTCCAGATTAGAAAAACATCACATTCTGGGATGCCATGGTATTGGCAGGTTTGGAAATCAGCCTCGTTTCTGCTCAATCATTTAAAAATATATATATATATAAGATTTGAGCCGTAATCTTTGCGGCTGCTCCAGAAAAAAAAAAACAGTATTTATACACGTTGTTATTTACACATGCTTACACAGAGACATATACACATACACATAAGGAAAAAATGTGCCTACATTTGATCCACATTCTTTTTTAAGCCAATATTCAGAAATATCCAACTTGAATTCTAAACTCCATCAGCATGGTTTTACTGCCTATTATTCCTCATTTCAGCCCACTAGATATAATANNNACAAATAATGCAGCACAAATACTCTGTCGGCAATGTGGGAATAATGCTAAATACAGCCAGAACTCTATTAAAACACACACGCACACATACACACACACACACACACACACACACACACACACACGTGCATGAACGCTTGAGCTTAAGCAACATGTAAGCCAGAGATTATTTTCTTCATTGCTTGAATCAAGAAGAATTTAACTTATTTTATAATGTTATATTCTTATGAGACATTGAGAATTTTTAGCCAAAAGAACGTTTATATTCTAACAGTTATATTTGATTTTTTAAAAGTCAGCTTAATAAGCCAGCCACATTTCTGGAAACATTTAGGTCCTCTCAGCCTGGTATTGTGGGGAGGAGGAGGATGTTGCATTGCAATAATGAATTATAGATATTCTCCACCGAATTGAAATTTCACTGCTATTAGTAAAATAGGATATAATTCTAAAGGAATGTTGGAGTATTCTTGAACATATGGGGCAAATTATAAGATAAAATAAGTCAAATGAGAGATGTACTGTCATTATGTAGAAAGAATTGGCTGACTTCAAGAGATGTGAGTCTTGAAATCAAAGGCCAAAGGTCACTTACCCCACATGTATGCACTCAGTAAATGTTGCCTTAAATAATGAATAAATGTTAATTCAAATAATAAGTCTCCGCTTTACAGACTAACAAGTTGTGATGCAGAAAATACAAATATCTTGGCCAGATCACACTTTTGGAAGCTAGAGCTTGAAGCCCAGATCTGAGTCCCCAGCAGCAGCATGGCTCCCCACCATACAGACAGCTCAGGTGTAGACACACCCAATCTTGCAATGGGAAGAGAGGAAAGAGCTGTAGGGAAGGAGACAGGGAAAGAGAAAGGAAATGTATAGGATCATATGGGGAGGAATGGGAGCAGTCAGAGTCCAATATGACAAGCCCAGAGGATGGGAGCCAAATTCAAGTCCATCTCAAGCAGGAATGGTTTCCAGGCAGGAGAGAGAGGACTTCAAGACTTCTACAAGATGGTAGTGCTTGTTAGGGAGCAGGGTAATACAATAGAGATAAGACAGGTGAAAGCCAAGTCACGAAGAGACTCCTGGCCTACTGGCAAGGGGTCCAAAGTAAACCCCCAAACTCTGAGTGCATTCACCTTCCACATGGAGGAAATGCAGCAGAGAGAACAGAGGCCAGGACTCTATGCAGAATATCAGTTGGGATAGCCTGACCCCACATGGATGGTAAGGCCTCAGTATGAGCCATTGCTAGACCAAGACTACAATAGCTTCAAGACACTTGGAAAGCCTGTCATTTTTTCCAAACCCTACTTCTAATAGGAATGTGGCTACAGACACCATAACCATTTGGTGCCCACTGGTTCCACGGCTCTGGAAGGGCTGAGCCTGCCAGGGTGCAGGTAGGTAGGACTGATGCAACCCATCCAGAACCGCTCCCATAAAACACATGGCATCCGATGTCCCCATGTCACAAAAATGGGCATAAATGTTGGCTTGGTAATTTCAAGGCCACATAATAATCAGTCAAAAGGTATAGATACTAAGATTGCAGTAAAAATTGAGTTTCATTATAGAAGTCAACTAAAAGAAGCAAAATGATGGACATGGTGCTATGGAAGACAGCATGAATGGAAAAACATGGAAAAGAAAGTTTAAACTCGGTCTTGCTAGTGTGAACTATCAATATGCATTTTAACCAAAAATTGTAAGGGACTTTTAATAATAATACTATACGCAGAGATTGATTCTGATACTCTCTTATTTGAAAATTAAGTGCATGTATTGGGAATACAACTTGACTGTAAGTATACTAAGCCTTAAAAGTTGTGTTTATACCTAGTAATTCTGCTTTTAAGTATCCATCATGAAGAAATAATCTGGGATTCAGATACTCTTAAAACTACAAGGTTCACCACACTACTACAATACTGAAGAAAGCTGAAATCGCCTAAATATCCAAAACCAGGTGAATTACAGTACATATGTTCCATAAAGCATTAAGTAATCATTAAGCATGTTGATTTTGAAGAATTTTAAATACGATACTGTTTGTTAACATAGACTATAAAATTATTATATGGCACATGATCCCCATCATATTTGTGTATGTATACAAAGAAATGTGTCCCTATGCTTTTGTCCATATATATTTCATACACATATATCTATATCTATATCTATATACATAGATATAAAACAGATATAGATGAAAAAATTTATTTATATAAGACACAGGAAAAGACTAAAAGGAAATTAAATTAAACAGAACTTCATCAAAGCATAGTACTTTTTTAAAAAAAGGTTTTATTTAAATTCCACTTAGTTAACATACGGTATAAGATTTGTTTCAGGTGTACGTATACAATATAGTGATTCAACACTTCACGCAACACCCGGTGCTCCAGCAAGTGCCCTCCTTAATCCCCATCACCTGTTTTACCCATGCCCCAACCCACCTCCCCTCCCCATCAGTAACCATCAGTTTGTTCCCTATAGTTAAAAGTCTGTTTCTCAGTTTGCCTCTCTCTCTCTCTTTTTTCCTTTGCTCATTTGTTTTAAAACATAGTACTTTGGATGATTTTTATTTTATTTACTTTGAGCAAAGTTTCCTACAATGAACCTTTTTATATATTGCTTTTCACAGTCATAAACATACAGTAAGTTGTTCCTTTATATTGGTCTGTTTTTCATTTTAGATGAAAGACATACCTTGGACTTTGGAGCCATGTAGCTTTGTGCTAAAGTCCTATTTTGTCCCTTACACCACCTCTATGATCTTGGGCAGATTATTTATCTTCTCTGAGATGAATTTGCCTCATAAGTAAAATAGAGATAATATCACCTCAAAGACTTTTGAAGATTAAATAAGAACAGGAAAATATAACATCTATCATGATACCTGAAAATGGTTTAAAGATTCAATAAATGGCAGCTATTATAATATTATTCTTAGTGACCTTGCCCCCACAAATCTACCATTCTACCTCATTTACTTTTCAAATGTAGTCCTCCAGGTTTATAATGATGTTCAAGGGATCCTGGGTGGCTCAGTCAATTAAGCGCCTGCCTTGGGTTCAGATCATGGTCCTAGGGTCCCGAGATTGAGCGCTGCATCGGGGTCCCTGCTCAGTGGGGAGTCCCCTTCTTCCTCTCCCTCTCCCTCTCCCCCCTCCCAATCATGTGCTCTCTCTCTCTCAAATAGATAAAAATCTTTAAAAACAAATAGATAAAAATCTTTAAAAACATAATGACGATAAATTAGCACCCTATCCCAGGCAGTATATTGCCTCCAGGGTTATAAGGGACTTGACTGTAAGGTGAGAAAAGAAATCGATTTAGAACAACATTATATATACAACTAAGTTCCAGCAATTTCCCTGGCAATTCATTCTAGCCCCGTGATTACCTTCCTCCATATCTGAGGAGGGATTTCTTTTCTTTTGTTTTAAGATTTTATTTATTTGTAAGTGAGAGAGTGTGCACAAGCAGTGGGAAGGGGCGGAGGGAGAAGGAGAAACATACTCTCCACTGAGCAGGGAGCCCAACATGGGGCTCTATCCCAGGACCCCGGGATCATGACCCGAGTGGAAGGCAGACACTTAACCCACTGAGCCACCCAGGCGACCCCCATATCTGAGGATTTTTAAGATCACTGCTACAGTAGTCCCCCCTTAACCACAAGGGATATGTTCTAAGACCCCCAGAGAATGCCTGAAACTGTGGATAGTACCAAATCCCATACATACTATGTTTTTCCTATGTACCTATACACAGCCTATGACAAACTTTAATTTATAAATTAAGCACAGTAAGAGATTAACAACAATAAATAATGATAAAATAGAATTATAAAAATATAGCGTAATAAAAGTCATGCCATTATGGTTTCTTTCTTTCTCTCTTGAAATATCTTACTGAACTGTAGTTACCCTCCTCCTTGTGAGGATGTGAGATGATAAAATGCCTATGTGATGAGATGAAGCGTGGTGAACAACAGGCACTATCACCTAGCACTAGGCTGTTACTGACCTTCTGACAATACAACAGAAGGATCATCTGTCCCTGGACCGCAGTTGACCACAGGTAACTGAGATTGAATAAGGAGCGGGGGAACTGCTGTACTTATAAACCTAACTCATTGTTGAATTGCACAATGTCCTATACTCCCATACTCTGTAAGGTTACATTCATATGCCATAACTTGACCTCCATGCTAAAAATGTGATCTCCTTCATTTTTCTTTTTGGACATTTATTTGCTCTTTACACAATTCTGGGCATATGTTGAATTAAACAATTTGATCAACACACAGAGTCCCAGTTGCATTCTCCTAGAAGTAATATATCCAACCTACTGCTTCCCTGCGAAAAAGAAAGGTACATATAAAGACTAAAGACAATTCAGTTGTAAATAAATATTCAGCAAAAAAAACTCTGACACACACTGTTTCACCTGGGAAAGTGAAGACTATAGCCTGTTAGCCTAAGAGGTTTTGATGTCTAGAGCTATTGCTTACCCTGGCACAAGAGGGGAAGGGGGAGAGGAGAAGGAATAGGGGGAGGAAAGGAAGAGAAACAAAAAGACACAAAGAGAGAGAGACAAAGGGAAAATTCAACAGACAGTAAGATAAAAAGCTCTCAACAAAAAAGAAAAAATAATAAAATTTTTCAGGTGGCAGAGCTCTTTAAATACTGACAGAAAAGCTTGGGAAAGTTGTGGGTTCTTCTTAATTTGGAGAGGTAAGAGATGGTAGAAAATTTGGAGACAGATTTTCACCTACCTAAGTTGATGGCTGAAGTGAGGCTCATTGATCCCAGAGAGCATATTTATTTGCTTATTTTACTTTAATCCTCTTCTTGGAAGACTGTGTGCAAAAAATAACCTACACAGTGGAGATATGTTTGGATTTCTGAGATGTTTCTACCTGAGGTCAATATGAGAGAGAGAAAAACATGCTATTCTATGCAACAAGTGCCATTGGCAATACACTCTGATACTCTCAATGACTATTTTTTGAGCACCTACTCTTGTCTCAGGCTCTCTTTTCTGGCTGGGAATATAGCAGTGAATAAGACCTGCAAGTCCTTGTGGTACGTGGGTGGCTCAGATGGTTGGGCGTCTGCCTTCGGCTCAGGTCATGATCCCAGAGGCCTGGGATCGAGCCCCATGTCGGGCTCCCAGCTCAGCGGGGACCTTCTCCCTCTGCTTCTCCCCCTGCTCTCTCTCTTTCTCTCATGAATAAAGGAAATCTTTAAATAAAAAAATAAAAGGACCTGTAAGTCCTTGATCTCAGGATGGCATATTTTAAATAGTCTTAAGTCCAGGATAACACAGTCACATTTGCCATATAGATTACCCCCAAATAAAGTGGCTAGGAATTCTCAGTATGCTTTATGTCCTGAAAATAAATAAAGGGACGGATGGATGGATGATCGATCGACGGATGGATACAATCAATCCTAATTATTTGCAGATTCTGTATTTCCAAATTTGCCTGCTCACTAAAATTTATTTGTTACCTCAAAATCAATACTTGAGGTATTTTCACAGGTATTTATGGACATGACGAAAGCAGCAAAAAAAATGAGTCACCCACATATGTGTCCCCAGCTGCGGTTGAACAAGGCAGCGTTCTACCTTCTTGCTTTAGTTCTTGTACTGTAGACATATCCTTTCACATTCTACTTTGTGGCATATTTTTTACCTTTTTGTGCTTTTCATTGATGATTTCAGTGTTTTAAATAGCCCCCAAGCATAGCGGTTAAGTGCTGTCTATCATTCCTAAGTGCAAGAAGGCTGTGATGTGCCTTACAAAGAAAATACGTATATTAAACAAGCTTCATCCAGGCATGAGTTATAGCGCTGCTGGCTGTGAGTTCAATGTCAGTGAATCAACAATACATACTAAATGAGGTGTCTTTAAACAGAAACACACGTTGAACAAGGTATGTAATAATGAGTTGGTGTGCATGGAACCAAACCTTGCATTTCCCCTACGAGCAATGGTTCAGCATTCACTAATTCAGTTTCGCAGCAACTATACAGAACATAACTACCATGTATGATAAGAATAGATAGATAAGGGGCGCCTGGGTGGCACAGCGGTTAAGCGTCTGCCTTCGGCTCAGGGCGTGATCCCGGTGTGATGGGATCGAGCCCCACATCAGGCTCTTCCGCTATGAGCCTGCTTCTTCCTCTCCCACTCCCCCTGCTTGTGTTCCCTCTCTCGCTGGCTGTCTCTATCCTGTCGAATAAATAAATAAAATCTTTAAAATAAAAATAAAATAAAATAAAATAAAAAGAATAGATAGATAGACAGACAAATGAGTAGTGTTTAGTGATATGGGAGAGATCATATACAATGAGATAAAGATGAAGGGTTTTTGTTCTGTAGTGAAATGTCTTGCTTCTGAAATAGAAGTTTGCCTTGAATTCTTCTGCGGCAATCAGCCCCAGTTAGGAGGCTGAATGTCCTGAAGGAATATTCTAAAAAAGAAGGTCTAATCCTTAAATTTCTCCATGTGTGCCAGCTGTTGGCCTCTCCTGCCTGCCCCATCAGAAAGGAATATTTTCCCAGGCATGTGTTTGATTTCAGCACAATTATTTTCTTCAACCTCACCCACATGCTAGTACATGTCCAATAAAGTGTTGAATTTTTTCTCTTTAACTGTAAACAGTACAAATCCAACTCCCACATAGACAGTATCTGCTGCAAAATCATGTAGCACCCACATATTTGTTTAATGAAACAAGGCCCACATGGAAAAGTTACAATCTCATTTAAAGTTGAGATGCCTGAGGATAGTTCTGATAATGTTTAGAGGTAGGTAATTGTGGGAAACAGAAGAAATGAAAGATAAATATTGGCAGTGGCTGAAAGAAAAGGAAAAGTCTGTATTCAGATTCATGAACAACAGGAATAAGAGGCATGATGGAAAAAACAAGGGATTTCATGAGTATTTGATGTCTAGGTATATATTTCCCTCAAGTGCCAGGAGCCTTCTGATTTCTACAAGGACAACTGCGTATGAAAGGAATACAAAGTATTTATTATTGCAGAGCACTCAACAATAGCCTTGCATTTACAAAATTTAACTGGATGTCCTCCTAAGAATATAAGGACTTCCAAGTAGATAATGAACACTCTACGAAATCTCGATATTGGTAGCTGGATAATGTCACAAGGTAAAAACAAGAGAAGATGCTTTGGAAATGCTCATTCCCAGAGAAAGCGACACCACATTCTACAAACTTAAAGTCACTGAGAAGCTAACACTTGGTAAGTAGATGAAGTACAAGGACTAATCACAAGGATCTCCTTTTGGTTTGGTTTTGTTTTTCAAGATTAAAAAAAAAAATAGAAATTATGTAATTGGGCCTAAGTGTTTATGTAGTTTAGAAGATGACTTATTGCAACATTTTGACTGGTGTTTACAAGAAACCTTTCAATTTACTTACTTTCATTGAAGGATCCAAAAAATTCAAAATTTACTTGAAAGGGGAAAAACTTCTTGGAAGCATCTTCTGACCAGATTTGGCTTTAGCTAAAATTACACACTTCTATTATTCCTGTTTTTGCATCTGGTGTGTGTATATCTGATGGACACTGATGATTTTCCTCTCAGAAAAGGCCCTCTAAATATCCACTTGAATTTCAATGTTCAATGACAGGGAAGAACATCACAGAAAAGCCAGTCACAGGGGGAGCAGGGAGTTAGGGTTTGCTGGAATGGGCAAAGATCTAGGATAAATAGATCAATAAAGACCACGGATTTAAGAAGTCAGTCTCAGGGACATCGGCTAGGCTGCTTGGTTAAGTAGACCAAACTACAGGCTCTGAACTGATCAAGCACCACCCCTGTTTTGCTCCCAACTGTGGCTATAACAACCAGCCCCCACCCTAGTGAGGTCACAATGCTAACAAAACCAAGGTGCCCAACTCCTGTTTCACAACCAAAGACCTCCTTACTCTTGCCAGTACATCACTATCACCACTTTACCAAAGTCTTTATCACTCTACAGCTTCATTAGAGGATATAGTGGCTCAGAGTATGAGTTCTGGAGTCAGACTTCTGTTCAGGTCCTGCCTTTAGTACTTTATACCACCGTGGCCTTGGACAAGTTACTTTCCTCACCCATAAAGGACAGTCTATGAACAGTTTTCTTTTCTTTTTCAGCTGATTAAAAGCTAATCATTATTTGTAACTTTACTTACATCTGGAGAATCTCTACATTTAGGAGTCTTGATGCAAGGCAGAGAGAGCCTCCCAGTATGGAAACGGGGAAAGTGGGACATCCATCGTGCCAGGCTTCCTTGCAGGAGGGTGCAGTCCCATGGTCAGACCTAGCTAACCAGACTCACTCCCTCAGGACTTTGACTCCAAGAAGCAGGCCTGGGAGAGAATCCTTCCAGGGTTAGGTGGCACAACTCTGACAAGAAGGTCCACTTTCTCAGGCAGCAGAGACAAAAGGGCCAGTGGGGACACTGGAGTTGTCAAGAGCAAAGCGCAATTCGAGACATCTGGAGTTTAGTGGTGTCACTTCTGAGACATAATTTTGGCTGAGGTGAAAAGTAGTTGCTTAACAGAAATATATTAAGACTAGAAGGCAAACAGAAATAGAGCAAGAAAAACAGAACTGATCAAATCAGTCCTCTATTTTAAAAGCGTTTAAAGCTTTCTATCCTATAGAATAATATTCAATTAGCTTAACCATAAATCCCTTCAGAATTTGGTCAACCCAAACTTTCCGAACTGAAATCCTGGGGCTAGATCCATACAACTTAGTCTCAAACCACAACAGACTCCTCTCCAGGTTGCAAACATTATCATTCACATTCATGCATTTACCACCTACTCCCACTCACCCTTAAGGGCCCTTCTCCAAAACACCTTCCCTGGTGCAGCCTTTTATAACTCCTTCACCAAGGTAGAATCCATTGCTCCCTTCCTCAGTATTCCCCTAGTTCTCTGCAAGTGCCTAATGTAAGCATTTACCACAGGAAATTATGATTTGCATGCCTGCCCCAGAGTACATTAGTTTTTAAGTTTTCTTATTCCTAGAATCTAGCACATTGCCAGTCAATTGATAGGTATTCAACAAATAACTAAGTGTAAGTATGAACTGCAAGAATCTAGTTTGAAAAGAAACCAACAAGAAAAAAAATCTTTAATAATTAAGGCTTAGTTTGGTCCTAATCAGGAAATATATTTGGGTATAGAGGGTCTATTTAGGAAAAGCAGCAAATGTGATTTTTTTTTTTAACACACAACTTGCTGATGGGGGAACCACATAAATACATAAATTCAGCTACCTAACTGGAAGCAGAATTAAGTGAACAGATACTGACATTCCAATAAACATTTTTCTCCAACAAACACATGATCAGTGCTCCTCAGGCCACAGGAAAGTATGTTAAGACAAGAAGGCAAGACTGAGTGAAATTTAAGATAAGCTTATTTGTTTTACTCTTCTACTTTAGTTTGGAAACATGAGAATTTGCGTGGAGGAATTCTAAAGATATTTTGTAATACATAATGCAAATAAGGACATAGGGCAGTTGAAAAAGGAAGACCCTAGTATGCATGGATGAAGCCAACGTCTTGTGTAGGAAGTCTTGTCCAATGCACTCACTGTCTTCATCAAGTCTTCAAATCCATACACTTCTCCATTTCTCTCTATTCATTAATGCCCTCATGTCCTCACATCCTTCCTTACCCAGATCAAAATCATTGATCTATCACTAAAATCACTCCTTGGCAAATATCTGCAAACCCCCTGCTCCTTTTGTAACCCCTGCCTGGCAAAATCCCAACTCTGTTAACTATGGCATTTTGGCAGGACTCACTCTTGATCTCCCTACCCCTTCCCACCTTCTCAGAGGGGCTGCCCCATCATTAATCCCTCTCTCCTGCATCCTCAAACACCTCCTCTTTCGTTTTCATTCCCATCAGTACTCAAACATTCTCTAATATCCCGCATCTTTTAAAAAGTCCTCCCTTGACCTGCAATCCTCACCAGAGACCACTCTTCTCTCTGCTTCCCTTCACAGCCACACATTCATATCCACTTCCTCACTGCCCATTTACTATAGTCTAAACCCTGCCTCTACTTCTAAAGTTACTCTTACTAAAGCCACCAAGGACCTCAAAATCATTAAGTTCTCATCTTACTAAACTACCAACCACATCCAACCAAATTGACCTCTCTATTCTTATTTAAACACTCTCTTCGAGCCCTTCTATGACACCATATTCTCCTGGATGTCTTCTTATTTCTTCTACTTGTACCTTCTTAGGCTCATTAAAGAACAGGACCTCTTTTATGTGGCCTTTAAATTTTAGAGTTTCAGGGCTCAGCCCTGGGGCTTCTTCCTTTATTTCCTATATGCCATTTATTAGTAATATCTTATATACTCATTAGTAATATCTTATACACTCATTAGTAATTTCTTACACACTCATACACTTATACGCTCATATAGATGCTTTAAGTGGCATCTATGTATACTGATCGATTTTCAACTTGTATATCTAAACGGAGACCCTTTTATCTAACTACATCTTTAACATTACCACTGTAATGTCTCAAATACGTTTCAACCATAATATATTAAAATTAAATTTTGATTTCCCCCTCAACTGTTCCAACTCCAGCCTTCCCTATTTCAGCAAATGGCATCTTTTCCACCCTCTCAATTGCACTAGCCAAAAATCTGGAAGTCACACTTGTCACTTCCATCTTTCTCATCCCCTCCTTCAAGGCATTTCCAAGTCCTGTCTACCTTTCTGACAAAATATACATGAATCCACCAATTCCTGTCCATCTGCATGCTATCCCTGGAGTCCAAGCTGCTGTGATCTTGTCTTGGGCTAGACCAGTAAGACTCCATTTCCCATTCTTGCCACCTCCAGTTGATTTTCCACACAGTAGCCAAAGTGGTCTTGACTACTTAAATCCAATTGTGTAGTTCCCTTGCTTAAAAGCTTGCAATGGCCTGTCATTTTTGTTAAGATAAAATCCAAAGTCCTTAAAACAGACCACACACTTTGCATGATCTGGCCCCTTCCCTTAGCTCTACCCTTATCTCCTCACCCTCACTCCCACACGCACACCACACTCCAGCCATACTGGTCACCTTTTCCTTCCTCAAATGCTCCTAGTTCTTCTCCTCCTTGGGGCCTTTATTCTTGTGCTTCTATCTACCTGGAACAATCTTCTCTCCAAGTCACTCCTCAGCTAATTGCTACTCATCCTTCAAATCATCTTCATGTCATTCTCAGAAAGGTTTTCCCTGACTTCCCAAACTAACATCAATTATAATCTTCAAAGACTGTACTTTCCAATTTTCCACTGCAATTCTTACATCAATTTGAAATTACATAATTTTACATAGTCTGTTTCTCAAGTAGATCATAAGTTCTATGAGGACAGAACTGTGTCCATTTTGTCCACTGTGATGTTCTCAGCACTGATAAACATTTGTTGATGGATGGAAAATGAGCATTTTTTTTTAAAGCTGTGTTTCACTGTCCTCACCTGATTTAGGAGGGTAGGAAATTGCTGATGTCTAAAGAAGGCAAAATTGACTACACACCTTTAAGACACAGAAGGACAACACACAGAGCAAGGGACATGGCCAAGACAATGTGGAATAAAACCCCAGCTCAGTTATCTGAATGACTGCCACAGAGACATGGGGTCAGAATGTGAGATTAGAGCTGATTAAAGTTACACATTCTATTACATGGAGTTGCAACTATTCATTTTAATTTCTGCCCCTCAGGTCTCTCTTCCTATTGTTCATGAACTTAAAGATTCTATTAAACCACCAGACTGAAAGCTTTAAGTGCATTTACAAAAGTATGTACTTTTGTACTTTTGGCATAAAAGTATTAGGTTTACTGCTTCATTTCACTGAGCTGTACACTGGTTCCTCTGTCCAGGAGTGCAAACAAGAACATTTTGCTTTTGATTTTATGACTCATCTTGTTACAGACATAAAATAATGAGGCTGAAAGAGATGCTAGATGGATGGGGGGGGAAGTCCAGAGCTATGAATAATATTCTTGTAGACTCTCCAGTAAAATGAAATAATAAACAAATTTCATACCATTCTTGGGCCAGTCCGGATCTAAGGATTAAAATGTTATATTCCAGAAATCCTACCAATGATCATGGGAATTACATGAACCAATAATCAAAAGAGTCCTCAGAACCTAAAAATCATAAAAAGTTTGTTTCACTTTCTTGTTTCGTTTCCAGATACTTTCTCATTCTGAAGCTGAAAAACTATGTTAAAGGTTCTTCCTTTAGCCTGTTGGGTATTTCCTAAGCATAATTTCCTTCTGTTCTGCAGAATACTCAAACCAAATAAATTAAGAATGAAGTGGATATTAATTCCTTAGCTACCCTGGCAACTAAATCTAAATTTATATTTTAGCCTTCAAAACACACCTTAAATAACTGTCTTTCCTGCTAAATGGGAGGTCAGATACCATTCCATTCAAGCACCTAGCTTAACAGGATTTGGCTCTTTTTCTAAAGGGTAATAAAACTTAAATCAATCAGCATATTCAATATAAGATTTGATAATGAGGGTTGTTAAGCAAGAAAAAATGAGTTTCAAACTTTGCTATTCTTAAACCTTTCTGGATCTTTAATGATTTGAGGTTTTGCTTTGCCTTCAGTCATTTCTGAATGTTAATCATAGTCATAAAGTATAGTCAGAAGATAGCAGGTACAGGAGATTAAACATATTTCCACTAATCTCAAATCATGATCTGAAAGATGGTTTTTTGAACAAAGCACCAATAGGTAATTCATTGGCATTTACTTTTTCTCCTAAAGATAGATTATATGAAAATTGCAATCAACTAGAAATTCTGTTAAATTAAGGCCTTTGTGCTCTAAGAACAAACAAAATGTTCCTAGGCAAAATCCTGTAGAGCTGGGGAACTTCTAACACAATAATCTTTTGCTGCATTAAAACCAGTCCAAGAGCTCACCAGCAGTTTCTTCCCCTGGAATTCAAGAGCAGAGATGTAGTTGTTAGAAAGAGGAGTGGGCTTCAGATTCAGAAAGCAACTGAAGCTATTTGCTCAGACCACTACGATCTCTGCTTCCTGAGTCAAGGTGTCTCCATGAAGTATTATACTGTAAGCACTGTAATATTGCCATAAATTGATATGCATATTGAGAAACCACACATTTTCCCAACTAAACCCAAAGAAACCAGGACATTACACTTCAAACACTGCACATTTTTCCTTTGTACCCTATCTACTTCCCTAGCTTAGGCCATAAAAACCTGATCTGAAAGGCTTATTTTCATCCCCAGAGCTGAGTGCATGAGAATGAGCAATTTTTAAAATCAGCAGAAGTAAGGCAAAAAACTAAAAATAAATTAAAAAGGAGACAGGCTATGGAAAGTAAAGTAAGCAATAGGGAAAATCACGACCATCTGAACAGGGCTTACTCTTGGGCCCAAATAACCTACTCCTCCGCTCTGACAGACACAGATCAGCCATCCGAGAGCACGGCCCGGGAGGACTCCGCTTTCCAACGGTCTCTGTGAAATGGAATCTGCGCTCCCTCACTGGTGACATCGTTCAACTTTTCACCTTTGAAGACCCAAGGAAGCTAATGCCAAAGAGCCTCCCAGTGGTCTCTCCTCACCCGGCAGACCTTGCAGAATTCTAGAACAGCTTTCAAGAGGCTCCTGGGAAGCTGGGTTCCAGCCATTCTCTCCATTCCTCTTGGCGTACGTCTGGGCTGTCAGGGAGTCGGAGACATCAGGAGCAAAATCCTGAGCCCTAAAGAGCAGCTCCACCTTGACCAGCACCCAGGACCCAGTCAGAATCAGAACTGGCCTCTCATTTTAAGATGATGAAATCCACAGTCTAGAAAGGATGTGATACTTAACCAATGTCACACTGCCAAAGAGCACTTATATTGGGAGATGAAGTGACAGTTTGACCCTGACCATCTCTTTTTCCTTTCCTTCTTTACTGCCATCCCTCAACCAAACCCGCCAGCTAGAAGAAAGGCTGGCTCCTGCAGCCCTATATTTTGCTAGCTTATTTGTCTAAAACTTGTGTTAATATGACATGAGCTGAGAAGCAGAATAGCCACGGAGGAAAGGCAGCAGTCTGCAACATGATACAATTTTACAGAAGTCACTTCTCCTTGTAAGATGGTCCAGCCACCAGCTCTCTGTTTCTCCATGTTTCCCAACCATTTTGGCAGAGTGTCATCTCTCCAGCCTCTAGAGTTACATATGGTGTAAGATCTCACTGTGTAAACTGACAGCAGAGCCACTCCAAGTTCTCCCCCATAGAAAGGGACTGGTAAGGATCCCCCGTGTCAGAAAAACAGAAAGAATTTGGATTGCAAATAGCAAAGTATTCACCAGGAACAAAAGGTTCCTCTTTCTAAGTAAGGGTCCCTAATCATTTTGTGCATAAACTCCTTCACAGTCAGGTAACGTCTATGATGCTTTCTCACAATAATGTTTCTTAAAGCATTAAAAAAACCCTAAAAGGAATACAAAGAAAACCAGTTATATTTAAATACTAATATCAAAATGTTAAAAAAAACTAATTACTGATATGATAACATACTCTTCAATGTAATGTAATGTATGAAAAAACAAGATCTATTTGTGGACCTAATTATCATATTTTCAAAGTAGTGTTGAATGTAAACAATATCTTAGGATATCGGAAACAAATGTAATGTGATACAAAAATATCTGTCGTTTCTATTAATGACTAAGTCACAGGTACCTTGAATACCATTGTAGGTAGGTGCCTATATTCATAATGAAAGAAAATGCTAAATTTAATTAGAAATTCAGGAAAATCAAGGTGTTCTCTCTTTTCAGTCCAAGTCCACAGAATGTCTGAATTTATCCATGGACCTCAGGTGAAGAACCCTTGCTCTAAAGAATCATTATGACTTACTGATGGCCATTTGCACTGCCTAATGAGTACATATCATGTACACTTGAGCATACTCAGTTTAACATTTCTTAATGTCATTACCTTTAAATTGAAGGTTATCCAGGAGCCAGTAGGAATTAGATTACTCTGCCATCACTTTCACTAGACCAATAGCTAATATATTCTCATTAGCTCAATTAGCTCAGAAGCATTATTTCCCAGAGTGAGATCATTGCACCAGCAAATATTGATTATTCACATGGATTATAGCAGGTCTTAGGTGCAAGTCCGTCTCTGGGGTTGTATATGCAGGCCAATGTCTCAGCTGAGAATGTGGTGGTGAAGCACTGATTAAATGAGTTTAGGGGTCTCCATTTATCACAGGGAAGTAAAGAAAGATCCCCTACACAGGAAGTGGGGACCAGCTGTTGCCCGCCTCCATGTTACAGAGTTAGACAAAACCACAATGCTGACAGAAATTCAACTTGGTTCATAAAATTCACATTGCTTTCTTTGTGTTTACTAATACTCCTATTCCATTCTGCTGTCTTGTCTGTAAGCTTCAGTAGATAATAAATGCATTCTTCACTAAACACTATCCCTAAATCATTCTCTCTTTTTACCTCTGCATGTTAGTATCTGCTACACAACTAAATCATAAGTCATGTATAAGGCAGAATACACACTTACTTGCCGAAGCACTGAGCACAGCTCAGCTCTGGGCTGATTGTAGAAGTCTTTATAAATGTTTGCCTATTGACCAGAGGAAATGGGAAATACTGAAAAAGACAGGAGCAAATATATGACCTTCTTTGCTGACCACTTTGTTTATATGGGTGTTCTGTTTCTGAAAAAATTAAATACATCAGACAGGTCAGAGGGAATTGGTGCACTGGGGTTGTTTAGATAATAGTGGCCAAAGATGGATAACGTTCTCTTTGGGGAAGCCATAGGAGCAAAATGTTACTTAGAATCCATGTATACGTTGGTTCTTCGCAACCATAGCCAAAGCCTATAGCGTTCATTTACTCATTTATTCATTCATTCATTCATTCATTCAACAAACATGTAACGAGGGCTCACTGGGTATGAAAGAGAAAGAAAACTTAGTGCAGGGCTTTAGGAAATCAACCTTGAAAAGCTAACAATAATCCCATCTGATTCCTTCCATTCCTTCCTTTGCTGCTACCCAAATTAGACATGGGATCAATGAAACTTCTTCCGGTCATTGCCTCCCATCCCAGTTATGTGGTATTTGTGTAACAACCTTTTTCTCTAAATCATGTTGCTCCCAAATGAATCTTAATTAAATGATTATAACAGTATTTAATAATAAATAGATAATAACTCAAATGTTCACAACAAGCAAATGGTTGAGAAAAAAAGTATTTCTACAAATACGGTACAACTAAAAAAAAACTACACTCGTGAAGAGTTTTTAACAATGGGGGCATTAGTGTTGTTATGTGAAATACATAAACTGAAAATAAATTGTATACACATTGTAATCTCAACCATATAAATACACACAAAGAAATAGAACTGGACAGAAACAGCAAAATATTAACCAAGAGTAGGACTCTTGGTGACCATAGACATTTTTTAAATGTAGAAACTTACAAACAATAATGAGAATGTACAACTTTTAGACATCTTTAGGTCCACTATTTCCTTTTATTGACCAAAAAAGAATTCCCAAACTACAAATCTGATTTTGCGAATCATAATCCTGGCTCATCATCCTTCAGGGCCTTACTAGGACTTAGTGAACAGAGGCCAATTCTCTTGGACTAGACTAGTCTTCAAAAGCCTCTACACACTGACACCCCTCCTTTGTAGCAGTTTCTCCCACTGCTTCCTTACGGGTGATACTTCATATCCCGGTATGTCACCCCCAAGCTCTCCAGTCTCTGAACTTTTGCTCAGGCTGTTGCTTCTTTTCAGAAATGGATTAGGGAGAGGGCCAGATGGCAACTACTCCAGCAGTGTGCAAGAATGTAGTGAAATGGAGCAAACTGTGTTTACTAGGACTCCATTCAGAAACAGCACTGTCGGTGTTAGGAAGGAATAATTTAATAAAGCCACTTGGGCTTGGGGAGGATTGGCAGGGGTAACTGTGAATAACCACAGATGGCAGGTGGCTAGACTGCCTTCCAGGGGGAGTGGATCCAGGTAACCACAGGGCTTTTACCCTGCTAAATAAATAAGGTACAAGCTGGGGACCAGAGCTAAATGACTTGGGGGCAGTAGAGAAGAGGCTTCTGCAGGTCTTATTTTCTCTACCACACAAATGTTGAACAGATATTTTTAAACCAACAGTTAGAAGGACTACCAAACCATAAACCCAGTCATGGGGCTTACACCTTTGTCCAGCTTCTCCTGGAAGGCTCTCAGTTCCTTTCTGCTCTGTCGTCTCCTCCTTACCTCTCCTACCCCCCACCATCTGAACACGGCTATTTTCTGAACTCTTCTTGCTCTTGGCTGATATGGCGCTTCTCATCCCATTTTGTTTTAAGACTATTTGAGGATGTTCCTTACCTCCTTTATCAGAGTAAAAATTTCTTATTTATTTTTTTTAACTGCACCTTGCAGACCACTCAACACATATTAAATAAATGAATGACTGAATAAAGTATCAGGATGCTAAGCCCAGAAGACAGAGATTGGTTAAGAATAAGAAGAGGTCCTACAGCTATGTTACAAAAGGGGATTCATTTGGACCACCTTGACTTAGGATGTGTCGAAAAAAAAGGCCGAGTTGCTGAAGTTTCTACCTTGGTGTGACCATAAGCTAGAGAAATAAACTCTGTAGCATCCAGGGCTCATCTCAGAGCATGTGTCTCTGTCCGACAGCTGACTATAAACAGTCCTATATCTTTCGTGAGAAAATGTCATTGAAATGTGAATAATCTGAAGCTCCACTGGGATCCCCTATGTAATTTCACCCAGAAGAGCATCTCTCCAGCCTGATGTCACATTGAGTTCTTTGGGTGGAGGTGGGAGCTGAACAGACGCTCAGAACAGCGAGTTATAAATAGAAGACTGCCTCACACATTCTAATAACAATAACCACCACTGAACTATTTAGCCATCGCCTGCTATATTTCACACTCCCCATATTTCCCAACTCATTTGCAAGAGTCAGGCCTCTGCCATGAATCACAACTGTGTTGCTGGCTTAATCTATCCTTCCAGAATTAACCTCCAAACTCAGCAGAAAATCACAAGTCCCAAAGTAAATGGTTCCTCACACAGGTAAATTGGATCATCTCCCTTTTCAATCCTCTGGGGGTCACATCTCCCCTGGGAAGCTGTTCCCAAACAAATGGCTGGCCAGCTCCTATCACAATCCTTCCACAATAGCTCCAGTGCTCTCTCTAGCCATGGCTGCCAAGACCCAATGTTATCAATTCCTATAGCTTGTGCGGTGGGAACTTCATTTGTATGGGCTCTGGCTATCCAGTTAGACTGGGATTTTTCTAAGATCCTGCTCAGATCTTCCCTTTCCCTCTCCATCCAGAGCCCTGTAAGTAATATCTGCTTAAAAGAATTAAATACTAATTTATAGTATCATTTGTTTTCAGTCTTGTGAGACTCCCATTAAAAATTCTATTTTGAAAGCAATTCAGAAACAAAGAGAAAGGAAAGTACAGTCCAAAGAAGATGTTTGGTACACATTAGGTTACATGCTGCCTATTAACTACAATTTATACATCTTAGGCCCATTTTGTCCGTGTCTAATTGGCCATTCTAACTTTCACAATGCTGGTGAAAAATATCCAAATGGACCCTCTTAGAAGGGCTGGATGAAGTCAGTATTTTCAGGTCTCCTAAAGTGAATATTCTGCTAGATAAAAATCTTCCTTCACTAAGCACCTGAAGTCAGGCTTTTATGAATCTAATTAGGTATTGGGATTTATAGGAGCTCTGAAGAAATTCACAGTTCTCATGTCTCTTTCCTACAACAAAAAGCTGCCATGGAACTAGAAGCTGCTCTAACCACATGTATTCCTTTTGAGTAGAGGCAGTGGGTTTCCCAGAAGCCCCTGCACTGGGTGTTTGGATGTCCCCTACAATATCCTGAACACTGCAGGAAAGGGAAACAGGTTGCCTCTTGACTCATTTCATCCTCTTTGAGACATTTCCAGTTAAAGAAAATCATTCACTGAGATAGAGTAAAATAAAACACTCAAATTCCTACACTTAGATTCTACATTTTGATATTTTATCTTTTTTTCATTGTTATAAAAGGAATTAAATATTACAGATAAAGTTGAAATCCTTCCCCATTGGTCAGCCTATACTTCCTTCCCCAAAGAATTTAGTGTGATAAATTCATAAATATATAGAAGTTTTTAAACTTCTATACAATTACTTTGAATAATATGGATTTGCTAATCTTCAACTGTTTTTGACCCAAAGAATGCAATTTCACATCGTTTTGTGAGTGTGGCTTTTAAAATGCACATAAATGATGTTGTACCATATATATTACTCTGTAATTTGCTGTCTTCGCTCAGTAGCATGTTTTAAAGGTCTCTGTATACATTTGGAGAGTTAGTGCATTCACTGTAACAGTTATATGGGGTCCTGTTTTATAATGGTGCTGCTTTGTATTAGTTTGTTTGCCGTTACAAATAAAAAAAAAAAAGGCTCACAATGGGCATCTGTGCCCATTCTATCCTTGAATACAACAGTGACAGATTCTCAAGAATATGTAATAAAAAGTAAATTTGCTCAATTATAAAATGCATTTTCAATTAAATAAAAGTGTCAATTTGCAGTCCCCAGTGACTGTACCACTCAAACTTCCACTAGCAATAAATGAGAATTATTACTTTCACACATTTCCACCAAACTTGATACCATTCGAGTTTTTAATTTTTGCTGATGTGAGGGATAAGAAGTCATTTCTATCTGGTATTTTAACTTTCTTTCTTTCTTTCTTTCTTTCTTACTTGCTTACTTACTAGTGGGATTGTGACAGCTCTAATTTTCAGATAGTACTTCTTACCTTAAACTAAAACCTACAACTTACACCATTTCCTATGTCGGTAATTCTCAACCTTTCGTCCTTAGAACCTCTTTATAATCTTTAAAAATTATTGAGTACTCCAAAGAGCTTTGTGCATGTGAGTTCTATCTACTAATATTTACTATGTTGGAAATTTTTATGGCAAATTATTTAAATATTTAGTAACAAATATAAAAATAATAAGCCAATTATATATTAACATAAATAAAATATTTTATTAAAAATAACCATATTTTCCAAAACAAAAAATTGAGTGAGCAGAGTGACATTATTTTGCATCTTGGAAAATAACTTGAATGTCTCTGACTTAATAGAAGACAGCTGGATTCTCATACCTGCTTCTGTACTCAATCTGTTGTGATGTATAAAGAAAATCCAGCCTTACATAATAGTTGGAAAAGGGAAGAGAATTTCAATAGCTTTTTCAGATAACTAGAAATTCTTTGATACTACCCAAAACTCAATTCATGATAGCGTTTAAAGGTTAGCAGTAATATGGAACCTGAAACCATATCAATGACCATTTTGTCTTCTGTTGCATTGAAATCCACTGATCTATCTTACACTTTAAATGGATCTTTGATCCATGAGTGGTTTTATGACGGCATGCATTGGTCATCTAGAAAACATTAATTCACTGGGTTATCAGATCTTCTAAATGTTGACACATTTCCTTATATAATATCAAAAAGTCGTATTAGTGATATTGCTGTTAATCTTGCCAGAGAAGTCTTTAAGGATTAGGAAGCTGTCAAGTTCATGATGGGAGATATAACTTTTCCAAAATTCTGATTTCCACTTGAAAGCCTGAATTTTTATCATTGCAACACATGCTCAGGTTTCTTTGGATGGATAGGCTCATTTTGTTCACTTTTAAGAAAATGTGAACCAAATACCCAAGTCTGCATAACCATAATAGGTTATTAGTCATTCTTCCCACTTAAAATACCATCCCATGATAAAAAGTAGCCAGTTCAGCTTGCAAATAAAACACCTGCACACTTGCTTTTCCTCAGAGCAATCATTATAATTGGATATACAGAAGACGCACTTTATGCATTCTTCCCATTCCAGCACACAAAATATTAAAAAGATGTGTATTCAAGGTTTGAAATTTCGTAAAATTAATCATTCCTACTGTTTCATCAAGGAGACTTTTAAAAGAAGTTATTTATTTGTATGTCCCATGGATGGTATTAAAGACTGTAATGACCATTAGTACAGTTCGGTACTACTATATTTTTTGCTGAAGTGCCAGCAGTTTTACTATCATTGTTTTTGTACCATGAATGCCAATACCGTAAATAGGCAAATAATAGTTTAAAATTATCAAGAAAATAGTTTTGACCTCACAGACGCCCTGAAAGATCTCAGGGAACCCAGGGTAGACTTCTGGAAAGTTCCAGAGGACAGATTTTCAGCAAGCTCCACCAGCAAGGCACCACAACAAATGTTATCCAATGAGCCACAGCCATGCCCTCCAGCAAGATTTGGATCTCAGCCCTGGGGGGACTTTTCCTTGGGTGCTCTGGGGGTAGTGCCTGCTCTTTATATGTGTTTTTTCTATATTCTCTAGCATTCTTTAGTTTTTCTAATTCCTCACAACTCCAACCCTCTCGCTATAGCAAATAATTCCTTATATGCAACTTTACATGGTTCATACCTTCATATTGGATCCTGACTGATATAGACCATATAGAACATAACTAAATTTTCCTATTTCTAAAACATCACCTTTCATAGTTACTGTCAGGGATGTTCTAATCTGTAGACAATGAAACTCAGGTAATTTTAGGGAAGAAAATAGAAGATACAGAGAAATTAAAAGTCCATGGCATAATGTTTAAAATGGGGAGGATAAGAATAAGGGCTAATGAAAATGCCCTCAGGAAATTCAGGCAATTTGAGGGATCCAA
Source organism: Ursus maritimus (assembly GCF_017311325.1). NCBI lineage: Eukaryota > Metazoa > Chordata > Mammalia > Carnivora > Ursidae > Ursus > Ursus maritimus. Next base: position 79,735,199 of record NW_024423343.1, on the reverse strand, counting down.
TCAACCAGGAAGGGAATTAACTAGTAATCTATTAGAGTGACCCATTTTGTGTTCACCTTGTGTATTAGTTTTCTATTGCTGCAATGTATTACCACAAAGTTATGTACTGAAAACAACAAAAAATTATGATCTTACTATTTTGGAAGTCTGAAGTCTAAAATGGGTCTCCCTGCACTAACATCAACATGTTGAAAGGGCCACATTCCTCTCTGGAGGCCGTAAGGGAGAATCCATTTCCTTGCCTTTCTAGCTTCTGGAGGCCACTCATATTCCTTCAAAGCCAGCAATGGAGGGTTATGTCCTCATGTCACATCTCTCTGACCTTTTCTGCCTCCTTCTTTTGCTCTAAAGGATCCTTGTGATTACAGTGAATCTACCCAGTAAAACAGGATAACCTCCCTATTATAAGGTCAGCTGATTAACAACGTTAATTTCCCTTTGCCAAATAAGGTAATATATTTACAAGTTCCAGGAATTAGAATGTAGACATCTTTGAGGGACCATTATATTGCCTATCACACCTTAGTGTAGGACGTCTTCTGGAGCTCACTCAGTCAGGCTTAAAGGAAGGAATGTTGAAGGCAAAAAAACGATATCAAAGTCACCATTTTTTAAGACATAAGCTTTTTATGAGACTGTCTTGTGTTTTGTTTTTGTTAAGTACATTTATGACTATAATGCCAGTTTTTACTTTCAAGGAGGTTAAAATTTAACATAGAAAAATAAAACAGTCAGAGGGGTTGTTCAAGATGGTGGCGTAGGAAGATCCTGAACTCACCTCCTCCCACAGACACAACAAATTCACAACTACATATGGAACAATTTCCTCTGAAAAAGACCTGAAAATCTATGAACACAGCCTCCACAAGAAAGGATAAAAGCTCAGCATCACAACAGGTAGGAGAGGCAGACACAGTCTCACCAAAACAAACAACACACACACACACACACACACACACACACACACCAAGTTCTGTGATCCACAACTGGGAGGGATCTCAAAAATATGGCATTTTTTTCCTGAGAAGTGAGGGGTCTGCACTCCACATCAAGCATCCCAATACCTACATACTACATAGGAGTCAAGACCCCAAAACACCTGCCATTGAAACCCAGTGAAGAGTATGTCCAGGAAAACCACAGAACTGTAGGGAACAAGAACCCCCTCTTAAGGGGTTCACACACAGACTCACACAACCCCAGGACCCAGCACAAAAACAGTGGACTGAAAAATGCCTACACTATCTGTGAAGGACCTACACTAATCTTGAAGTGTGTGCTGGAGAGACAGAATCTTATTGAGATGCCTTCCAGGAACAGAGACACTAACGGGGGCCATTTTGTAATCTTATTCTTACTTGCTGATGCCAGCGTTGGTGGGCACCGTTTTGAAACTCTTCCTCTGGCTTGTTGTTATGGGAGGAACCACCTTGCTGAGGGCCTTGCCCACCCGGTGCCACAGCTGTGCACTGTGGCCAGATCAAATGAAACTTCACCCACCCTCATCCCACAGTTGCCACCCCACCGCAGCAGGCAGGCACACACAGCTCACATAGGCCACACCCCTCGAACACCTGGCCCAGGTAGGGAGGAATAGTACTTCTGAGCCCCACGGGATATCTCCTTATCAATTGCAAACACAACAGTTAGAGACATACCTTTCTACTTTAGTTACTGCTTTACTATCCCAGTAGGAGGAAGAAACAGCTCAGCCAATGAGAGACTGTCACAGCTTAGCCAAGAGACAAACCAAGAAACAAACTCTTAATTATAAGATGGTGGTGACCTGAAGGGAGGGAGGTGGGGGGTTGGGTTAAACAGGTGATGGGGATTAAGAAGTGCATTTGTGGTGATAAACACTGGGTAACGTATGAAATTGTTGAATCACTATGTTGTACACCTGAAACTAAAATAATACCGTTTGTAAACTAGCTGAAATTAAAATAAAAACTTAAGAAGCCATTATACTTCAAACTCCCAGTTTACTCCAATGGACCTTTAGTTTGTAACAGCCCTCCTAACTTCCTTCTTTGCTCTCTAAAAAAATACCTCTTTTTTGTTCTCCAGACTTGCTGATCCTTTTACAGTAGCTTCCTTGTCCCAGATTGTAATTCTCTGCTATTCCCTATTAAACCCATTTTTTGGAAAAACAACTGGCATTTTTATTTTTAAGGTTAACATACTGAAAGGAAAAAAATTCCAACCAAGAATTCTCTACATGGCAAGGTTATCATTCAGAAGTGAAAAAGAGATAGTTTCCCAATTTTGCAAAAACTAAAGGAGTTCAGCACCATTAAACCAGCCTTACAAGAAATCGTAAACTGACTTTTTCAGGCTAAAAAGAAATTAAGTAAGTAATAACAAGAAAACATATGAAAGTAAAAATCTCACGGGAAAAGGTAAATATATAAAAAAGATAGTGGATCAATCACTTATAAAGCAAGTATAAAGGTTAAAAAATAATATCAGTAAAATGAACTAAAACTACAATAATTAGGTAAGGAATGCAGAAAATAAGATGTAGAATCTGGTATCAAAATGTAAAATGTGAGCTAGTGGGGAATAAAAATGTCAAATTTTGGAGGGTATTTAAATGTAAGTTCCTGTCAACTTAAAACTGACTGTTATATACTTAAAATGTTATACATGAACTTCACAGTTACCACAAAGCAAAAACTTATAGTAAATACACAAAAGAAAATGAGAAATTCTAAACATAACACCAAAGAAAGCCATTAAGTACAAGGGAAGAAAGTAAGAAAAGAAAGGAATAGAGAGGAACTACAAAAACAACCAGAAAACAAATAACAAAATGGCAATTAGTACATACCTATCAATAATTACTTTAAATGTAAATGGACTAAATTCTCCAATCAAAAGACACAGAGTGGCTGAATGGATTAAAAAACAAAACAAACAAAAACAAAACAACAACAACAAAAACAAGACATCCATATACTGCCTTCAAGACTCACTTCAGAAGTAACAACACACACAGACCAAAAATGAAGGGATGGAGAAAAATATTCCATGCAAATGGAAACAAAAAGAAAGCTGGTATAGATATACTCATATCCAACAAAGTAGACTTTAAAACAAAGACTGTAATAAAAGACAAAGAAGGGCATTACCTAATGATAAAGGCGTCAATCCAGAAAGAAGATATAAAATTTATAAATATCTATGCACCCAACACAGGAGAACCAAAATATATAAAGCAAATATTAACAGAACTAAAAATTGACAGTAATGCAATAATAGTAGGGGAAGTTAACAGCACATTGACATCAAAGGATAGACCGAGAAACAATAAGAATATATTGGCCTTGAATGACACTATAGACTAGATGGATTTAATAGATATACAGAGAACATTCCATCTAAAAGCAACAGAATACACATTCTTCTCAAGTGCACACAGAATATTCTCCAGGATAGATCACATCATGCCAAAAAACAAATCTCAAGAAGACTGAAATTATATCAAGCATCTTTTCTGACTGCAATGGTATGAAACTAGAAATCAATTATAGAAGAAAATCGGAAAAACCACAAAAACGTGAAGATTAAACAACATGCTACTGAATAATCAATAAGTCACTGAAGAAATCAAAGGATAATTTAAAAAAAAATACCTAGAGACAAATGAAAACAGAAAAATGGCATACCAAATCTATGAAATGCAGCAAAAGCAGTTCTAATTGGGGAGTTCATAGTAATACAGGCCTACCTCAAGAAACAAGAAAAATCTCAAACAATCAAACTTTACACCTAAAGGAACTAGAAAGAGAATAACAAATGAAACTTGAAGTTAGTAGATGGAAGGAAATAAAAAAAATCAGAACAGAGATAAATAAAATAGAGACTGAAAAGACAATAGAAAAGATCAATGAAACTCAGAACTGGTTCTTTAAAAAGATAAACCAAATGGACAAATCTTTAGCTAGATTAACCAAGAAAAGAAGAGAGAGGACTCAAATAAATAAAATCTGAAATGAAAGAGGAAAGGTTACAACTGATACCACAGAAATAGAAAGCATCATAAGACACTACTATGTATAAGTATACACCAACAAATTAGACAACCTAGAAGAAATGGATAAATTCCTAGAAATACACAATCCTCCAAGACTGAATCATGAAGAAGCAGAAAATCTGAATAAACCAATCTCTAGTAAGTATACTGAATCAGTAATCAAAGATCTCCCAAAAACAAAAGCCCAAGACCAGATCATTTCACTGGTGAATTCTACCAAACATTCAGATTTAATACCTATTTTCAAACTTGCAAAAAATTGAAGAGGAGAGAATGCTCCTATACTCCTTTTACAAGGCTGGGTTTATCCTGATACCAAAAATCAGACAAGGTTACCACAAGAAAAGAAAATTACAGGACAATATCCTTAATGAATATAGATGCAAAAATCTTCAATAAAACATTAGCTAAGTGAATTCAACAATACATTAAAAGGATCATACAGCATAAGCAAGTGGGAAAGTGGGATTTATTTCAGGTATATAAGGATGGTTCACCATCCACAAATCAATCAACATGACACAACACATTAACAAAAGGAAAAATAAAAACCATATGATCAACTCAATAGATTCAGAAAAAGCATTTGACGAAATTCAACATCTATTTATCGTAAAAAATCTCAACAAAGTCGGTGTAAACAGAATGTTCCTCAACATAATAAAGGCCATATAGAGCAAAACCACAGCTGATATCATACTTAATGGTGTAAAGCTGAAAGTGTTTCCTCTAAGACCAAGAACAAAGCAAGGATGTCAACTCTTGCCTCTGTTATTCAACATATTAGTAAAAGTCCCAGCCACAGCAATAAGCAAAAATAAATAAAATTATTCCAAATTGAAAAGGAAGAAGTAAAACTGTCACTATTTGCAGATGGCATGATAGTATATGTATAAAACCTTAACATCTCTACCAAAAAAAAAAAACCTGTTAGAGATAATAAATTCAGTGAAGTTACAGTATACAGAATCAATATACAGAAATCGGTGGCATTTCTGTATACTAACAACAAACTATCAAAGAAATTAAGAAAGCAATCCCATTTCTAACTGCGTTAAAAAGAATAAAATACCTAGGAATAAATTTAACCAAAAAGATGAAAGACCTATGAACTGAAAACTATGAGACACTAACAAAAAAAAATTGAACATGACACAAATAAATGGAAAGATATTCCATGCTCAAGGACTAGAAGAATTAATATTGTTAAAATGTCTATACTACCCAAAGCACTCACTCTGCAGATTCAATGCAATCCCTATCGAATTTCCAATGGCATTTTGCACAGAACTAGAATAACTCTAAAATTTATATGAAACCACAAAAGATTGTGAATAGCCAAAGCAATCTTGAGGAAAAAAAACAAAGCTGGAGGTATTTACACGCCCTGGTTTCAAACTATAATACAAAGCTATAGTAATCAGAACATTATGGCACTGGCATAAAAACAGATTACACAGATCAACGGAACAGAAATGAGAGCCCAGAAACAAGTACAAGCAATTAATTTGCAACAAATGAGCCAGGAACATACAATAGAGAAAGGACAGACTCTTGGGAATGCTGCTGGGAAAAGCTGGGAAGAGCTTCATGCAAAAGAATAAAATTAGACTACTCTCTTACACCATACACAAACATTAACTCAAATAAATAGATTCGATAAAACTACATTCGATAAAAGATTTGAATGTAAAACCTGAAACTATGAAATTCCTAGAAGAAAATTTAGGTAGTAAGCTCCTTGACATCAGTCTTAGCAATGTGTTTGTGAATATATCTCCAAAGACAAGGAAAAAGTAAAAATAAACAAATGGGACTAAATCAAACTAAAAAGCTTCACACAGCAAAGGAAACCATCATCAAAATGAAAAGGTAACTTACTGAATGAAAGAAGGTATTTCCCAACCACATATCCAATAAGGGATAATATCCAAAATATATATTTTTTAAAAAACTCATACAACTTAAGAAAATGAACAACTATACAAGTTATATATGGACAGAAAATTGTAAGTTCTAAATGGGCAGAGGATCTGAATAGACATTTTTCCAAGGTCCTATACATATGGCCAACAGGTACATGAAAAGATGTTCTGGGCAGGATAGACATGGATGGAACTGGAGGGTATTATGCTAAGTGAAATAAGTCAGGCAGAGAAAGACAATTATCATATGGTTTCACTTACATGTGGAACATAAGGAATAGCATGGAGGACATTAGGAGAAGGAAGGGGAAAATGAAGGGGGGGAAGTCAGAGGGGGAGAAGAACCATGAGAGACTATGGACTCTGAGAAACAAACTGAGGGCTTCAGAGGGGAGAGGGGCGGGGGGATGGATTAGCCTGGCGATGGGTATTAGGGGGGCACGTATTGCATGGAGCACTGGGTGTTATACGCACACAATGAATCATGGAACACTACATCAAAAACTAAGGATGCACTGTCTGGTGACTAACGTAACACAACAACAACAAAAACAGATGTTCAACATCACTAATTATCAGGGAAATGCAAGTCAAAACTAAAATGAGATATCACCTCAGCCCTGTTAGAATGGCTGTTATCAAAAAGCAAGAAATAACAAGTGTTGAAGAGGATATGTAGCAAAGGGGACATACTGTTGGAGGGAATGTAAATTCATACACTGTTGGTGGGAATGTACATTGGTGCAACAACTATGGAATACAATATGGAGTTTCCCTGAAATATTAAGAATAGATCTACCATATGATCCAACTATTCCACTCCTGGGTATTTATCTAAAGAATACAAAAACACTAATTCAAAAAGGTATTTGCACCCGTATGTTTATTGCAGCATTGTTTACAATAACCAAGATACAAAAAAAACCTAAGAGTCCATCAAGAGTTGAGTAAAGAGGAAGTGCTTTATGTGTACGATGAAAACTATTGAGCCATACAGAAAAATGAAATCTTGCTATTTGTGACAATATGAATGGAACGTGAGGATATTATGCTAAGTGAACTAAGCCAGAAGAAGACATATATCATTTGATTTTACTCATACGTAGATCTAAAAATATATATAAGAAATGAACAAAGAAAACAATACAAAAATAAATTCATAGATACAGAGAACAGATTGGTGGTTACCAGAGAGGAAGGGGGTCAAGCGTGTGGTGGTGAATGGTAACTAGACTTTTGGTGATCACTTTGTAGCCAATACAAATGTCCAATGACAAGCACAGCGGAAACTTACATAATGTTATGTATCAGTTTTGCCTCAATTTAAAAAAGAAAGAAAGAAAAAAAAACAAACCAAATGTTTCTCCAAAAGAAAAAAAATTTGCTATTAAGGACAGAGACTATTTTATCATTCTTTGTTTTTCTGAGCCCAAAGCACACTGCCTCGCAGATAAGAACAAGTGTTTGGTCTGAGAGGAGGTGGAGAGAGGATTGATATAAAGAATAATATATTTTATACACACAAGCACACACATTCTGGAAGGCAAAGAAGAAGATGTAAGTTAAGACAGCATTTAAAAATAAAAGGGAACTGTGGAAATAGAAAAAATTTTAATTCCAAGCCCACATTACATTATCTTATTTCAGAGGTCTCTCAAAAATAGCCAAATGAAGTAGGGATTCTATGTTTCTTTTCTAATTTTAACATGGCCCAGGAGGGGCCTTCTCCCTCTTCAAAAAAAAAAAAAAAAAGCGAAATATCATCAAAATAAGTTTCAAGGTGATAACTTTCAATTCAGAGGGTAAATGTTTATGGTAGCTTTAAGTTACAGTCACCTGAGGTCTCAGTAATGAAAATGATGATAGGCCCTGAAATACAGCCTGGTACCCAGGGCCTGCCTCTCTCAATCTCTCTCTCTCTCTCTCTCTCTCTCCGTTTCTTTCTCAACTACCTTCTCAGTTGCTCCTCCGATTTCCACTACCAAAAGGAAACAGAGCTATTTTTTGACGAGCTTCTGATTTCTGTACTCAAAGAAAACCCTACCTTGTATCAGTAAAACTCATAAAAATATTCATTTGCCAAAAGCTACAGTATCTTTGACTGACATGTCTGTCCTGGAACATGCTATCCAACAACATCTCCTTGGTGTGACCCTGACAGTCCCAGTTAAAGATTCGAAAGGGCAAAAACAGCAGCAATAACGGCCAACCCTTTATATCCGAGTCCCTTGCTAACTGTATAAGGGCCTCTGAGAAAAGGCAAGGGAGGGGCGGCGGAAGGGGTCGTGAAGGATGCAGAGGGAGGTGTCTTGGGACACATTGCCTGTGACTGTTGCCAGAGTTTCCTTCCTCTTGGAAAGTTCTAGGATTGTTATGGTCCCTCTGGATCACCCTCTGGGTTTGCATCCTGCTGAAGTCTTTTGGAGGATTTTTAAGGAAGTGAAAGCTTTTTAGAAATTCCTCCTATGTATAGAATCAACTCTTGCTGATCTGGAAAGGATGAATGTCCTCACAGGTGGTAGCCCACCCGGCCTGACAACAGGTGTCTTCAGTTCTGCCGGGAGTAATCATAGGGGCGGCACACAGGTGTGGCTGCATACATTTAGCGGTCTAGGTTGAGGGGTGGCAGTTCTGCATGCAGGCTTCAGACTGCATTGCAAAACTTCACAGGCAAGACTTTCTAGTTGCCCAGTGTTTTAAAAATCTCCATCTCTTCTGCCGGGAATCTTACAAAAGATGCAAAAAATATCTTTTGATACTGTCTCTTAGCAGCATCTTCCCCCAGGTGCCCTCTGTGTGGGACTCTGCCTGCAGGGCTCCAACTTCCTATCCTTCCCACAGGCCTCTCCCATTCAAAATGCATCCACCTGTGTCCCCCGCCCCGAGGCCCTATTCCCAGGTAAAGGTAACACACTCCCTCCTCTTGAGAAAAAGAATATCTGCCTATATTAAGGGTCAGTTTCAGGCACAATACACATATAGTTGTGATTACTCTTTCAGCTATGCATTCTGGTCTCACTGGAACCCTAGCAAAGCTTAACCCCCGTCTCTGTTTATGGTTTAATGGCAGTAATAGCAAATGGAAGAAGAAAGTTATCTGATGAGAGAAGAAACACAATTATACAGCTTATAAAAGACCCAGGATGATTTTTTTTTCCTTCCTAGCTGTCACTGATCTCAAAAACAAAAGACAAATCTGTAATCTGATAAAGAAAGCGGAGAATTGAGCACTGATTTGATTTTGTAGGAGATTGAGAACATTTTTAAATGCATAGAAGCTCTTTATACTTAGTGTACTTTGGCCAGCCTGAAGGGCATCAGAAGCTTGTTTTACTTAGTTCTGCTTATCTCTATGTAGCTAGGATAAAATTTAAAATATGCATCAAAAGTCCATTTGGAAATATTACTGGTAGAGGAATAGCCGCCCAGGCTTCTGGATAGTTTATTGTTATCATTTCAGAAATCTCACCTGCCTAGCAGATTGCTTTGCTTAAAGTGAGAAAAAAAAATTGTGAAATCTATTTTAAGCATGATCCTTAATTTCCTAATCTTCTGTTCTTGAGTTCTATAATAAATCCATTCAAAGCTGCACATATGCATTAAGAAGCATACAAAAGTCACCTTTTCTTTTCTCTCCAAAACATTAAAGCCTTTTCATTCCATTTTAAAAGACTCTTTTAAAGCAAGTTCTCTAAGCCAACTTTCTAACCCACTCATCACAGAACACTAGGGCCCAGTTTTTCTGGATGCGGTACCTGGTATAATATCGGGTGTAATTATTTCACCCATCAGCATCTCAAGGAACAGTAGCTTTGAGCAGGGCCCTTGCCAACTCAAGGAAAAAGGGTGGGAGTGTTGGGTTTCGGCGTGCACGCTCTCACGAGCGCACTCTCTCTGTCTCCGTTTAAAAAGAGCTCAATTTTCACCAAACCCCCAAAATATTAGCAAATAGTTATCTACTAAGAATTCATTAGAAATGCCTGAAGATTCATAAAGATTTCACGATATAATCTGAGAAGATGTCTCGAATCCATACAGGCTCCTTCATATGCCCAAACCCCTGATATGCCAGAATGCTCCCAGTACATTCTGGGATAGGTTCATCCAAAGTTATTGACCAGGGCAGAAAAGTTAATTTTCTGGATCACTAAATTAAAAAAAAAAAAATCTCTCTCTGGAAAAAAAATAATAGATAACTATCTTGGCAATAAGGTAAAGAGAGAGACAAAGATCTGCAAACACCTCCCTATTGCTCCGTAGTAATAACATTTGCCTATCTCAGAAATTCAGAGATAAATTTTCTAAAAAACTGGCCTCTTTTTGCACCTCCAGTATTCGTTTGACATAATGCACTGTCCTTTAAAGGTTGCTGGAGCCAAGAAGCTATACCATTAAAGCAAGCCCCCAAAGCAATTTATATTAATAAGTAATACATACATTCGCACAATTGATAATTACAATCACTATTATACAGTGAAGTACATTCTAGGCAACCCTCCGTGGTTTGTCTCATGCTTTGCCTCATTAACTCTTCTGCTCTCATCACTCTATAACCCTCCTCTTAGGCCAGCCCATCAAGAATCTCTCCTGCTTTCAGGCTCAGCTCAAGTGCCACCTCTTTGATAAACACTTCCCTCATCAGTGCCATCCCCTGCCTCTTACTACTATCATTTAATAATTGCCCACAGGTCACAGCTTGCTTTGTGCAAGATCTGGTATAATTTAGAACATCTCATTCAGATCACACTCCTTCCACCCACTCGAGGACACTTCCAGAAGTCCTCATACTGGGTTCCTCTGGCAGCGCCAACATACTCAGTGACCGCAGGGTCCACACAATGATTCCTTCAGTCATTGGAGCTCCTCACTGATAAGCTCCAACCACTCCCTTGGGCCCCTGCAGTCATTCCCAAGTCTTGCTGCAGCCAGCACTTCCCAGCTTCCAAACTCACCACTCTGCCGCTGTTTGTCCTCCATCTGACACCAGCCATGCAGGCCTCCCCAAACTCTAGTCTATCAGCTTCACTTTTCTCCACATCCAACATCAAGATCAGGCATCACAAGTATGTTCTTACCAGAACCCCTGGATTCCTCAAAGTGTTTACCTTTCCCACCTACATAACCCAGTTTGCCAGCCCTCCATCCTGACACCAGCAGAAAAACTAGCAGCCAAGGGAGAGCTAACTGGCTCCTGTGCAAATGCACACCTGAGCGTTGAGAAAGATCACAGGTTGCCCTCCACCTCTGGACAGGGAAGAAACGCCCTGAAGTGTTGTGCTAGCTTTGCTGACTCTCTGAAAGTCTCAACTTATTCTAGCTCCCATAGCTTCTTTCATCCTCTCCTTCGTACGGTAGACTTTCCCAAGGGTCACAGCTCTCCCTTCTCCTCTGGGAGATACCACCATGAACTTTTTCTGCAGAAGCCCAGCAGGAAGAGAGAGCACAGCCGTGTGAACAGTGCACGTCTTTCCAACCAGCGCCCTGAACGGAGGGACAGACTGTGTACCTAGCGCCGAAGCCCCAAAGACAAACTGCTGAGTTCAAATCCTGGATCTGCTGCTGCTTTGCTGTGTAACATTGGGCAACTGACTTCCCTGGGCCTCAATTTTCTCATCTGGAAAGTGGGAAAAGCAATAATATCTAACTCATTGTGTTGCTGTGAGGATAAAAGGTTAAATGTTAATACTTATAAGCCTACGGAAAGTGCTTAATAAGTGTTAATTTTTAACTAGCAGAAAGGAGCATTCATTTTACTGCATGAACCTTCAAAAAAAAAAAAAAGAAAAAGCCACGTCCGCATCAGTGAATATCTTCATGCACCTCAACCCCCTTACCTTGTCTCCCAGGATTCTCCAGGGGGGCGCAGGAATCTCCCTTCGGAAGGCTGGATTTCTACAAAGTCTCTCTCCACCCATGGGCGTACTGCAGGTTTTCCCCAGCTGCAGCAGAGAAGAGGCTCGGGCCGGTTCACAGGCTCCTGCTGGTTCCACAGCCCAAACCAAGGTCTGTCTGCCCATGGCCAGATGCACAGGCAGGCTGCAATCCTCCAAGGTCCCCGCATACGTGGTGCTGTATCCCACAACTCTCACAGAAACCCTTCTGTTCATGGACGGATCCCTAATTAGTTGTTAAATAGGGGGACAAAACGGAGCGACCTTTGATGAAGCTGACGTCACTCCCCAGGATTCTCAAGTGCACATTTAAATGCCCCTCCCCCCATACAAGACGATGTTCCCCATACTCCATCCTCCCTAAAGTTTTACTTATTTTTAATCCTTTGGCTTACATCAGTAAGTCTTATGTCTGCTGCTAAATGGAAGGCAAGAGCTTGCCTTAGACATCTTCATCCCCCAAATCACCATGACCATGGTAGGTGTCAGTAAGTATTTCTTGACCTGGCTTTAACTTGATTTTAGTACTTAAGTTAATGAAAATTCCCTAGGGGGTTCTAGTTATTCATCCCTCACATCTACAGAAGCCCAGCCAATCACCCACGAGCCCAGGTAACTCCAAAGTCAAAGATTTTGTCCCTTAAGAACTCAACAGGGTTTGTTCCCAGTTGGGACACACAACTGTCCCTCCATCTCTAACCAGGAATCATTCAAGACTCTCTCACATACCTTCTCTCAAACTTTATAGAAATTAACCTGGGAGGTTTGTTTTAACAGCAGTTCCCTGGGTTTAACCCCCAGAGACTCTGATTCCCCAAGTTCAGAAGTTCAGACTGAAGCTCAGGTGTCTGGACTTTTATCAGGTCTCTCCAGGTGATGCTGATGAAGGTGATGGCCTTTGGAGGACAAGGGAACCGGTCTTATCCTTGGCTGTTTTTTCCAGCACCTAGCACAATGTCTGGAACATGTTTGCTGCTCTGAGCCCAAAGCAGCCAGTTCTATCTAGGGGCAAACAATATGGCATTGAATTAAAATAGGGGCATTCAAGATGAGATTAGAGACGGCTGGTCCTGCGCTTTACCTGTGCCCTTCTTTTCCCTGCTGGGAGCCACTCTCAGCCTCACTTTGCACTTTGTTTACAACCATCTGTCTGGTTCTGGGAGCATCCAGCAATCTTACATCACCATCTTGGCCCCTGCAGTTACACGTGGGCACACAGCTCTGCGTATCTGCGTTCCACCATCCGCACAGCCTCGAAAATAAACTCAGGTGACTAGAGAGACTACAAGCAATCTGGAGCAAAGAGAAGAAACTTGGGCCAGTTCCAAGAAGAAACTAAGCTGAGAGTGCTCAGCCCTCCTTTCTGCTTTCCCTTGGCTCTGCAGGAACTGGTGGCTTTGGGAAAATTGAGGCTATGGCTGCCGGCATTTGTAACGTGCTGTCTGATGGGGAATAAGATGATTAGGTGGGCAGGGAGGGAAGCCAATGCAAATGTTGTGGGCTGGAAAAAATGCTTAAGGAGTTTTGAAATCTTTTACAAGGCTGACTCCCATTGTGTCCTGACTTCCGCACACCCACCGTCCCTCACATACCCCAGCTCCAGCCAGAAAGCGAAGCAGTGGCCCGGAGAGTGGCCTCCATGCATCATCACGCAGAGCTTGGGGTGGCTCAGGGTGAGGCACGCTAAAGTTGAACAAAAGTGCACTTCAAGAAACAGTACCAGGGACGCCTGCGTGGCTCAGTCGGTGAAGCGTCTGCCTCCGGCTCAGGTCGTGATCCCAGGGACTGGGATGGAGTCCCACATGGGGCTCCCCTCTCAGCAGGGAGTCTACTTCTCCGTCTGCCTGCAGCTCCCCCTACTTGTGTTTGATCTCTCTGTCAAATAAATAAATAAATAAATAAATAAATAAATAAATAAATAAATTTTAAAAAAGAAAGAAACAGAGTACCAGGGTTCTACCCATAGCTCTTCCACCCCCGAGTTTCTTCATTAAAACTTCGGTTGTCTCCTTTGAAAAATGATATGGTAGGAGGCAGTGGACTAGGGACTCTTGCATGTTGGACACCAAAATAAACCTAAATTCAAGTTTTTTCATCCACCCTTTCTTCAAAGTATCCCATCATAGGAAGCTCACTTCTGTGAGCTGCAGGATTTCTGGCTCCATGAAGTAAGAACAACTTTGATAACCTCCATTTTGCAAATATTGATGTGCAGAAAACTAATATGTGAAAGTAAGCACCGAGAAATGATAAATTATTATAAATTTGTACAATCATCTCAAGAATGATGGTGTTCTGCTGTCTTCTTCATTATTAATGAACTAGACAACCTTATTTAAAATAGACAATGGTGAGCAGCAAGAAGATAAATATTTTACATTTTGCATTCAGGACCTTCTCTCTAGGAAGAGAAATTTCATCTTATAAATATCTCATGTTATTTATTCAATTACTTCATTGTATACTGCTCTTTCCCACCTGAATTTATATGGAAGACGAGCTCAGGTTGTTTTTCTTTTGTACTTGAAACTCAGGGTCATTCCTGCCTTTTGCACTAAATAATAATTTTCACATGTTTTCCTTTGCCTTTTTTAGATTTTAATATTTGAAAATGGGCAAATGCTTATCGTCTACAAAGTGGTGATTAACTACTCATAGAGCTCAACTTCAAAAGTGTGAGTGCATAGAACTCATACAAACAATGTTACCGTTTTGCTGTGACAGTTTCAGCCAGCCCTTATACTCATTATGCTCCAGTTCTCAGGAAGTAACACAAGAGCACTAGGTGGAAATCTATCATCGCCCAAACTCTGCAAACAGTCAGTCTTAATAGAAGGCTTCGGACACAGCTGGAAGCCACTACATGCCCTTTAGCTAACCTGACCACTCTTGAAGCAGGTTCTAAATGAAGTGAGAGCGTAATGTCTTGTATTTAAATTGAACTTTCCAGTTAAGAAATGCTTTAACCTATCTCATTTGAGCCCCACATTAATCTAGCCATTAACCCATTTTACAGATTAAGATTCTGATAAGAAAGAGCACAAAGTCATTTCGCTGCTTTCCGTAAAAGTCTAAAATCGTGCTACGTGGCAAGTGGGAGATTTTGGTAACCCTCCCACTTCAAGCAACGTTTATATCTATAAGGCAAAGCAGAGTTCACTGTGCCGAAAGCCATCGGATCTGAATTTAAGTTTGGTTTGGCTGCTAACTAGCTGTGTGACCATGGGCAAGTTACCTAACCCTCCAGAAACCCCAATTTTTCATCTGTAAAAAAACAGAGCTAATAATAAGCAATCTCTCTGGGTTGTTATAATGGTTAAATAAAATAATGCAAGTAACAAGCCTTGCTTTGATGCCTGGCACTCAGTAACCACTCAGAAAAGGCTGCTTTATATCAAATCTACACAGTGCCACCTGCTCCTGCTAATTAGCAACCCTCCTAAACACACCCAAATGAAATAACAAACCAAGTAAGATTCCATCCATGTCCCTAGGAAGACATACAAACATGCCACTTTATAATCAGCAACCCTGTTCCTATATCTTTTATAATAATGAGGTCTTTTTTCCAAAAGGCGTACAAAAGCAGGTCTTCCTTAGGCTAGATGCAGGGAGGAGGGTTTGGAAGATGAGTCTCCTCCTAGGGCAATTTCCTTTGCATATTTGACCTACACACAGAAGCATTCTTGTTCCTCTTTACCATTGATTAATGGCATATTTGCAGGTGATTTACAAGTCTTTAACTCATGCTGTCCTGGGTGAAGCGTGACAAAGCCATAATTTTTGGTTTATCCACCCGTCACATTGCACTCACCTAACTTGGGAAACAGGTATCATTCTTTGTCAAAAGGAATGGCTTCATGCACTTGGGCACTCCGTGCCTAGTTCCAGGCTTCCTTCCTCCCTTCTTGGCCCCGCTCAGACACCAGGTAAATGGGATTCCTTCAGGGAGGGCTTGGATGGAATCCAATTCAAAGACATATAATTGGCAGTTTTTTCATCTTTCAAAGGCCTTTTCAATACTCATGCTGCTACAGTCAGACTTGCTTTGATTCTCACAAAGCATTGCCTCACCTCCAAGACTGTTGCTAGGATATAGGGATATCACAACTCCCGAATACATAGGCGGAAGGAAAAGATTTTCCTCCTCCTTACAAATGTCACTCCAGTTCTCGCTCTGCTTTTCTTCAAGGCCAAACTGAGGACAAAGAATAGGATTACCGGGATGAAGTATTCAAAATAAAAGTCAGAAACCAGAGCGACCAGTGCCTGACTGGGAATGGGGGTGGGGAAGGCCCTGTGGGAGAGAAAGTTTGGCTTGCAACAGCGGTCAGATGACTCACCAGATGTGGACCAGATCCAGAACTAGCGAGGGTGATTGCGTGTGTGTCCGTGGGTGTGTGTGTGTGTGTGTGTGTGTGTACATATCACGTACAGGGGAAGATATTAAAAAATCAACCAGAGACTAAAAGGTCCCCATTATTCCCTCTCTGAAGTCAGTAGGTCAGAGAAGGGAGCTCTAGCATTTATTAGCATTGAACAGCTTGAGGCCTTATTAATATGCAAATATGCTACGTGGAAGGGTTAGTATATTAAAGGATTATCCACTGCAATAGTTTTAAAACACTAGGTAAATTCTTTGATACTCCTCCCTTCAAAAGGTGGAGCCTAATCCCCCTTTGCTTAAGTGCAGACTGATTTTCGTGACATGTCTAGCTAAAACAATGTGGTAGACATAAAAGGAGGTGTGGCTTCTTCCCTACCCTCTTTTTTTTGTTTGTTTTGTCATTATTATTACTATTAATATTTGAGTAGAATTGACACGCAATGTAACAGTTTCAGGCGTACAACTCAGCGATCTGACAAGTTTATACATTACACTGTATTCCCACAAGCGTAGCTACCACCTGTCCAGTTACATCACTATTACAATATCTTTGACTGTATTACCCTCTTTTCTGTCACCCACTCTGTGGGAAGCCAGCTGCCGTGTCATGAGGGCACTCAAGCAGTCCTGTGGAAAAGGAGAGGAGCTGAGGCTCCAGCCAAAGCCATGTGAGTGAACCATCCAGGATGCTGGTCCTCTAGCCACGGTCAAGCCTTGAGATGATAATTGACAGCAATGTCATTAAAGACCCAAAAGGAACCATCCAACTAAACTCTTCCGAAATGCCTGCCCCAGAGACCTTCCCAAATGCCTGACCTGCTCAGTATTGGCTTAGTTTGTTTTGCAGCAATAGAGATCTCAGATATCCACTTTTCCTCCACCAACAGATTAATTCAGATTGGCTAACCACCCAGCCACCGAGGAAATCAGGCCTAGGTTGAAAGAATTTTAAAGACAGGGCGAAGTCAGATCGTTTGTCTCCTTTGACCATTTAGAGCCAATTCATACTCTCAGAGCCAGGGTGGAGCACGGTGGGAAATTTCATGACAGCGGAGAGAGCAGGGCCCAAAAGGAGACACAGGAGGGATCCAGAGAGGAGCTTTGGCCTTTTTCCAATGTTGCCTAGAACTCGCCTTGTGGTCATTCCAGGTAGGAGCCCACATTCTAGTTCTAAAACACGAGGCTCCCCTGCATCCAATGAGGCAAGGCAACAAGCACAGAAAACCATCTCTACAGACAACCAGAAGCAGGAAGAGGACCAATCATGACCAAAAAAGTCCTGAATATCCCCATTTAAGCTACCTTAAGATTAAAGGACTGACATTGTTAAGAACACAAAAATTTCACAAACGCTAGTATCTAGCATGTACCACATGAGTTTAAATGAGACTAGTTCGTGTGAACATAACAGGGTTCCTACCACAACAGTTCCCAAACCCAGCTCCGTATCAGCACCTGAGTGGCTTTGGGAAAATGAAGATTGTTTGGCCCCACACTGGAACCTACTGAACTAGAATCTCTGGGAGCGGGGCCCAGGGCTGCAGTTGAGAAATCATAAACGTCTCAGAGTTAGAAAGCATCAGGGGATGTTGGTCATGTGGTTACCTTGCGGGTCCCAGATGCCCCATGTACAAAGAAGGAATGAAAACAGCCTCCCCACTTCCTCACAGGGACGAAAACACAAGGAGTTCGATAATACCAGACACCTTGAGCTCATCCGAAGAAAAGTAGCACATATGTACAGAGTGTGTTATTGCTGTTACTCTGCTCAAGGAACACATTTGTTTGTGGCCTCCTAGAGTTGCTGCACAAGCCTGCTTCCCTCTGGAAAGAAATCTTCGGAGCCTGTCGGTATCCACCTGCAGTGGACACTTTGCAGCTGGGACTTCCTCCAAAGACATTTACCTTGGAGGTGGCTTCGGGACAACTGGGTTTGGTGGTGATGGTGGTGGTGGTGGTGTGCACGTGGGCACATGTGTGTGTGCACATGCATATTTTGTTAGAGGGTCAAGAGGTCAAGAGGGTCAACTTGCCATATCTTGGCATTTATGCCCATCATCCTGAGAATGGGACTAATGTTCTGATAGCAAAGCTTTTATCACAGAAGCTCATCCACAAATTATAGCCCCAAGAAGCCACTAATAGCATCTAGTTGATGTTTCCAAAAACATTCCCAGGTTATATGTATTTATAGCAGAAAAACACAGGAAGGAAACATATTAATATGCTGATTATGGTTATTGCTAGATAGTGGGATTTCAGGTAATTCAAAATTTTTCTTTTCATAGTTGTTTGTTTTTTCTTTTTTGTTTTTTTTCCACAATGGTCATGCAAGATATGTAATCAGAAAATAATGGGGTTTTTCACTACAAATGGGAGGAGGGAGGCAGGAGGTGGTATTCTCAGATCCCAGAGGCTGGGGCAGCCTGGAGACAGCTGGATTTAAACAAGCCTGCCTGGGGAGGGAGCAGCTGGGGTCACCAAGTGGAGGTGTTTGGGAACTGGAAACGCTGCTGGAGTTGCTACCTGAGACAGAAAGAAAGCAGAATACCCAGGTCTCTCCCTCTCTTTGGCTGACCCTGATGACGCAGAGCAGAGCCTGAAAAGGGCAAGGAATAGGTCTGAGAGCAAACAAACAAGTGACCGGCACCATCACTTCTCATAATTATTCTCCATTTTATCTTTGGACGTTTGGAAGCATAGAAAGGGAGGGATAAGCCCACACAATCCTACGGCGCTCCTGGCACCATCACACCAAAAGAGAATGCATTTTTAAAGCATGTGAAAACCACCAAGCTGGATTGCATAAGATCATTTTTTATGGAAAGGCCCTAAGGCATCAAAACCAGAGGTGGGAGGAAGGAGTACAGTTCACAAAATGAGCTGTATTGCTCATTGGAAATATTTTATACATAGGCTTAGATATTTAGGCCTATTCATAAAATGTATAAACAGAGAGCTCTTGTGGATAAGATTTCATCACTCTTTGCAAGAGGAAGGAGACAGTGAAGGACACAATGCTAGGTTTTCCAGGCAGGACATCACTGTCTTCATTGTCTTTGTTCTTTGTATAATCAGGCGGTGCTTTGAAACATGCAGACCCCACTGCAACAGCAATAATGATCCACTTGAAAGAAGGAGACAATCAAATACTCCCCAAACCAACTAAGAACATGCAGACTCCGTGGTTTGTGCTAGTTCTGGAAGAGGCGTAATTTATTTCTCCAGCACCTAGTCATGCACTGCACCTTCTAAAACATCAGATTCTATCATGTTTTATGAAATTCTCTGTAGCTGTGAGTTAACTAGGTTTCAGTTTTAATTCTCTCTATACACATCTCTCATTCATTTATTAGAATTTCTTAAACTGCAGCCTTTGCTAAAAGCCAGTCCACAAACACAATAAAAATTTTCATTAAAATATTTAAAACCCAGAACAGCAGCAATAACATCACACTGAAATGCTAGCAGCCTGCAACAGCAAATCTCAAGAGACCCTTCTACCACGCAGCACTGTGGAAAGAGGCAGCGGTTCACACTTTGTCCTAAATGTTATTGAGCCCAGCCTCTTGAAGGGGTGTGGTAAGAAGAGCTATCGAAAGTCTTGACCTGTCTAAAGAAAATGTCTGAAAGCATTCCACTCTCTCCCTCTATTTTCTTTATAATGGATAGTTGGATAGATGACAGATGATAGATAGATGATAGATAGATGATAGATAGATGATAGATAGATAGATAGATAGATAGATAGATAGATAGATAGATAGAGGCATCTGTGTGGCTCAGTCAGTTAAGGAGGCTGCTTAAGATTCTCTCTTTCCCTCTCCCTCTGCCCCTCCCCACTTCTCCTACCCACACGTGTGCACATGCGCACACTCTCTCTCTTAAAAAAAAAAAAAAAGGTAGATAGGTCAAGAGATAGATGAAATTGCTGCATGGGGTTGAGCCTGCTGTGAATATGCCTAGCAAGGCACGATGAACTGTTGATACTCCAAGAAGGACAGAGGGTCAACACAGCACCAACAGATAGAGGCACCTGGTATGCTGTCTCTATACACTGCCATTTAACAAATCCACTGAAATGAGAATTCAGTATCTGCTATACACCAGACATAATTATGTTTCCCAAACCAAATCCAGCAAACCAAGAAAATGGGTTGATATGCGGAGTAGTATTTGAAACGAGAACCG
>NW_024423343.1:79583557-79714764 GCF_017311325.1 Ursus maritimus | reverse complement strand
TAAACATTGGCCTTGAGGGTTGTAAGGACAGGCCCAGAGAGCTAGACCATGAGGCATGAGGACATGGCTCATTTCCAGGCTTCTGCCTATAAGACCCTGCTCCCTTGGGCTCTTTTGCAGAAAATTCTGGAATTGTCTGTAATCCCTTTAACAGGAGCAGAGTTCCACAACTTGCAATAAAAACCTCAAGTTGCAAACACACCTGGGAAAGGTAAATCTGTTAACTTGATTTCACGCAAAGTCTAAATAGCTGCTTTCTTGAGACTGGTTTGATGTGAGGATGCAGGGTGAGTGATCACAGGGAGGAGACAGAAGACAAGGATCCTGTGTACCTGAAAAGGAGTTGTCCTGCGGAGGAAGAAAATAAGGCAAAAAGGATGTCTGAAATAAAATTCCCTTATGCCACAGTTTAGTCCAGGGAAGAACTTCTCTTGCTCACTTTGAACATTCACTGACAAGCTGTAGACATCACAGCAACCGTTTTAATGACCCCACCCCAATTGAGCTTAAGCCTCAAAGTCAGTCTCTGGAGGGCGGCCAGGAGAAGATTCCCGAGCTTGGTGCCACAAGCTCACAGGGATGCTGCAGCCAGGGAGAGAGCATTGTCAACAAGAAAGACTGAGGGCTGCTAAGGAAAAGAGCAAAGAAACACGTTCTTTCAGACTATCTGTTGGCCTTGTAAAAAAATCAAAAACAAAACCAAAAAAACCACTTTTCCTCCTTTGTTTTGGGCTTGGGTGACCCCAGCTCCACAGTGCACTTGTTCGTCGTGCTGCCGCGGAGTTCCTACCTCCCCTCACGAACCAGCTACCATTCGATCCATGCAGCCATCCTGTCAGGGAAGCTGCTAGCATTGTATTTCACAGGAAGCGTTCCACGACGCTCCCAAGGTCACAGCGCTAACTGCAGGTAACAGTATTTGAGCCCAAATCTGCCTTCCCTTTTGAAATCACCAAGCCCGTGACAGCAAACATTATTAGGACCTAAATGATCTGTATTTCAACATACTTAAAAGCAGTTTTGTTAATACCAAGTATTCCATAAACACACATATTAATTCACCATGTGTTTTTACATCGTTCTCTATTTCCCTCCTCTGATTCTGTGGGATTCCTCTTTCACTTGTATCCCTCCCTGCCATTTCAATGCACTCATTCCCTTCTCTCCACCATCTGCTCTCTTCTTTCTTACCTCTCTCTGATGTTTCTTCCCTTTCTTTACATCACTGAATGTTCTCAAAGCAGAGATAATTCAGCTAATAAGTTTGATTTGACCAACAACTTCAAAATCCTTTCTCAACCATGATTCCTCATCTGAATCACAGAACACAGAGGGGCCTGGGTGGCTCAGTTGGTTAAGTGTCTGACTCTTGATTTCAACTTAGGTCATGATCTCAGGGTCCGGAGGTCGAGCCCTGTGTTGGGCTCCATGCTCTGTGACGAGTCTGCTTGTCCCTCTCTCTCTCTGCTCCTGCCCCTGCTCACATGCTCTCTTGCTCCCTCTCTCTCTAAAATAAATAAATCACGGAACACAGAATGACTGTTTTCAAGTTTCCCCAAAAATAAATAGTATTATTCTAAATGCGTAAGTGAAAAGTTTATTCATTATACATAGTGGACGCTCAACTCCGTTCCAGAACCTTTACTCAGAAAAGGATGATACCCTTTTACCTAGTCAGTTAGTAAGAAATTAGTAGAAACTAATGATTTTGGCCATTTATATACATATAATTTAGGGGTAGTGAGAGGTCAAATTCACATTTAAAAAGTAGCAAGCAACTCCGATAAAGAAATAAGAGAAAATGAAAAGAAGTGTTAGGTTTAGCAATAAACCCAAAGAGTAAGGGAATCCGGTCATTCTCATAGACTAACTCTTATGACATACACGTACCACCTGTGCAGTTGTTTATTTAGTATTTTCTCTAAATATCTTCATTTTTTCTACCTAAATTTATTTAAAAGATACCTTATATCATTACCGAAAATGGAAAACCTGTATCATTTATACCAAAAACCAAACAATGCTATATTAAACAATGTTATATTAAAGTCTCTCTATATTCTATTGAGTCAAAGGCTGAGGGTTACTTTTTTTGTTTCAAAGGTGGTGCCGTTAAAGACATACTAGCACCCAGCTAAGCCTGTCTCCTTTACATAATCAGAAAAATGGAAGGAGAATTGGAAAAAGAATAACTTTCTATGTGATTCTGTTTTATGAAATGTAGGGCTCCAGCCCCATCTAAAATCACTTTGACCATCACCGTGCTACTCATCTCACTCTGGAAAATCCTGTATTAAGAAAATCAATCAACAAATACGTCCTGAGCCCAGTGATTTTCATTGCACCGTACTTGGAATTACAAAGTCTCTTTGGATAAAGAGCCCATATTCTAATTTTGGAAGACCTACTCCACTACAATATGGCAGGCGCTCAAAGTCAACTCCATCTGGCTCTTCAGAAGATACATAAAACCTTGCTACATGTAACTTGTTTCAAGTCTCAAGGACCCCGGGGCGGCGGGGAAGTGGTTGCCTAAACAAAACCCAGCTCCACAATAAAACTTCTAAGTCCAAGTGCTAAGGAAGGGGCTCCAAAGCGAGGGCTGCACAGGTCAAATTCGAAGATTAAGTTCATGTAACCAGTCTTTGATGACACGGATCATTTCCATGAATCTCATTATTAGCCAAAATTCTGAAACAAAATCATCTTATGTCATAGCTTAGCCCAGGGAAGAACTGACTTCTCTTACTCTCCTTCCCCAGTCCTTTTTATTACTCAGAGATGATACATATTCGAATAAAGAGAAACAAGAAAATTCCAATAAACAAAACTTAAAGTAAAACTCACTCTTCCTCCTCACAATTATTCCTATGATAACTAGAAACATAAATACAAGGATCCTTCTATTTCAGCAATTGTCATGGCGACAAAGTAATGCCAGACAGCTGCATATGATGTTTTTAAATGTTTTTATTTGTTAAAATAGTTTAAACACTGTTTGGATCCTTAAGCTAGCTGGCTAGAAATGAATTGCAGTTCACTTCATGTTGCAATGTCTCTAAGGCCAAAGAGCCTCAGACTTTTTGAAGTTCCCCACACTAACAGGGTCCACATGTATAAATAAGGAACGCAAGCTTCACAGCTTGGGGGTTTGTAGCCCTGGATCTCACTCCCACAATGATTGAAAAATTCCCAACTTGATTAACTTTCAGAGCCCGTAAAGTGCTTTGAGCACCTCCAAGAAAGACGCTATATAAATACAAAGTATTATTATTAGGTGGCACTGGAATTTATTAACAGCTTAGTTACTCCATCAGTTTCTGTTCTGGCTTACACAAATCCACCTGTAGGAATAAAACAAAATTCAGTACAACGATTCAAAAAGCCACCCTCCCTCGGATAATAAAAAAAGCAAAGATAACCTCATTAGAAATAATGAACTCCGTGTGCTATTGCAGCCTCTTGAACCAACTACTTCTCATAAGTAAAGTCATGCTAAGCCACTCCAGAGTCGGCCCCTCCCAGTTATTCCATGCCTTTCCAGTGATACATTTGGTGAGCCATCGCAATTACTCTCCATTATATCTACTGCAACAGTGAATGCAGCCCAAATACTCTTTATTTCCTAACTTGTTGTGTTCTCACCCCATAGCTTAGCTAAACTTTCATGGCCCACCCTTTTCTTACAGACATTTCTGGATATAATGATTTTTGTAACTTTAGTATCAACTATCAAATGTCACATTTTATTTGCCAATTAAGGAAGGGATATCTATGGATTTTCTATATAGTAAGTTAAAGAAAAACTCCCCCATGCACACTTCCATGTGTAAGGTATAGTGCTGTGTATTGTACCAGACAGAAGGGACTATGGAATAGAAAACACATCCACGGGAGAGAGGGTTCAACTAAAGAAGTGAGATGTATGTCCCTGGAAAGATGATTAACAGTACAAAGCAGGTAGTTCTTCCGTGCTGAATGAATGAAATCAGACATAATGTTAATTAGAAGTGAGTTTCTCAGCAGGAGGTCAGAGGAATAAGTGAACGAGAGCAAGGCGCTGCCACAGTCCAGCTGGGACCGAACTGGTGGTCCTTCACGCCAGGTTTCCATTAAAATCACCTGGATAATAAAATAATACTGATGCTTGGGCCCCACCCCAAACCAACTACATGAGAACCTCTGGACTTAGAGCCTAGGCATAGCCTTTTTAAAAGCTCTCTAGATAATTCTAATATGCAGCCAAGGTTGAGAAACACTGGGCAAGACTTTGAAGGAATCAGTTGGACAGAAAAGCAGTAGGGACAATATAAAGGTGAGGGAAAGCGCCGCAGGTGCTGGGAAGGGTGAATCTGGGGAACAGTGGGCCAAGCCAGGGATGGCAAAGGGTTCTGATAAAGGAGCAGAGAGGAATAGCCGAGGGAGGTGGTCTGGGTCGATGTATGGAGGGATTTAAAGTCCAGAAACACAGCTTGACTAGTCATTTCTTCCTTGGCTATAGTCATTCTGGGCCTAGTCTCTGCTCCAGGTGTTAGACATTTTAATATTTAAAAAAAAAATTTTTAAATGTTAAAATGGCACCCTACCTATGTCTAGAATCTTTACTTTTCTAGGCTGAATCTCTCCCAGTTCAACTACTTCTCTAAAGACACTCAAACACTCTAAAAACTCAAAGACCAGGAAACCTTGGTGTTGGGGATGTGGCCCTCCTTCAGGCTCGGTGCTGGATGCTTTCTGGGTGACACTGAGACACCCGGCACTTTCGCATTCAGGTCACATCGCTGCACGCACGTGGAGCTTGTAGTCAGCTAAAGCCTTTAAAGCTGGGCGGGGGCTGTTTGGTCTTGCTTTGTTTTCATAAACCACATAGCTGTTCTATGTATGTGCAGTTGATTTTTTTTTTTTTTAACTGCAGGACTTTGCATTCATCTCTGTTCTATTTCAGCGTATTTGTTTTGGCCCGCTCTTCCAGCCTCCTTCCTTGAAAGTTAATTGTGTTTGATTAACATGATCTGAATGTGTCTATTTCCAAGTGCCAAAGTGAAGTGTTCATTAGCCCTTTAGTGAGATGCACAAATTACTCCACCAAACAGTAAGAAACCAATTTGGACTCTTGGGAATAATTTAACTCAACTCCAAGACACATCTATGCCATTTCCCTGGTATTACTGCCATCTAAGCAATTTATATTAAGGCAAGAAAGCAAGGAATCAATGTGCTAAACAAAGTGAGGACTCATGAGGTGAGAGACTCCTCTATGACTTTCCGCGAACTTGGATCACTCAGGCACCATCCACGCTTCCTCTGTAGAAGCCCGGCGTGCAATGGCGATGCTGGCCCCGAATTTTCTTTCTGCCCTTTAGAGTCTTTCTCACCACACACTGATTTATTTCATTCCAAGATCCCAAGCCTTCCTGGCTTATTTATTATAAGCCTCCTCGAAATTAAATCTATAAGAAATGTGATTTCTGTTCGGAAGGCAGATTGGAGAAAGGCACTGCCTCCGATTAGCACTACCGTCCAAATTGCAACCTCCATCCTCACCTGGACTTGGCTTTGGCCAGGGCCCGCTTTCCTCCACCTGTACATCAGAAATTCTATTGACCTACTTTCCCCAGCATAGCTAATAAAAAGTTGTGCCATCCGGATACAACACGGCCCGCAAGTGTGTTCTGCTCTGCAAGCTGCATGGGACAGCCTTACGTTTTCTAAGGCTCAGGAGCCATGTGCCTCCAACGTTGGCATCTCAGTTACAATTAAGAGAATTCGCTATATCTTCCTGTTTACTTGACAGGACCATTTCCTTCAATAAATAACATAATCCGAAGAAGAGTGGTTCTTTTTGTTCTTGTTAATTTTCTACTGTGTTCTTCTAAAATATGGAACAAGAAATGTTAAAGAAAATGCGAAGTGTCGGAACCTTTGGAACATCTCAGAGTTCAGAAATATACCCGAGCATGACCTCACACTGAAGGCTGAGCTTGCTGTGAACGTGCATGTACGTGAGTACGTTCTCCAGCAGACATATTTGGGGTGGTGGTTAGCGTAAGACTGACTCGCGCTTCACGTCTTTGAACAGTGATGACATAGGACAGGGAAGGAGGAAGGAAAGGCGCTCTAGACACCCAAACAATGAAGACAAAAGGCTACTTCACATTCCACCAGGAACACATGAGATGGTGCAACCGGAGAGTCACGTGGCACTATTTCAAACTTCAATTCTGCAGCCTCCAAAAGTGTTCATCGTGCTTACTTTTCCCGCTTTGCTGATATTAATAATGATAGCATGTAGCATTTCTAAAACACTTTTCATCTTCAAAGCACTATATGAACATTACCTAATTAACTAACATTAACTAATTATGATTAAACTTGCCCTGGGCTCACAAATCAGAAGAACTTTAGGAAGGGATGGGGGAGGAAGAAGAAAAGAAGAGAAGCTTTCTAGCCAGACAGGTTTTCCAAGTTTTCTCCAGATGAAATTTTGATTCAAATTATAACAGATTTTTCAACAATCCTTGAGACGATCTAATAGGGCTGCCTTGCTTCCCAATGTTTAAATATTGATGAGAACGGTAGAAAACAGTCTCCAGAAATGAAAATTGCCATTCTTACACCAACTGGTAATAGAAGAGTTTAAATGCCAATTAAAAGGTGCTTCTCTGAGGCAACATGCTCTAAAATATTGAGCCAAAGACATTGCTTTTCCTAGAGCAACCTCCCACTTCACACACACACACACACACACACACACACACACACTCTCACTGCTGAGTGGCGTCAGAATTCTGACTTCCAAGCTTTAAGTGCAGTGAGCTCAGTGTCCTAACTCATGAGCCTATTTCAGACATTTTAATGTATCTATTGAATTTCCTTTTTATTAACCTTAGCAAAAACTTTCAGTAATATTATAACCCAAGATCAAATAAAGCATCCTGTTTCCATAATTCCTAGACAGAAAAGCCATATAATCAAATGAGTCTATTTGGATGCTTATTTTCTGTACATTACACTTATCTAAATTTATACTTGAAGGAGCGGGTGGGGAAATAGGGTTTAAGGCCTCTTAAAACTTCTCTCTCGTTTTCATTCTAGAAATGTCTAAATGAAATATGTAGCTATGCCTGACTGGGAGCCACCTCTAAGACTTTGTTCTAGTCAGAACGTGCTCAGAGTGTTCTCAAGTATTCGCTTTAGTAACCCGCAAGTTCAGTATTGTATCAAAAATAATGTTCCTCTTTATATAAACTCCTCTTAAAATGCCAGTGTTTAGTAGGGCGGCTGTGAAAAATGTGGCAATAATGGCATAATTTATCTTGTTTTTTTTTAATTCACACTGCTTTGCATTGGTGAAATTATTCTATTTCCATCAATAAGGCAGACCTTCAAAATGTGATAGAGAAATCATCGCAGCATGCCTGTATCCCCATAGGTTTTCTGGCTTTAAAGGCCTCCCAGCCTGGAGGGGACGTACTCTTCACTCCTGGGTGAGGCTAGGAGAGACTGATCCAGCTCAGCTCACATCGGTTACTCTCAGAAGCTGCTTACTGATCAGTTAAGAGGATGGACGCCGTTTATCTCTGCTGAATGTGATCTTTTTATTGTTCTCCTCCAGCCTCGTTGTAATGAGAGCCTGCGGGCCAGTGCTTGGTGGATCTTTACACACTGAAGTCACTTCCACCTTCTCATTCCACAGGTGCCTCCCCGCTGAAGATACACTTCATCTTTCCCCTCTGTAGACGCAGTCTCTGAGATAAGAGAGGGCATGGGCGTGAACAAAAGCTGGAAGCACCATCAAACTGTCATCCGTGAAGAGGCCAGAGCCTCTCATCTTGGGCTGGATACGTGTAGTTATTCAACTGATACTTAGCTTCTGCTTTGCGAAGACACACAGCCATATCTGAGGGGTTTGCTCTCTTAAGAGGACTTTTGTTTTGATTTGTTTTTTTAAACAGCAGAATTTATTCAGTGCTTGGAACATGTCCAATATCCAAGAAAAAAAATGTGTGGATTATACAAAATTCAACATGTCAGATTATAAGAGGGGTGATCCCTTGGGCCCCCCCGTCACGGGCCTCTTTCAGAAATATGAGACAAATAAAAGGGGCCACAGAATAAATCAAAAGAGGACATAATTTTGAAAAAAGATATTTAAAACCCTCTCTCCATAAGGCTAATGGCATGTGCCACTTCTATTTGATAGCCTGAAGCAAAATCACCTCACAACCCATAACGCTCACAGAATCCATCTTTCTTTCTCGGCTTCTGCCAGGAAAGTTCTACAGCTCCTTATGGCATCTTCTGAAAGCCCGATGCACAGTGCATACAAATCTGCGAGAGCTTGCTCTGCTACCTTAATCCCTTAGAGACATTTATTCCTACTGACGAAAACCGAATTGGTGAGTC
Organism: Ursus maritimus; assembly: GCF_017311325.1. NCBI lineage: Eukaryota > Metazoa > Chordata > Mammalia > Carnivora > Ursidae > Ursus > Ursus maritimus. The sequence continues at coordinate 79,706,358 of NW_024423343.1, read as the reverse complement.
CCGCCTACCTGTGGAATCCGAAACCTCTGCCACACTCTTGATAACTGCTCTACATAATTCCAGTTTCAAATGGCATCACCTCTGTCCACGCAGCAAACAGCCTGATCCTGTGAGACCTTCCTCAAACATTCTACGTAGAGAAAGAAAGGAGATATTTTGTACGCCATCTGTACTGAGCTTGACAATACATAATAAGACACAAAGATTTGGTGGGCAAAAGTAATACAAACCCAGTGTAAATACTTGGAGGCCAAAACTTGCAGGCGTAGATTCAGTACAGAGCCTATTGCAAAATGTTTTTATATTATTTGAATTTCTATACTCGATGCTGTGTGTAATTTCTGCAAAAAACTCATGGAGCTGTGACATGCCGAATCCACCTTTGTTTGATCTGTGCCGTTTGAGAGAGAATGAGGACTCCCATTAGAAGTTGAGTTTAAATAACTTTTTCCAAATAGAGGTAAAATAACTTCAAGAAAAATGAAATCGTCATCTTCCAATGAGAAAAAGTCTCAAGATCAAGGCTGTTTGTTCGAGAGTTTTGAAGCAAAGAGGGGTTGTGTGTGTAAAGTGGCTAGGAATGGAGGAAAGATCAATTTATAAGTTTGATTTTTCAGAACAAACTATCTAAAAATCCAGACTATCTGAATAACCCACACATTCCATTTGCCAGGATTTTCCCCTAAAAAGAGACTTTATGCTCAGAGCCTCCTTCAACCTACAATTTGCATCAAAGCAGAGAACAGAAGCCCAGCCAGGGAGTCATGCACACAATAAGGGAAATGGAGGACATGGATTCATGTTTAGTAAATGAACTAAGACAATCTCTGTAATGACTGTTACATTTCATTTGTGTACTCCAAGCAAAATCTGTTAAAAATAAATTATATATGTTTAAACTGGAAGTGTTCCTAGCATAATGGTATAAGGTACCCAGGGCTAAATTGAAATGATCATTCTAAAACTACAAAAATCTCAGGAACATAAATTATAATTTCACGGTATGCCTTGAAATGGTAGTTTTGCAATAAAATTAAAATATATATTCTCAGTGTTTGTCTGGCAAATGCAAATACATGAAACAAACATGGTTAGTAAATGAACCAACAATTTGCTACATTTGGAGAAATCTGTTTTTACACTGAATACTTCAATTGGCAAAAACCTAAAAATTTTATCTTTCTAAAGGAATTACCATTGGTATAATTCACATGATGGTTCCAAAATGATCAGTGAATAGTAACAATAGAGATTTGCTGTTGGAAGGAAGGAAGGAAGGAAGGAAGGAAGGAAGGAAGGAAGGAAGGAAGGAAAGAAGGAAGAAAAAAGAAAGAAAGGAAAAGAAGAGAAAGAAAGGTGGGCAGAAAAGCCTTCAGCAACAGGAAATACTCTTCTCTACAGTAATTTTCTTTGTTGTAGATACATAGACTTCAAACAAGGGCAAACCCAAACCAATTTAAGTTCCCTAGTGAAGGATCAAAAAGAGGTAAAACTAGAGGTTAGAATTACAAAACAAACAAAAACCAACCTTAAATTAAGAAGACATACTGCCCAGATGGTTTTTGCTTTCTTCTTACCTATCTTGTTTCCAAGTGTTGGTGGACAGCCCAAGGGCTAGGAAAGCTCAAATTGGGATTGCTAATGCCCCAGCAAGCCACCCATTCAACCACCTGCCACCCAAAGTGCTTATTGAATGTCGGTATCAGCAATTCTGGTTTTAAATGTAAACAAACAATCTTGATTGGCTCATTTTTAGAGTAATGATACAAATTTAGTATTCTTGCAATGGAAAAATCGCTTGGAAGTTACTTCATTCTTTTTTCCTTTCTCAAAAGTACATTTTATATATAGTACCGGCCGCTTTTCTCTGAAGGAACACTTGTGTTTTGGCCAGACATACTGGCCAGATCACACCGGCATCAATTCTATTTAAAAAAAAAAGATATTAGCTCATTAAAAAGATGCCGATTTATTATTGTTGTTGATATTTCCTGAGTTCTGCACCAACCAAGCCCAGATCCTCTCGCACAGACACTGTACAGACACCACACTATCCCATCACATGGATCCACAGAGTCATGGAGGGGAAAAAAAGGTCTCAATAAGCATACTTGTTTGACCTTTCCTCGAAAAGTCTTAAGACCATTGTGTTTAAAACTCTATGTAGTTCCAGCACTCTTTGCCAGAGGCAACGGTGATGAGTGAAGAGACCAGGAAGCTACTAATTTAGAGACCAACATTCAGGGGCCCAGCTCCTATAGACTGCCAGTGGAGTTTTGGCCACGAAGCTCCCACCCTTTTCGCCTCAGGACTGTCATCTATAAAATGAGGAGGTGTGACAGACTCACAGCGTAGCAGGGCCTCTGATCAGGGACGTGAGGAAAATGACTAACTAGGTTCTTTTTTTTTAAGACATAATTTTTTTAGAGCAGTTTTGGATTCACAGCAAAACTGAGAAGAAGGTACAGAGATATCCCGTGAATCCCGTCCCCACACTTGTATAGCCCGCTCCATGACCAACATCCCAACCAGAGTGATACATTTGTTACAACTGATGAGCCTACAGAGACACATCACAGTCACTCAAAGTCCATAGTTTATCTGAGGGTTCACTCATAGTGTTGTACATTCTATGTGTTTGGACAAATGTATAACGACAAGTACCCATCATTATAGAATCACACAGAGTATTTTCACCACCCTAAAAATCCTCTGTGGTCTGCCTATTCATCCCTTACCCCCTCCCCCCACACCAGTCAACCACTGATCTTACAATCTCTATGGTTTCACCTTTTCCAGAATGTCACATAGTTGGACTCAGATAATGTGTAGCCTTTTCAGACTGTTTTTCTTTCTTTTTTTTCTTAAATATTTTATTAGAGAGTGTGTGTGTGCGTGCGCACGCAAGCAGGGGGAGGGGCAGAGGGAGAAAGAGAGAATCTCAAGCCGACTCCACACTGACATGGGGCTCAGTCTCATGACCCTGAAATCATGACCTGAGCAGAAACCAAGAGTCAGATACTCAACAGATTGAGCCACTCAGGTGCCCCTAAGAGTGATTTTTTTTACTTTGTAATATGCATGTAAGATTCCTCCATGTCTTTTCATGGCTTAATAGCTCATTTCTTTTTAGCACTGAATAATATTCCATTGTCTGGGTGTGAAACAGTTGTTTATCCATTCACCTACTGAAGAAGACCCTGGTTGCTTCCAAGTTTTGGAAATTATAAATAAAGTTACTATCAACATCAATGTATCGGTTTTTGTGTGGACATGTTTTCAACTCCTTTGGGTAAATACCAAGGAGCATGATGACTGGATTCTATGGTAGGAGTATGTTTCATTTTGTAAGAAACCACCAATTTGTCCTCCAAAGTAGCTGTGCCATTTTGCAATCCCATCAGCAATAAATGAGAGTTCCTTTTGCTCTATATCCTCACCAGCATTTGGTATTGTCAGTGATCTGGATTTGGGCCATTCTGATAAGTACGTAGTGGTACCTTATTGTTTTAATTTGCATATGATGTGAAGCATCTTTCCTACATCTGTTTACCATCTATATCTCCTTTGGTGATGCCTCTGTTAAGGTCTTTGGCCCATTTTTTTTTAAATTGGGGTGCTTGTTTTCTTATTTTGGAGTTTTAAGAGTTCTTTGTATATTTTGGATAACAGTCCTTTATCAGATGTGTCTTTTGCAATATTTTCTCTGGTCTGTGGATTGTCTTCCCATCCTAACATTGTCTTTTACAGAGCATAAGTTGTTCACTTTTAATGAAGTCCAGCTTACCAATCATATACTTCACAGACCAGACCTTTGATGTTATTATATACAGTCATCACCATACCCAGGCTCATCCAGGTTGTCTTCTATGTTACCTTTTAGGAGTTTTACAATTTTGCATCTTACATTTAGATCTATGAACCGTTTTGAGTTAATTTTTTGTGAAGGAATGTAAGGTTTGTGTCTTGATTTACTTTTTCCATGTGGATGCCATGCGATTGTCCAATTGTTCCTGTACCGTTTGTAAAAGACTATCTTTGTTCCACTCTTCCTTTGTCAAAGATCAGTTGACTATATTCATGGTTCTGTTCTAAATAAGTTCTTGATATTAAGCCTTTTTAAAAAAAGGTTTGTTTTTTTGTTTGTTTGTTTTTTTCAGAAGTCATTAATATTCTAGGCTACTTAGAAGTGCTGATGGGTAATATAAGTGGTGCCCTAGTAGCCTGGAGGAGTCCGTACATGTCAGGTGGTGAGTGGTTTACTCCTAGGGAGAATTGTATAATTTGATGTACACTACATTTACAAACTCAGAATTTTTGGCATTGAGAAAATATAACTTCCTGTTTTCATTCAGTAAATCTTTCCTTGGGTTTCTAGTGTTTGAATTAAATACTAGCTTGTTTAATAATTAACATAATAGTTTAACCTTTGTTGTAGTTTAAAGAGGAGGGAAATAACCCTACCATAGACCTACATCTTAGCACCTTTACCCCATCACTATAGGAGACCTATATTTAGTGACCAAAACATGTCCTTCCTCCCCTTGTTTGCTCCCAGCAGCCATAGCTGAGTGGAAGGTGATTCCTGGTGATTTTCTTTGGGATCCCTCCAGTGTGATTAAATCAGTTTTACCTCCAGTGCCTGTCTTATAAGATCTAGAATGATATCAGAAAACGGTCTTACCCAGTTTCAGAAAGATTCTCTTGCTGCTTAATGATGCTTAAAATTCCTTTAACAGAGGAGAAGAGCCTTTCATTTCCCAACAAGAAATAAAAAACCTAAAGTGCAAACACCAAGAAAAGGTAAAATATAGACAGCAACTTGATCATACTAAATCCAAAAACACGAATAAAAGACTGATGGCAGATTTCTGCAGATTTTGCTAGGGAAGAAGGATTTGAGAGAGAAGAAAGATATTCAGTGCTTGAAGGCTGTATACTAGGGAGATAACATGACAGAAAGAGGGGAATGTAGGAAAACAGAATTTAAGGCATGACGATTTTTGTTGGGCAAACACTACTTTGAATTGAAAAAAAAAAACTGTTCACATAAATTTATGAAGATTTTTTAAATTCCAACTTTATCATCAAAGTACTTTATTCCCACAGTTTTGACAATCCAAGTATTATCCAGTAAACAAAATAAACTTACAGCACAGTGAACTACAATCTTAGTATCCACAATCCTATCTATCTGAGGGCAGCCTATTCAACAAGAGGAAGAGATAGCCCCGGGAGGCCATGTTGAAGAGGAATGCCCTAGTGGGTTTGCCATTTGGAGAAATTCGGACAATGAAAGCACACTTTTTCTGGAAACTCAACCTGCCACCAGCTGATAGTCATCTTAAGAGGCACTTTTCTATAAATCACTATAATTTAAAAGCCAAATGCTTTGAAACTCCTTTTGCCAGATCAAATCAAACGGACTCTCAGTTGGTGGAAGGCCCAGATGTGAGTTTCGTAACACACATCAATTACTACCTAATCCATCACTTTCAGATGCTGAATGTGCTGGTACCATTCCCAGAACCAGTGTCATGGACACAAATAACAGCATCAAGGTAGGAGTGGAATTAAAAAATGCTCTAGTCACTGTCTGCAAAGCACAAGTAGAGCATTTGTAAGCACATGCTTAGTTTGGCCTTTCCATCTCAAGCCATATCATCTCTTGAGCTACTTAAAAGCCTAAGTTGTAAGCAGTGATGCCTTATGTAAAGAAAATGTCAATTTCTCTAACAGCAATTTTATAATAGCTCCTTGGATAATTCCTCTGGTAATAGCCGAAATTTTCCAGGTAATGGAATGGTCCCTAACATGATCATTAACCCCAGTGGCAGAGGTATGGGCTTCCTCCCACATGAGGAGTGTCGGTTTATTTGTATCCTTCACATTGCCACAGGGTGTTGTCAACAGAAAATAACGTCGTAAGTCTATATAACGTCAATAAACTGTCATAAACATGAAACAGTATACAGACCATCTAAACAACCAAACCACCCTTACAGCTGAATTTGTAATCCCACACAACCTGGTGAGGGGAAGGGGTGTTGTGTCAGCCATAACTTCATATTCTGCTTGAATTGGCTAATTCAACCAAGGTTAATTATCCTAAAGAGAGACCATCATCGTCACCATCACTACAATTTATCTAGTGCTTACTTAGTATGTGCAGGTACTGTTCTGTATGTTTTACGTGTATAATTCTTTATGCATATGTGGTAAGTATTGTTTGTGTCCCTATTTTAGAAATGAGGAAACTGAGGACAGCATGGTTAAGGAACTTGTGCAAGGTCACACAATTAACTGTGTCAGATGCTTAACAAAGCACAGGTCTCAGCTTCCCACGTTGCATCTCCAACAGGTCCATATTTTGACCACCTCCTCCCACCCCCCGGGTTCCCGGACCAGCTAAAATGTTATCAGGAGGAGAGCCAAACAAAAAAATCATAGAGAGAGAAAATAGAATGTTAGTTGCCAGGGGCTGGAGAGAGGGCAAAATGGGGAGTTATTGTTTAATGAGTATGCAGTTTCAGTTTTACAAGATACAAAGAGCTATTTGCAGATAGTGATGATTATTGCCTTACACTAGGAATATATTTAATATCACTGAACTGAACACTTAAAAATGGTTAACATGGGGGGTACCTGGGTGGCTCAGTTGGTTAAGTGTCTGCCTTTGGCTCAGGTCATGATCCCAGGGTCCTGGGATCGAGTCCGGCTTCAGGCTCCCTGCTCAGCAGGGAGTCTGATTCTCCCTCTCCCTCTGCCCCATCCCCCTCTCATTCTCTCTCTCTCTCTCTCTCTCTCCCCCCCCAATAAATAAAATCTTTTCAAAAATTTTAAAAATGGTTAACATAGTAAATTTTATGTTAATGTGTATTTTTACCACAATAAAAAAAATAATTGAAGGAAAAAAAAAAAAAAAGAAGAGAGCCAGCTGAGTAGGTGAGATGCGGAGATGCCCCTGGGGAGATTCTTTGCACCAATCAGTGAAGCTATTTAAAGAGAATGTCCACAGGCTGGCATTGTACATGTCCAAGTCTGAGGCTTTGGAGACACAAAGAATGACTGGGAGGCTGAACCCTCCTTGGAAAAGCTGCTTAGGAAGATGGCCCATATAGTAAAAGCACATGGAATTCACCCCAATAAAAGCATGATCCCACCAAGAATGTGCTCTTGTCCCCCTCGCCACTGGGCATCAGGGTCTTAACTATACCACTTAGGAGAGGTACACCAGGCTAAAGATTTCATGGAGACTACAAATGATTATCTGCGATGACAGACTTCTTTCTGCGGAATAAGAACCATGAGCAGTGTTCTATAAGTTTAATGTAAGCAAAAATTATACAAAGGAAATATAAAATTCATCTGACTTTGGACTGCCTAACAGTATATGGCCAATAGTATTCACTCTACAAATACTCTTGCTTCATCAACTCCACTCATTACGAATTGGTGAAGGCTCAGCCAGGAAGGCATGAGAGAAACGCCTCTGCTCTGAAGTGCCTGTCGAGGTCTCCCCTTACACTACGCCTCACGTTCTGGGTGTTCCACGCCATCCTCATCAGGCCTGTGTCCCATGACTTGGAGTGTCATTTCCTCATGTAAGTTCCCTTATGATGAACTCTGGGCAAGTTTTAGTCTTTCTTTTTGCCTTGCATGGGGCATAATTTCAGTGTGGAGTTTATAGCAATGGTATCTCTGAGAATGTTCGCTTCCTCCAGCATTTTTTACTGAGTTTCAATTTGGGGAAGACTCCTCTTCCCGTGTGCCTGGCCCTACAGTGCTGTTCTTGTCTGCATGTTTCTGCCTCGGGGGACTCCCAGTCTTGCCCCCATGTTTGACCACTCTGAGGCTATTGGAGAAATGTTTGTTTTATTTTGCAGATCATTTCGTTTGGAAAAATAATTTTCCGATTGGGGTTTGCCCTCCCCTAGCTCTGTTTAGGGAAAAATATACTGTCTTTCTTCACCTGCCCTTATACTTTATTTCTACAATAATTAAACATTGTTATTGGTTCTTATAAGACAGTTATATGATCTATCTCAAGCTTAGAGGAAATAATATTAAATTCCAAAGCTGCTTTAGGTGCCTGGAACAAGACACAGCGAAACACAAGCTAAGAAATCATTTGTGATTCACTCATGGCTCCCCGAAGGAGGAACCTGGCTTCGGTTAGCACTCTCGGTACCTTTTGCTGTGTTTTCAGCCCCCAGGGCAATATTTAATGTGCTGGGGTAATAAGCTTCCGTATGCTATTATCTGAAGAACTGAAAACATTTTTAAAAAATCCCATGGAGTTGTTAACTTTGACCAGGGAGGAAGGAAACTCAGGTGCCAACATCTGACCTAAAAACTAAACAAACTCACTAGAAAATAAGAGAGACTAACTTTTTATATTTGCAGACCTGCCAAAGAGAAGCTCATCTCTCAGCATCTGTGTATCCTTATTTAACCTAATTAATACTTTGCATTAGAAGTTGCTTGAAAACATCTTTGGTTATGCAGTGAAACAATGAAGCCACTGAAAAATCATACAAATAAAGCAGTAGAAAAATCAGAACAATTTAAAAACCTAAATCAGTTAGGATTCAACTGGATACAAGTAAAAGAAGTCATTCAACTCCGAACGGGCGAAGTTAAAAATAAGGAAAAGGAGGGAAACAATCGGCTCACACCTTGGGAAAGTCCATAGACCCTGAACCAGAAGCTCAAAAGCGGCCTCAGGACTCAAGTTCTTTCCACCTCTTGGGTCTGCAAACCTCTGGGTTGGCTTCACTCTCAGGTTGACCCTATCCTTTTGGAGATTTATAGCTCAGCCTACCTCAGCCTAGAGTTAGCAATCACTGCAGAAAGGGATGGTGTCTTCCCTATAATCCTAACGAATGTCTCTGAACTGAGTGTCATCATCCTGGGTCAGGTCATATGCCCACCCCTCAACAAACCATATGCCAGGGGAGCAAAATAGACTAGCTCTGGGGTGGAGAGAGGTGCTGCATGCAAACCCCATCCTTGGAATAAAGGAGAGAGGTTCTGGGGAGGGGGGCTCCCCAGATTAATATCAAGGTGCCATTACTAGAAAAAATGAAATAGTTGCCAGACACCCAATCCAGCACTCAAATTAATAACTCCCCAACCTCAGCTTATGAGATATCAATAAGAATTTCTGAAAGAGGAAATTAAGTCCAGTGATACAATGTCACAATTCCAACTCTTGAGTGGTCAACAAACACAGACATGCATAAGTAAATATATTAGGACAGTAGCCCCTCTGTTTCAACAGCAAGAAGATATGTGGGTCAATCAGATGGAATTAAAATCTGAATCTATTCAGAAACAATTGTTAAGTCGGTTCTAAAGCCATAAGCATCCAAGTACATGATAATGCACTCTCACGTCAAAGAGGTCCTATTCCTCTTCACTTCCAATTGCATCTTGTTCTGACATTACACCATATGGCGTGGGCCAAGTGCTCTTGTATGCAAAGTGAGTTCAGAGTAAATGAGCTAAAAATGTCTTACATACATAATGGCTCTTGTTTCAACTTAGCTGTGACTACTAGATTGCTGCAAACAGCAAAATAATAGTGCTGCTAATGAGGAGATTTGTTCATAAGTTACTACACTGTCAAGTCTAATGTTCAACCGTAATGGTTATTATTTATTGACATGTGTGTATACAAAGCAATGGTGGAGGCCAAAAGCAGCCTCCTAACAGAACCCAAGCCTATTAGATCATGAATAATCTCCTAAAGATAACTATTTCTTAAAAATCTGCCCAAAGTCCCTGTTACTTGAGACATCTTAATTGAAAAGACAGAAGCCTGGCTTTACAGTCAGAATGCCAGGGTTTCTTCTGCGGGAGACCGGAGTGACAACTCCCAGTGCTGAAGAGAGTGCAGAGAAGCAGGCACTTCCAGACATCAGAGTGGAAAAGTGTTTGACCCAGCCTTTTGGAGAGGAATCTGACATGATATATTAAAATTTTAAAAGCACATATCCTTTGACTCAGCAATTTTACTTCTGGGAATCAACCCTGTAAAAATCAAAGTACCAGTACATGAGGACATACATACAAGGGTGTTTATTGCAGTTGTGTTCATGATGGCAAAACTTGACACAACCCTCATGTCCACAAAAATAGAATAGTTGAGGGGGGCCTCGGGGTGCAGTCTATTAGGGTTCAGGCTCTTGGATTTGGCTCAGGTTGTGATCTCAGGGTCCTGGGATCAAGACCCACATCAGGCTCCAGGCTCAGCATGGAGTCTGCTTAAGATTCTCTCTCCCTCTGCCTCTGCCCCTCCTACTCGTGCTCTCTTTCTCTCTCTCAAATAAATAAATAAATCTTTAAAAAAAGAAAAAGAATAGAATGGTTGAATAGACTACAATGCATCCCGACGGTGCAGGTTATGGTGCAAATACTAAAAGAACAAGTCAGATTCACATCTTAGCTGTAGAGATGTATATGACAGAGCAGTAAGGGACAAGAGCAAGTTGCAGAGAAATTAGATGACAGATACACAGATACAAAGTACTAGGTATATATACACAGTATGTTTACATCTTTGTGTAAAAGAAGAGAATAGCAGGGCTTGGATTCAGGTTTTGCAATTTGAGTGCTCTTTGAACGTCTCTTTCTTCATCTGCAAAATAAAGGTAATCTTTTTGTGCAGATCAAATGCGATGATGAAAATGATGTGTGAACTGCAAATAGCAATCAAATGTCACATCATAATATTATTATAAGACAGTCTCATGTGAGTCTGAAGTTTAGGCTCTGTGAAGTACTCCAAGGGTACTATCACCTTGCAGAGTTGTATTTGGCTCAACCCACACTGATATCAGCCACCTCTTCCGGTCTCCACTTGTGTGTAACCAAATTCACAAGAGAGAAAACAAATGGTGAACTATAGCTAATACTACCATTGCAGATTATCCACACAGAGCCAGGAAAGCAATTGCATGCGTTCCCAAAAGGAGCCACACAACCCCTTTGGCACCTGGAGCCTTAACAAGGACCATGTTCCTTTACCTGGCTAGTGAAATAGATGACCATGGAAGATAACCGCCCTGCAGAAATATGGTTATATATAAGAAGTGTTTTCACTGTTTAAAATCAACATATTCACTCCTCATATATGCTTTATAAATAGTTTTAATCATACAGTAGATACAGTTTTATGCCTGTCTCTGAGGCCAGCTGGCTCTACTTCTTTCTGTGTAACCTTGGAAAATTACATAACCTTTCTGCCTGAGTTCTTTCATTTGCAAAATAAGGGAGATAACAATACCCCCCACTTAAGATTGTTGTTGATAATTAAGTGAGTTAAAACATTTAAAGGACTTAAAACAGAAATACTACCTAATAGAGGCTAACTAAATGTTAGTTATTATTATTTTAATCTTTCCATGTAACATAAGTTTATATGCTTTTTCCATGTTTCTTATATAGTTCGTATTACCATCATTTTGTTAATGGTTATTGGAACATAAATAGCATGCTTTATCAAATGGGTATTGCTGTAATTTCAAATTTTTTTCCTATTTCACAATGGTAAATAATATGTTAATATCTTTGTACATTGATTTTTTTCCATATTTAGATTATTCCCATAAGATAGACATCTCCCCCCCCCCAGACAGAGTTTAGAGAAAGAAAGAGTACAACAATCTTTGGGTATTTTGATATATCTTGAAGGTAGGCCTTTAGATTATAAATGTATCTTTACTTATTTCTTTCTGAACCCCCTTCAGAACTTGACATGATGTTCTTTACACAGCCACTCAGCACCTGCTGGTATTTTTATCCAGGCCATTTAAGAAAGGTCATTATAAGAAATTACCATATTAAAATTTATCTACAAAATTAAGTGAATTTCAGATTTTTGAAACATAGTTCCTTAAATATAATCACATCGTATTACAGTTTTGCTGCTAATAAGGCAAATTTGAACTCCCCCCCCTCAAAAAAGGAAAGCCCACTTACTCAAGACATTTATAGCACATAAAATTCCCCTTATGAATCATACGCTCACAAACCATGCACCCCTAAACATTTAGCTCCTTCTGACTCATTCTGAAACACTTTGACAACTTCTCCGTTGAAATTCAAAGTGTCCCAATACTGTAAGATCCTCTGTTCCTCTAATTAATTAGTTCCCTTTCCCACTGGCAAAATGCAAGAGTAATAATCTATTTACAGATTGTGGAATGAAGCACACAGCTGGAATCTTCCACTGCCCACTAGCCTAATTCATTCCCATCTTGCAAGAGTGCCTCTCTTTAACCTAACACTGGACTTCGGTCGTTCTCCTTCCCTGCCAGCCCACCACCACTGCCCACAGGTAACTTCTGATCCTTCGAAATCCTGGGTGTTTCCTAAACCCTGTTTCCATCTACAGATGCTACCATTTCTGTGCTGTCTCTGCACAGTTTAAGGAGCCGCGCTGACCTCACTCATCTAGGTGGGTTGATTCAGGCTTCGAGCACAGTTAGCTGTCCCCGTAACAACCATGTGTTTACTTTGCTCCTCTACCAGTGCACGGAGCGCTTCGTCTTGAGCAGGGGGTCGCTCCACAAGGAGAGCTCCCATCATGCAAGAGAAAAACTGAAACCCTCATGTTTACTCTCGTTGGCCCCTTTCCCTTATTGCTGATTATTACTGTCCCCCCAAAATAAACATGAAACTCATTCCTCAGGTATTTTTCTGTTCTGTTGCTACAAATCACACTGGGCTGCTGGTCTGGCAAGCTTTCAAGTTCCTTTGCCACCAATTATTGAATTAATTAATTTTCCAGCAAGCTTGCTCTTTGTTCTGAATAGCACATAAGTGGCACTCAGGGATGGCAAGTTTATACTACGAAAGCAAGACAAGTGCTAATTTAAGTCAACAGGAGAAGCACTTAGAACCCCCACACCTTCTGAGTAGACTCTTACTGACCATTACCTACCTTCCAGGCAGGACCCAGTGAGTGACTCCACAGACATGGAAATTCCACCGAAGTGGCCTTACATGAACCCAGACTAAATCTGAAATTAAAGTCATCCTTTGAAGTCCCACTGGAAATTCTAGCAATATGGCTAGGGTGATGCTACTAGTTGGCAAAATGGCAAGTCACTTATCCTCTCTGCCCTTGTTTCCTCACACGTGAAATGAGGAACACTGACTCACTTCACAGGAAGGCTGCATGCATTTCATTAATTAACAACACACATAAAAAATACAAACTGCAGAATACCTTTGCTCAGCCCCTAAGCTCAGTAAATCAGCCAACAGTATTCACTGCTTAGTTGATCTAACCTAGATCTTTCCTTAAGTGTGGTCTAGTCTGGCCCTGTAAACATGCTTTTGTCTATGCTTACAGATACTTACAGACACACGTGTGGATTTTAATTTCCTATTTTAATGTTTTCTTTCCATTGCTGCAATTGTTGAGGTCTTATGTTTTCTTCATCAAATGCGCACTCAGCTCCCCATTCACTGCAGAAAACGCTAGACACCCATGCCAAAAACTTGCATGTCCGACTAGCATATATCTAGCCAAATGAGCCCACATCAAGCTCGGTTTTACTTTTCTTACTCCAAAGTACCTTCTGTGACTAGACAAAAGATGATGGAAACTTCATCCTAGAACATCAAACCCTGCCAGGCACATTTCCATCTGTCCTATTGAAGATTGCCAAAAGCATTTTTTGAGGGTTTTTTTTTTTTTTTATAAAGTCAATCAAAAATTCTCTCAGGCAGAAGTTATTTGAGGACTAGGAAATGTCGTGTTTCCTACCCTGACTGACCCCCTAAGGAAGGCACACCTGACCAAAATAGGAGGAAAAACAGCTGATACACACACATGGCTCCTTCAGACTCTGTCTACTTCCTTCCTTGGGCCACACACGACACTCAAAGACATTAAGCCCAAGTGTTGAAGAATCATGGCCATGAGGAGAGAGAGGAACGCAGACCTCTTAGACCCTAATGAGGTAAGGAGCTTCCCAGCTAGAGCCTGGAGCCAAGAAAGTTAGAAGAGAAATCACACCAATGCCAAGGAGGAAAGGTGAAGGCCAAGGACCTGGGGTTCAACAGCTCAGTAGCCTGTCATCAAAGTCAAAAAGTAAACTCACCATTTTGACACTGGAGCAAGGGAAAGTGTTACTGATAAGCAGGGGCAGAGATAGAAAACATTCATGTTAAACATGCTTGTCCTCTTCTTTAGAGAACACTAAGTTGTTAAAGGGAAAAGTTTTCTTAATTCCTCTCCTCGAACTAGCACTATGCTCATTCACTTACCTGTGCCAAGTTAATAGACCTCTCTCGTCAATGAACCCTTGTTGGTCCTACTTTTCAACTTTCCCCAAAGGTTCTCAGGACCACCAAATATCCCCATGACCAGATGGCATCCTAGTTTAGGCCCTTGTCGCTTCTGACTGCTCTGTCAGTCTGTTTTCATATTTCTCCTAAGTAGCCATACCACGATCATGCCCGCACATTGTCATTTCTAGACGCACAAAGATGTTCACGAGTCTCTACTAAGAAACCACAGAGTGTGGATCACCATGTTAAGTGCTGTGAGAATGTTATATATATGGTCCTTCCCTGCACTAATAAAATTTGATTTTTAATTAAAAAATCCCTACTCCCACAAATACAATAGCACTGAACAAATGCATTTCCCAAAGCAATTTTATAGTCAAATGGAAGTCAAGATAGTACTGAAAAAGCAGAATCCAGAGGTCCTGAATGAGCACCCTCCAACCACAACCCCAGGAAATGAGATCAGGCCTAGCAGGGGAAAGTAACCACTCCAGCTGCCTTTATTTCTTACTTCCCATTCACTCCTTAACCCTCTAGCATCTGTCTTCCTTCTGCCATATGCTCATTATATGGAAGCTGGTGGTTCCCAAACTTAGTGTGCATCAGAATTACCTGAAAAGCCTGCTAGAGCACGGATTGCTGGGCCCCAACCCCACTGTGTCTGACTCAGTAGGTCTGGAATGGGGTCCAACAATTTGCATTTCCAAGTCCCCAGGCGAGGCTGCTGTTGCTACAAGAGGCCCCTCACTTTGAGAACCACAACTCTATGGAAGCTATCATGTGGCCTTGAGGAGGTCTATTTTCTGAAAGTGAAAATACTGACCCTCTCCCTACCTCAGAGAATTGCTAAGAAGACCTTAAACTTGTAAATGAAATGAAACACTGTGAAAGCACTTCATAAACTAAGCAGATATAGCATTAGTGGTCATCGATACCCGCCATATCGCCTCTTGGTTGCATTTGATCCCAAGGAACAATTTTTTCTTGAAACTCTGTTCTCTATCCCACTGTTCTTTTTTGTCTCCTTCCCTCATTCTTCTCCTCTATGCCCTGCTTTTCTCTCTCCATATTTTCTCTCTACAAATTCATCTAGTGTTACTGGCTCAAAAAACACTTGTAAGAAAATAACCCCCAACCCCCAGTTCCATGTCTCTAACTTACCCTGTTCTGGTTCACAACTTCTCCAAGCTAAAAAATATATGCCCTCACCCCTTCCTAACACTTCCTCCCAGATATCAACCATCTTAAATGCTTCCTCTTACAGCCTTTAATGTCATCTGCCACGTTGCCTCCCTTCCTCCGCAATCCCAGTGCCACAACCCTGTTGGCCTCTGTCCCACGGACCTCCCACCTGGCCTCTCCAGCTCCCCAACCTCCTTGCTCCAGTCCTCCTAAATGCTCTCTCCTTGAGAAGCTGCTTAAAATACTGTTTTCATCAAGTTCCCCTGCTCTAAAATGCACTCTGGCTTCTCATGGCCTAAATAATCAATTCCCAAAGGTAATTCAGATATAATGGACTTTGCAGTCTGCCCTCACCTTTGAGCAGAGGCCAGATAGATGCCTGTCAGGGCAGTGCTAGCACAGACTCCTGCACTCTCCAATTGTATAGGTATTTCCAATTTCAGTTGTATTATTTCCCTAATAAAGCCATGTCTTTAGTCAACCAATCCTACTAATTGTTTTTCACCAAAATACTATCTTAAATATCACAAATACACCTTTGCTGATGATGGTCCCACTTTTCTCAGCCCACACAAATTCTAATCACCCACTAAGGTCAAAGTCAATGCCTTCTTTTCTACTGGCATTCATAACTCCATATGCTCTAAGTACTTTATACTTAGTCTTTGTCTTCTTCCCCTCCTTCTCCTCCCTCCTCTTCCCCTTCCTACCCCCTTCATTCTCTTCCCTGAATTCTTCCCATTACCATACAATGTGCTTTAGAACCTCTTACCCACAGGGGCGCCTGGGTGGCACAGCGGTTAAGCGTCTGCCTTCGGCTCAGGGCGTGATCCCAGCGTTATGGGATCGATCCCCACATCAGGCTCCTCCGCTATGAGCCTGCTTCTTCCTCTCCCACTCCCCCTGCTTGTGTTCCCTCTCTCTCTGGCTGTCTCTATCTCTGTCGAATAAATAAATAAAATCTTTAAAAAAAAAAAAAAAAAAAAAAAAACCTCTTACCCCAAAAAAAAAAAAAAAAAAAAAAAAACCCATTGACCCATATGCACCATTATCTACCCACCATCTATCAGACCATTTCCTGGCTTTTACACCTTCTCTGCATAGCTTCTTTACTTTTTCACTTTGAATTCATTCCTTCTTGAACCCTTGCAGTCTACATCCAGCTCCAATGAATTTGCTCTTTTCAAATTACTAAGCACCAGGTCAGCTCCAAAATCAGAGAAAAGATCTGTCTTCTCATCTTACCTACCTCTCGGTAACAGTCAACACATCTAACCATTCCTCCTTTCTTAACTCTTCTCTTGGCATCCAGCACTCCACACTCTGATGTTTTTTTTCTTACTCCATGGGTCACTCACTCCCAGTCTTCTGTCATGACTCTTCTACTCAGCCTTTAAATTTGAGAGTGCCCAGGGACTCAGTCCTAGACTCTTCTCTTCCTATCTACAAACATTCCCTAGATGATCTCATCTACACACATGACTTTAGATGCTGTTTACTGGGGCTCCCCATTTTCCCTCCAGGCTTAACATCTACTTTAGGTCCCAGACTCTATCTTGGTATCTTAACTTAGATAGCTAGTATGCACGTTATACTTATCTAAACAGAACTCTTAGTTCACCTCTCCCATCTTCTTGTTTCTACTCTAATCCTCTCTCTCTTAGTAAATGACACTATTTAACTCAAACCAAAAATTTAGACACCATTCTTAATATCTGCCCACATTCAATCCATCAGAAAATCCTGTGCGTTATACTAGCAAAATGTATCTCAAATATGCCCAATTCTCCCCATCTCCACTGCTGCCGCCTTAGACCAAGTCCCCAAAATCGGTTTTCTGAACTGTTGTAATAGTCCTCTAAGTGGCCTTTCTGCATCCAGGCTTGGCCTTCTTCCATAGCAAACAGAATGGTCTTTTTAACACATAAATGACATCACTCTCCCACTTAAAATATTGCAACAACCTTCCATTTTTACCTAAACTAAAAATTCAAAACTTCTCACTGCAGCCTACGACACTGGGCTCTTGACTCTCTGATCTTAATTGGTACCACATCCGCCTCCCTATAAGCACCTTGTTTAGACCATTCTGTTCCTCTTTTATTGCCCATATAAGCCAACTTCTTTCTTGACCTCAGGGTTTTTGCTCTTTTCTCCTTAAGGAACACTCTCTGCTAGGTTTTCACACGGTTGCTTCTTCCTCATCCTTGAAATTTTAGCTACAAATATCACCTTCTCAGAGAGGTATTTTTTAATCACCCTGTCTAAAACTATCCCTATTAAAAGGTATTCTCTATCTCACCAACAGTAAAAGTTACCAGAATCAAAATCTTACTAATTATGTGTTTACTTGTTTACCTGTTTGTTATTTGCCTCCAGCTTCATCTCCTAGCCTCCATGCAACCAGAATATAAGCTCTAGAAGAAAAAAAACTTGTGTGTATTTTTCTATGATTTATTCCTAGCACCTAAGCATAATGCTCAGAACTCCTCAATAAATCTTCACCAAAAATATAAATGAATGGAATAGTCAGAACAGGCTACAGAAACACACAATTCCAAAATCTCAATAGGCTAAAACCACAATATAGACCTTATAAAGGCTAGAGGACTGTATTCATCATGGTCCTATGGGGACCATGACCACCGGAGGCTTCCTCTCAACATATGGGTCTATGAGGATGAGCACATCAGTGGGATAAGGTGTGATTAATAGAATGAGGCTTTTAAAGCTTCCAACGAGAAGTGAAACATATCACAGCCACTGTGAAAAACAGCATGGAGTTTTCTCAAAAAATTAAAAATAGAATTATCATATGATCCAGTAATTCCACTATGAGTATTTGCCCAAAGGATATGAAAATACTAATTCAAAAAGATATGGCACCCGTATGTTTACTGCAGCATTATTTACAATAGCAAACTATGGAAGCAGCCCAGTGTCCACCAATAGATGAATAGATAAAGAAGAAGTGGTGTATATATACAATGGAATATTACTCAACCATAAAAGGAATGAAATCTTGCCATTTGTAACAACATGGATGGAACTAGAGGGTATAATGCTATGTGAAGTAAGTCAGCTAGAGAAAGACAAATACCATACGATTTTACTTATATGTGGAATTAAGAAACAAATGAACAAAGAAAAAAGAGACAAAATAACAGATCCTTAAAATAGAACAAATGGGGGCACCTGGGTGGCACAGTGGTTAAGCGTCTGCCTTCGGCTCAGGGAGTGATCCCGGCGTTATGGGATCGAGCCCCACATCAGGCTCCTCCGCTATGAGCCTGCGTCTTCCTCTCCCATTCCCCCTGCTTGTCTTCCCTCTCTCGCTGGCTGTCTCTATCTCTGTTGAATAAATAAATAAAATCTTTAAAAAAAAATAGAACAAATGAATGGTTATGGGGGGGTGGGAAAGATGTGTGAAATAGTTGATGGGGATTAATAGTACGCTGATCCTGATGAGCACTGAGTAATGTATAGAGTTGTCAAATTGCTATATTGTACACTTGAAACTAATACACTACTGTATGTTAACTATACTGGAATTAAAATAAATTTTAAACAAAGAAGTGACACATGTCAATCTTGTTTGCTTGGGCCAAAACAAGTTGGAATAGCCAGGCTTAACTTCAAAGAGGGTGGGAAAGTATAATCTTCCATGTACCCAGAAGAAAGAGAGGTGGAAATATTTGGTCAGCAGCACTTATGATTCCATACCCACCTTCTACTAGAAAATTTCTTCCACCCAGAAGAAAGATAATAAAAATATTTGGTATTGCGCATTTTTGACTTTCATGTCTAGTCTCTACTTGAAGCTTTCTTCCACCAACCCAGAATAATATAACCTCTCCGAACACTTCTAGCAGTGATTTCTGTAATTCTCACTTGGTGTAACTGTTCGATCATCTGTCTCCCCATGTACACTGTAAATATGGAGGGCAGGGACCCATATCTCGTTCCCTCTGAACCTAGTATTCTGAGAAACTGGCTCAGTGCCTTTCACATCGTAGATTCTGAGCAAACATTCGTTGGAGGGACGTCTTCTAGTTTGTCATGTGTATGTGTTTTTAGCTGCACAATAGACTAGATATTTCTCTGCATATAGAACACAAAGGCAAGGATTTCTATTTCCTGTTATCTTCCAGCTGATGCATCACAGGGATAGCCTCATATTGGCAAGAACACAGTATATAACTGTTGAACTAAGTTAATTAATAGTATTAACACCACTCGTTGAGGTGCAATGTGCAAAATACCCCTATAACAAAGGTACTCTCACAGCCCCAGCACTACCATCTTTTGAACACACACACACACAGAAGACATACATTGCCATCCCTGACTTCTGGCAAAAGGTCCACAGCCAGTTTTCCTTGGTAGAGAAAAACCAGCAGATGATTGCATGGGTTTTCTTGGGTCTGTCAGTGGTCAATCTGTGTCTGGAAGTGAAACTCCCCTCTCCACAGGATTTCATCACAGCAGTAACCGCAGGACTCAAATTTTGGTCATTGAGAGTATCTCAGCTCAGCTGTGTACCCTAATGTGAAAATGAAACTTGTGTTCCACTCCCTTATGTTCCCTTTCCTTACATTGCCAATTTCTAAAATGATGCTGACATTAAAATCTGTTCCTTCTCGAGTGGGGTCATCGTGTGTGATGACAGATTTGTCTCTAAGACCCTCACTAAAAGAGAGAGAACAGTGGTGGTGTTCAGATTTTTACATCAGAAAATATCCTTTGGTTACCAGGTGGTTTCTATTTCTGAGGAAAAGTTCAAAGTACATATATTTGGACATCCTTCCCTACTGCAATACCATGGGACTCGTTACCTTCTTCCTTAGGAAAATGCCATTTTGACTCTTAGTGGAGTATTCCAAATCACACAGGGCAGTGTGGCATAGTAGGAAGAGTCAGAGAGGCCATCTTTAATTCCACAGCACACCTTGGGCAAATTGCTTAACCTGAATTTCAGTTTCCTCATCCAAAAAAAAAAAAAATTGAGGATAATAATGCTTACCTCATAGGATTAAATAACAGAGAACTGGAAGTGTTTATCTCTATTCTTGACACTTAGAAGATACTCAATATATGTTCTTTTCTAACAGCCACTTTAACTATTAGGCAAGGTACCAATTTAAAGTCCCTTCAAATAAAATCACCGAATAGTTACAGAACTGTTTTGAGTCAGTGAATCCGAGAGCCCACAACAGAGCCTGGAACACATTAAGCTCTATACATGAGTGTCGCCACCCACATCTTCTTTGCAACATGCTACTCTGCTATGATCTAATTTTCATACCTTCCCCTGATTTTCGTCTCTTATAGATGGCTTTTCTAAAATGTGCTGTTCTCTCTTCCATTGTAGTTGGGAGTGTATATCAGTTCTTTTTCCTATGGGGAGCAATTAGCAATAAGCGTCAAAATGGTAAAGCCACAAATTCTTCAAACCAGCAATTCTACTTCTAGGAATTTGCACACAGGACATTGCACATATGCAATATGACATATGTAGAAAAGCATTTATTGTAATATTGTTTATAATAGCAAAAGATGGAAAATAACCTATTGTTCATTAGTAGGAGAGTGGTGAAATGATGGTATGTCCACATAAAGACTGTTCCCATACTGCAAATGGGGCAACTATAAACCCTGGCATGAAACAATCTTCAAGATACATTATTAAGCAAAAGAGCACAGTACAGAGCAATGTCTGTGATACACTACCATAAAAATTATACCTTAAAAAATTATATGCATATACATTCCTATATAAGCATAGAACATGCCTAGAAAGACACAAGACTGGTAATGACAATTGTCTCTGGGAAGGGGGAGCAGGTAGCCCTGGGAAAGGGTAGAGGGATAGTTATTTTTCACAAAATATCCTCTTATAAAACCTTTAAAATTTTGTGGTATGCACATGAAGTTATTTTTCCAAAATACATTACTAAAACTGTTCTTCATCTTATGATACATCAATTAAATCCAGGAAGAGGGTGATAAACAAAGGAAACTTCTAGAATGCTTTAGGTTTTTGTTTTTTTTTTATAAAAACAAGATGTTCAAATGACTTGTAATTATTTGAAACTCACTAAGAACAAGGAAAATACCTGGAATGTGAAAATACATTAACACCATAATGAAAATACATTAACCAAAGATATCAAACAAATATATACCAAACAAATATTTCACTACAGCTAGTGAAACCTCTGTCGCTTCCACACTACAATGACTATGCACCAGTCCACAAACATTTACTGAGTACTTCCTAAGACCCTGATGTTCTGTTGGGTGTAATAGGGGGGAGAGATGCAAGGGATGGGAGGCCCAGGCTCTCCCCTCACAGGTGAAATGGTGAACAGCGTCCAGGAGTAAAGGATGTATCGCATGCAGCAGTGAGGCTGGCCTGTGTGAGGACACTTTCTAAAGGAGAGATTTGTGGGATCTCAGCAAGAGATAATGATGATGTTGGGGACAAGTCATATCTCCTCCTTTCTCCAGTTCCTCGTCTTTAAAGCGGAATAATCCGCCTTGGCTCTCCTCTCCCAGGGATGCTGTTGGATTAATGAGCTAAAGTTTGTGCTTATGTAGCGTCTTTCTTCTGAGAACTCAGAGTGCTTTGCAAAGTATTCTTATTAATATTCATAGGGTGGTTTATATACTTTTCCACCTTTCACTTTGGAAGTTGCACATCTAAACCTAAAGACTCCGATTCTTCTCTCACTCTTCCTCAACATCACTTTCTCTTTTGCACCAAAATAGTGCAGTTTCAAGTCTTGCTGGTTTTATATAGCTTAGGGCTAATGACATCACACAGCTTGCCTGCAGGAGAACCCACCTGTACCTTCTAAAGTTTCTACAGTTTCCACTATATACATATGCATTATAAACCTTAACTCATGGTAAGATATCAAACAAATATATACCAGGGAAGAAAAAAAGCATCCATAGCCAAGACTGCTTCCTAAGAAGGGTGACTCACAAGAGCAGTAAGTGGTTTGAGGTTGGGCTTGCAGGTTCAGGGATAGAGGCTAAACCCCACCTCCCTCCATCAACCCCAGAAACAAACTGCCCTGCATAACAGTCATGACTTGGGGTTGGGGGTGGAAGACAGGGAGTGCAGAAGGAGAGAAGAGGAGGGAGGAGAGACAGGAGGAAGGGAACGGAGCCAGGAGGGTAGAAGGAGGCCATGCCTAGCAGGAAATGACCCCTCTCCTATACCCTCTCTCCAGTTATGAATAAATTCCATCAGTTGGCAAAATCCTAGGAGTAAGTGGGTTTCTTATGTAAACTGGGCTGTGTTTATAGCCAGAGAGATGGAGTAATGAAACAGAGATGGGGTGATGAGCCTGAGAAATGATAGAAATCACGGGAGAACTGTGGACTTTCAATGCCTGCGGACTGACTACGATCCAAGTTCATTAGACTACATCTCTGCGGGGAAAAGGAGCCTTGGCTGACGTGAGGACATAGATATATGGTGTCTGTTGATGCTGGTTATTTATGCATGTATACCAATGTTTTTAAAAAAAGCTTTAAAGAAGAAAAACTTTAGGTTTCGAAAGATGGCCCTGTTCGGCTTGGACCAAGGGGAGAATGGGAGGCAGAGAAGCTTCCCAGTGCGTGGACATCCTCCCAGTGCTTCGACCGGCCTCGATCCCAGGTCTCCTGGGCTCTGGCCGCTGCTGGCTATACAGAACCAGTCCATGCCACCTCTCATTGTATCTTTCCTCAGGCTCGTTTCTGCCCTGTTTGGATGTTTGAGAATAGCACTGGCTGAAGCCTTCAATTTAAGAGTTAGTAGGAGGGCTGCCTACTCATATCACGCTACCTGTTTGGCCCTAGGCCAATATCACCAAACAAAGCTTCTTGCAGCAACTGAGAAGAAACAATTTGCATAACTTAAAGCTATGTTGGAGCGTTGTGCTTCATGTCTGAGCAGCATAAGTCTTGAGCTTTAAATAGCCCAACCCTAACATATATTTAAGAGCAATGTTCTGAAGACTGTGTTACATAAAGTGAAACACTTAGTGACACCACAGCAACGTGCCAGGTCCCCTTTCTTGCAGACTGACAGAAGCCAGCCGCCGTTAGGCAGCTGGGACGAAAACTTTCCCAGCATATGAAACCCAAAAGAGGTCAGCTCTGTCTACAGTTTGGAGAGCCCTACAGTGTTCCACCAACCACAGATATATCCTCCCCCGGTCTACAATGGCCTTGACAATCCACCGACAGTCACCACAAAGTCATTCCTCTGGGTCGGGCAATAAAAGAAGAGATGTGATTCCTGGAAGGACACTGATGGCACATTTAGGCGAACCTAGGTACAACTAAGGGCACTTAGTTGGTGGCCAAAGTTATAGACAACATCTTTCTCCTTCTGGCCCCCTCCCACTTGAGTTTCTTTTTGGTTTGCAAGTAATCACTTCACACATTTAGAAACAATGGAAGACCAGGTTGTATACCAGAATAATTTCTGGAACTTTTATAAAATACAAACGCCTAGGATCCACCCCAAACTTACCAAGTCAGAATTTGGAAAGTAGTAGAGGTTTGAACAAATATGTTTTAAAAATGCTCCCATAGGGACTCTTACGCAAGCTTCCACCTTACAACTGATGGAGATAGAATAGGATGTAGGTCAAGGTTAGGGCTGGGAAAGAGGTATCCTGAAGATCTGGTGACTGGAAAAAATGGCAGCTGAGAAGCATGGTTCCCAAAGATTGCACCCCAGGCAAGTCTCTGATCTGAGGAGAGCACAGTCATTGAAATGTATTC
Organism: Ursus maritimus; assembly: GCF_017311325.1. Classification (NCBI taxonomy): domain Eukaryota; kingdom Metazoa; phylum Chordata; class Mammalia; order Carnivora; family Ursidae; genus Ursus; species Ursus maritimus. Next base: position 79,682,082 of record NW_024423343.1, on the reverse strand, counting down.
ACTCTGGAAAGAGGCTGAGCGTTCCTGACCACACTGAGGACAGTCCCCACAAATGGACCGCCCGAAACAAATAGGAACCTTTGTCAGTGTATACTGCCATATGTATTTACATTTGTTTATGCATTCAGTTTAATATTTACTAACTACGAAATACCAGGCACAAAGGCACGTGTTGGGGATAAAATATGGAGCAAAACAGGATGTGATACCTGACCCCAAGGAGCTTACATTCTAATGAGGAAGGTAAAGAATTAAAGTAGTTACAGGAGCGCCTGGCTGGCTCAGTCAGTAGAGCGTGTGACTCTTGATTCAGGGTCATGAATTCAAGCCCCATGTTGGGCATGGAGCCTATTAAATAAATACCTACCTACCTACATACATACATACATACAACTAAAGGTGACAAGTGGTATGATTCGGAAGTACAGGATGCTAAGGAATACATAATGAAGAAACCAACCTAGTCTAAGGGTAATCAAGAAAGGCTTCTGGAGCAGGTGTTCATTACAGACCAGAAGGGTAAGTGAGTATCAGCCTGAAAAACAGAACAGGGGATGAGAGTGCAAAGTCATGTGCAAAGCCGCAGTTTCTCAGCCTGAATTGGACATTAGAATCACCCAGGGAGATTTTAAAACTCCCCCACTGCACCCCTACAAGTTGAATAATAATTTCTAGGGGTGGAACCCAGACATCAACAATTTTTAAATCTCCCCAGTTTATTCCAATGTGCAGCCAAGGAAGGGGACCACTGGTCTACAGACAGGACTTTTTATTCACAGTATGGAAAGAAATTCAGAGCACTTGATGAAGGTGAGAGATTGACAAGAGATGAGGCCGGAGTGACCAGATGATGTAAGCAAAGTGCCTTAGAACTCTCCAGAGAGTCAGAACCAAAAGAAGATGATAGATAGACAGATAGATATATGATAGATTAATTATAAGGAAATGGCTCACATGTTTATGGAGGCTGAGAAGTCCCCCAATCTGCAAGCTGGAGACCCAGCTCCAGTCTGAGTGCAGAAGATGATGTCCCAGCTGATAAACAGGCAGTGGCTTGAAAGACGAAGCTCAGGAAAATAATTGTGTTTGTTTGGGTAAAGCACCTAAAGCTAAGGTTATTAATGATTAGAAAAAAATTGTTGAGCAACTATACTAGTCTTGTCGAACTGCCATAACAAATTACTACAAACTTGGAGGCTTAAAGCAACAAAAATTTATTTTCTCACAGTTCTAGAGGCCAAAAGTCCAAAATCAAGATATCAGCAGGGTTGGCTTCTTCTAGAGGCTCTGGGGGAAAGTCTGATCCATGTTTGTCTCCCAGTTTCTGGTGGTTGCCAGCAACCCTTGGTGTTCTTTGGCTTGTAGATAGTGGACTCCGACCTCTGCTTCTGTGTTCATATTACATTCTTCCCTGGATCTCTGTGTCCTCTTCTCTTCTTATAAGGACACCAGCTATTGGATTTAGGGTCCACCTTAATCCATAATGATTTCATCTTGGTCCTTAACTAATTACATTCAAAAAACCCCAATGTCCAAACAAGGTAACATTTTGAGATTCCAAGCGGTCAAGAATTTTGGAGGGGTACTGTTCAACCCACTGTAGCTACATATCAATTTTTGTTATTGTTGAATAATGGCCACAACCAATTACATCTGCAAGTTCTGAAGCTTTTCTAAAAAGATGTCAATCCTACTCACCCTAGGTATCAAACAGGGAGTTTCAAAGAGCCTATAGTGTTTATTTCTGGGACTAGAATAAGACCAACAGTCCTCTTTTCTGGCCAACCACAATCTTGGCCCCCCTCCCCTCCTTTTTCCCAAATAGCCTTTTTTGTATGAATTAGAAACTTCCTTATTCTGTTCACCCCATCTGTCATCACCTTTCTTCCCTGGCCCTAAATTCCATTCTCAAAGGAACAAAACATAGCTGAGGTCAGGGGCTAAGCATTTCTGAACTAATCAAACAAAATAGATTGCCATGAGTTTTCCACTTCTCATATTAGTGAAACTATCTTAACATCTTACTGTCTCTCTTTTTTTTTTTTTTTAGAGTGAGAAGGTTTGAAGATGTGCGGGGGTCACAGAATCTCTTCAGTAAGAAAGGGTGTTCAGAATGAAAAGTATGATCATCTGTCTTAGAAAGTATGACCCTCGTGTGGTAATACCTTCGGATATAGAGAGCAATGTTATCTGAAGCTATTCTGGTTGAAATGTTGAAATAGTCTAATACATCATGGTCTGTTTTAAATGTAATACATTAAAACACACCTCAACACAAGCCCATAAATGAAACAAATATGTCTTCGAGGAGTCGTTTAGCTGTGCTTCCTTGCGGCCTCAATGTAAACTCTCCTTTAGTCTAAAAGCATTAAAATCATAATAATGAAATTTTCCCATTAAGAGTCAGAAAGCACTTTTCTCTTTAAAAAGACAGCTGCATTAAAATTTAATTATTGTCTCCCTATCTGATTATCAGACAAGAATAAAGCACATGTGGGGGGAAACTACACATATGTTCACCCAGCACAGGAGTGTTTTTAAAGATTCTTCAAGGAATTGTTCCCCAATACCCACCCGAGTAGGGGGGGAAAAAAACCCAAAACATAATTAGATAGATATGTGTTAAAACAAAAGCGTCAATGTACCAACTGGGTAAGCACACAGTTACAGATCAGGTGCCGAGGAAACGACTTCGGTTTCCTAATCCTGTCGTATTCTCACTGTCTCTGAAGAGTGTATGCGCAGTTGACTTGCTGTGGCGGCCCATCAGAGGGTCCTTGCTCTACATTTTCTTCTTCTTCGGGATAGGTAAGTAAAGATTCCTTTCTGGAGTGTGAAAGCTCGCAGCAGCAGGAACACAGCATATCTCATCTCTAATTTATGACTGACTAACTGAAACTCCTCACTGTCAGCAAACTCTGCTGTGTTTACTGGTTTGACAGCATACACACATATGGCAGAAGCCAGATGGACCTTCTCCCCCAGCTTCAAGCTAAGGGTGCTTCATTAGGAAAGAGATGCAGGCAGTCTTTGAGATCTTTGAACAAGGCTTTCCAGCACCACGGGAAGGAAGTCAGCCAGCAAACTGGAAAGAAAATGACCCTCCCCTAAGTGAGCTATTAGGTCAGAAGAGAATTTATAGTTGTCCCATTGAAGCCCATCAAGTTTTAAAGAACAAATGGCCTGTCCTCCCGACCAGCGAAATTGGGAAACTGCTTCCAAAGAAATCAGTTGAAATGAAGTTTGCATTTCTTCTACTTGGACAAGGGTAAATAGGACAATAAATCCATTTCCTAAGCTCTGATTCATAGTTAAGAGCTAATAGTGTCAAAAAGTTCTCATAAACTCCAAGAAAACAGTAGTGTCTTTTGCAACTACAAAGACTGTAGCGAAGAACCTTCCTGCTGCAATGAAATATTGCTCAGAGGTTATAAAATAAAACATAACCCTCTGAACTCAACTTTTCATTCTAAAATTCTGAGGAAAACAACAATTTTCTCAGTTTATCTAAAATTACTGTGTTTGTTTCGTTTTCTTTTTTCCTGGTGATGTCCTCTGCACCTTTTTGACCTCTCAACGTGAGTTCTTTTTCTCTTTATTCTCTGGCCTCTGGGTTGTGGGGTATGTCTCAAGAGCAGTGGGCTTAGGTTCCCATCAAAGTCCTTATTATCCACACTTGAACCATCTGGAACAGAGATCTCTGCAAAGTAACCAGAGATCTTTCTTCTTCCTAAACCTGAAACAAGGGTTCCTGGAGAAGTAAAGGAGAAACAGGTAGAATTGAGAGAGAATGGATCCTTAACCAGGGAAGAAACTGTCCCACTCTCTAACCTATGAGACTGACCCTCTGATTCAGATCAATCCATTAATTCCATAGGTCTCAAACATTTCCAACAGAGAAAGATCTAATCCCGGGACCGAAGTGAGTGGCAGGGAGGGAAGAGGTTCATGGTTTAAGGGGATGGCCCTTTCTCTGGGACCTGGTACATTTTATAGGAAATCTAGACACCCATCTAATGCCTCCAGGGTCTTCTGGTAATTAAGCTCTGATAAAGGGAAGTAGTGTGGAGGAATCACTGGACTTTGCTGAAAACTACTTATACCCTACAATTAGTTCACACTGACTTAAAATTCTCCTCTCTCTTTCGACGAGGCAAAAAATTACATATTGTTACAGAATGGGCTGTAGAAGCAACTAACAATTTTCTCAACATTCTACACCACAGTTGTTTTAAAAAAAATCTATTTCTCGAGAACAACCTTTTAATTGAATGTTGGAATATATAGGGCCACTTCTAGTTTCTGCTTTTCTATGAAGAGTAATTAGAACTAATGCCTTTTGTAGGCACATCAGGGCTACAGGTTTCGTGTAAGGCATTAACCTTCTGTTTAAATGTTATTTCACAGCACTGGAGAGAAGCCCCTAGTGTGAGTCCGTAGGTGGATTTTAACCTGGTCCTTTTTACCTCTGCTAATGGGAAACTTTGATATGATTTGAAATACAGTGGCCATTGTTGGTGAAACTCCATGGGACCAAAGCTCTATCATCAACCAAACAGAAGTTAAACAGAGTGCTTAGGGGCAGTGCTGCCTGGGGTCCTCAGGGCACTGTACTTGATATGGGTCCAGAATATGATACTCCTCAAAGGGTTCCACACCCATCCTACCATTTGTACCCTGGAAGAACTCTGAAATAGCCAGAAACACAGTATCAGTCCTCTTTCAACAGGCAAAGAAACCAAGGACCAGGAAGCTACATGATATGTGTCCAAATGGTTAGTGGTAAGGACAGAATTAAATCCTTAGCTTTCTACACTCCGGAACCTAATAGGATCCTCGTACATAAGGTTTCTTCTGATGAGTGAGTACAACTGCTGTTTAAAGGTTAATGGGATTAAGTAACCAATGGATCAGAAAACATAGGCTATGTTTGATTAGTTTAGAGCATCTAAATATAATAAGACAACTCAGAATAAGGGGAAGGGAGAATAGGATAAAACCAGCGCAAGTTTGCCACTTAGCAAACATGTTCCTGAACGTCTCCATGGTTTACACCTCAGACAGCCGCAGTCCATGAGAATGGAAGTGAAAAGAAAATGCAAATTCAGCTGCATGTTACATCCACAGTAAATGCAAAGACAAATTAAGAATTAAAGACAAATGCAAATTACTCTGCTCATAAAAGAAACCTATACAAAGACAGGGAATGAAAAGGCTCTGACAGTTATGGATGAATCTCTGAAGAGGCACACAGCGACCGTATTTCCAAATTCAAGCTTTTTAAAACTGGTTAGAAGAATGAGAACAGCTGCTGCAAAGAAGGGGGGGGGGTGGGATCTGCGGTTAACAGTAAACCAAACTACAGAGTAAAACTGAGAATCCTGTCCTTATTGTCAAGGTGAGGATGAAAAGCAACAAAGGGACGAAGCCAAAAGAATTCTGTCTCCAGAAATTCTATGGCAGACTTTAAAAGCGAAGCCCCTGGCAAGCCTCTGGCTGGGGGAGATGGAAACAGGAAGAGAACAAAAGAAAGAGGCAAGGTAGCAGAAGAGGCAGATGCTGCCTAAGAGAGAAAAACGCAGGACATCCTAGCAGGAAGGGGGCCGGGAGTCAGGGGTCATTCGCTAACTCGAATGACCGCCCGGCTAGACAGGTAATAGAGAGCCTGCCTGCCTGGGAGTGATGGGGACTGTGGGAGAATGGCCACAGGCATTCACATTCATCCTTTTAAAAGAGGTGTTAGACATGGACACAGAGCATGTCTGCACATCAGTCTGTTTCCTTTTATAATTGAGTTCTCTGGCGCATCTGCAATTCTGTGGCGAATAGGGGTGCCTTCAATGGTCAGTTGAATGAATAAATGAATCAACGAGCCTTTCATTTTACAGATGAAGAAACTGAGACTCAAAAAATTGTGGCTTTCCTGAATTCACTCAGATAAAAGAAATTATCACCAGAGCCAAGCCCCCCACCTCACTCCAGGACTCCTTCATCTATGTTGGAATGCCTTCTCAAGAAGGAGAAAAAGAAAACAATTGTGTTCACCAGGGAGTGAAAGAAAAAGACTCAACTTGTCTCAGGGGGCTCCTATGGGCCTTCCTGCCACAGGCTGCCATCCCGGTGCTAGAGGGAGGCACCCGGGCTTCGACTTTGGTCAAAAAAACCAAACACCTACAGGGGTCAAGGAGGCGACATAGGGGAGCAAGGTGGTTCTCAGCCCACCTGTGCCAAACTGGAAAGGACGTGCGCCAGGTAAGGAGCAGCCGCTACCCACTTCCAGCGCATCAGCCCCAAATGGGAATGTGGCCAATTCTTTTAGAAACTACCCATTTTTCAAGAGTATCCAGAAATCTGCATTTTTATTTGAAATATCCTCATTTTAAGATGTTGTAATACATTCATTTCTAAACACAGTGAGGGCCAAACAAAGGACAGCTTTTGGGTCAGAGACGGCCCAAACCTGAGCACTGCCACTTGACGACCTCTGACTTCAGTCACCATAAGCAATTTTAAGACAAGGTACAGTGTATTTGTTCTAGAACACTCCAACACTTCAGCTATTTAGAAGCTCTTGGTCCAAAAATGTCTACTTCTATTAAAGGATCAAATACATGAAAGCTGCATTTTAGCTGAAACAAGCACCTTCGATGAGGCCCCAGCATTTATATACTTGTCTATCATATTTCCCAGAGGCTCACGTTCTCTTTATCCCCGGGCGGCATTAACCTCTGTTTGCTTTTCTTATCTACCTACAGTTAGTAAGGTTGTCAAAATGAGACTCTGTGGCTTCTTCCTTTCTAGAATTTGTAAAATACTTCACCAGCCTTTACACAACTTATTCAGTCAAGTTCAGGCCGCTGGTGGGTACAAAAGCAAGACAACAGAAACTTAATTTGAGTCCAGTCTTTGTAAAAGTACAATTTTTATTTAGTAAGATTGGATTTGAAATGAAAACTTGTTGCATTTATTATGACACAGACAGAAAGAATTCCAAAACTACTATCCAACAGATAGCAACTTGTCTTTTAGGACTGGTAATTTACTTAATTTAAGAGAAAAAAAAAATTTGTTCTCACCTGAAGCTATTAGAAAGTCAGTTTCGGGAATTACCTGAAAAGTAGAATTCAAGTTGTTTATGAGGTGATCAGACCCTGAAGAATGATGTCCATACAATTAGCTTAGCCCTCAGAGAGTTCGAGAAGCTGCAATTTAAAACCTGTAGGAATGCAGTTAAGGTGCCTGTGCCTTTCTCCTCACAAAATCCTGGGCTGTAGAAAATAAAAGTGGTAAATGTTATATAAATAGTATGTGACATTTGCAAAGGTTAAGAAGAGTCTCTTTACTCCTTTTCTTCTTTTCCCAAGTATTATATTTGAGCAGTGAACCCCAAGGTTTCAGCATTCAGGCACAAGCCCTCAGGTCAGATTACCGGTGATACAGAGGTAGATCAGGAATTTCCACCCTGTTTGTTACTCGGAAGAAAGCAAGGCCTCACCCAGGAAAATTTTGCACAAACATCGCTCAAGCAAGGGGTGGTATGGCGTCCTGCCAAGGGGTCCTGGTGCTGCTGAATTTGCACAAAGCAGACTTGGCTTTATCCTCCATTTCCACAAGGAATATGGGCACAGTTTGAGGCACTGTTTTACAAAACAAGCTCCATTCTGTCTATTCGTGGCAAGTCTCTGATTTTTTTTTTTTTTGTCTTTAATCCTCCTTTTCAAGTGACTAAACAAAGAGGGAGGGTGTTCCTGCTACCAATTCTGTGAAAAACATTCAGTGTCTAGGCTCTCTGAGCAGTTAAGGTGCTGGGCTTTCCAAGCCATGAACATAGCACTAACCTTGGAGCTGAAGATCACCGCGAGGGGCCATCTGAGCCCTGCCCTGCCTCCAGGCCAAGCAGAGTTTGAACCTGAAAGAATACTTGGAAATTTGCAGAGTAAGCCTCTACAGTGCCTTCCTTGGTGGCCCATCCTCAAAGTTTGGTTCCTCAAACTTTGGGGGAGGAAATTCTCCCTAATGTCTAATTCACTTTAAATTTGCTTTCTGCTTTTTCCCTAGAAAGGGACAAATGTCACTCTCATTGGTTCTGATCCGCGTCCACGTTCGTGCCCAGATGTGACTACGGAATGCCAGCAGATTGCCCCAGCACAATGTAACAGCAGTCAGTAATGAATCACCCGTGTGTTTTCACTATGAAGGGGCTTGGCGGATTGATTGGGAGCTCAGGGTCCACTCTCGGATGCAAGCGGGGTCTCTGCAAGTCAGGTTTCTTCTCTGACTTACAAACATTTACATGAATCATTTATCCCACACACACCCTCCCACAGAACACACAGCCAGCTCAGGACTGGTAGGTAGTAAATAGTGAACAGCTGAATATTGATTGATTAATGATTGCTGACAGCTTGGCCTCTTGAGACGCCATCTTGTCTCTTTCTAAGCCCTTGGTTAAACTTTAACAATTCTCTAACCCCTTGCCCTCACCTTCCTTTGCCCTCTTAACGCACCCATTACTGCGCTAGCTTCTAGACCCCAGCCTTTCCATACCCTCCATTGCCATACCCTCCATTGTGGCTTACTCTGAATTCCATGGTGTTTTGGTGGATACTATCTGCTGCCCTGATTGTTAGCCAAGGTCCTTTTTCAACTGTGCCCCAAGCTAGGTCTTTTCCTACTTTGCTTCCTAATCTCTGAAAACCAATTAGGAGACAACCACAGCCAACCTCCAGACCCAGCAGGAACATGATGGTGGTCAGGGCCACTCGGGGTCAAAGACCGTAGGCGCATAGAAGCTGAGTTGAACGGACAAAGGAAGCTGCATTTAGCTGTGTAGAGCTGGTGATAGCAACAAGTACCTTTGTTTGGGTAATTTAGATTTGGTCAGGTAGGATGCAGCTATACCCTCAGTATAGTCAGAAAACCTGTGAGAATTGCAGCATCTAGAGCCCCGCCTCCAAATTACTGAATCAGAATACTTCATTTAACAAGATCTCCAAATGAGTTATATGCATATTACAGTTTAAGGAGTACTGAGTTAAAGTAATGCTTCTTCGTTCTGGCTGCACATTAGAATCACCTGGGGAGCTCTGAGAAAGTACTGAGGTCCTGGCACCACCCCCACACCAGTGATACCGGCATCTCTCAGTGTGAGAGCGACACGTCCGTATCTTATAAAGGCTTTTCAGGGGATTCTAATGTGCAACCAGGGTTTGAGAACTAATTCCTTAGAGTTTAGCTTGCTTGGCAGCTGTGAAAATCTGACCATAATTTAGAACGGGAAACGAACTGCTTTGGATCATAGCTCGTCAGTAGCAGACTAAGGCTCGGATTCACATAGACTCTGCAGTTCAAAGGGCACAGGCGTCAGAGCCAGGTTTGGATCCTGGTTCTGCCACTTTCTAGAAGGTTAGGGCAGGTTTTTTAATCTCTCTGAGCTACAGTTTCCTAATCTGTAAAATGGGATGGGTCATAAACATCTCGCTTGGCTGCTCTGGGGATTAAAGGAGATAATGTCTGTAAAGCCTCACTTTCCCTGCAGCCCACACTGTACCTGCCGATGCAGTGTTTCGCAGGAGTTCCAAATTGGAATTATTTATTTATATATTCGTTTAAGAAATAAATATTGAGCACCTATTTGGTAACCAGACTGAAGAATCAGAAACAACGAAATAGTTCTTGCCCTCTAGGTGGAGAACCGACATGTAAACCAATTACTATGTGGGGGTGTAGAAGCAATACCAGGCGCTCGGGAAGGCTTAAAGGTATACAGAGAACAGTTTCCGTTTGTGATTTCAAAGAAATCCATTCAAAATGTAACATCTGAACAGAAGGAAGGAAGAGAAGGTTTCTAAGCAGACAAGGGAGAGGAACATTCCAGAAGGAAGGCATAGCATATACAAATGCAAGTAAGCATGAAATGTTAGTGTGTTAAAAGAACCACAAGGAATTCAGTGTTGCTGCAGGTGAAGTGAAGGGGGGAGGGGAAAGGGAGGGGGTTGGCAAGTAGGCGGGAGCCAGGGCACTAAGGGCTTTCTTTGCTATGCTAAGCTGCATGGACTTGACCCCATGCAAGAGTGTGAGAAGTCTCTAAGAACCAGCTTGTTCTGGTGGTGTCTTACAGAGGGAGAAAATCCATACCAGATCACTCTGATGTTTTTCCAAGAAGGGGGCAAGTCAGAGAATAGATGCAGCTCAGCGTCTCAGCTTGATCACCTGGATATCACTGAGTGGTCAGTCCTACAACATGGGATGCCGTAGGACTGACCGAATCTCAGCCAACGGAGAGCTGCACAGGCAAAGCAAGGGGAAAAAGAAAATCCAGAGACCCAGGGAGCATGTCCTTATTATTTGCAGATTCTGTTCCTAGGATGGTATAAACAACTATCTGAGGATATTTTCTTGAAAACCATGGACTAAATGGAGAAATAAAGAGCCAGCCCTTCTTTGTGGGTGAAGTCTTTCCTGCTACCTTCTCCAGTGCGGTTGGCCACCACCCTCGGTAAGCCCTCCCTGCCTGCACCCTGGATCTGGCAGATGCCCAACACACTCTTGGGTTTAGTCCTAGACCACCTGGATGTACTGCATGTATTTCACCTCATCATTTTATTCAATAATTTTTCACAATTACAAAAATACTGCATGGTAATGATGGAAAAGTACAGACATACTCAAAGAAAAAAATTTAAATCACACATAATCCTATCACATAGAGATAACCATTAAAAACACTTCAGTGTGGTTCTTTCCTTTCTTCTAAGCATACATACACGTACTAAAACTGTTTATAGAATAGGATTACACCATGTATGTTTATTTATAACTTGCTTTTTACATGTAATTATTCATTGGATAGGACTAGTTCTAGTGAGTCTCTTTTTAAGAATGAACAAGGAAGTAATGTACAGACAGAAGCTAGAGCAGCCATGTGCTCAGAGAAACCTAGAAAGCCACCCTTTAGAGAGAGGCACACATGAAGCAGATGAGCAGAAAGAGGCAAAGACAAGAGACTATGAGATTCCAGAGACCTAGAAAAAGTAACTCCCATTCTTGATGATTTTCCAGGGGGGATTCCAGCATCATAGGAGCCCTGCCTGACTTCCTTCCCTTGGGTTCCATCCTATTGCTTTGTATGTCCCTAATAAATCTCTCAAGTCTGTCTTAAGGTTGTTTGCAACCTAAAAAAAAAATTGCTAACCAAGGCAAAACCTGAAACATACCAGAGAAGATTCAGACAGACATAAGAAAGCAGATGGATAATGGCTTGCTTAAGTAAACAAGTGATTTTGGTCTTGAAGGTAAAAATTCCACCAAATAGCCATTCTATTCCTGCTGAAGCTTCTATACCACGTCACTTCTCACCCTCAGATGTATAGATGAGAAATTTTATTTAACACACCATGACAACCTGTCAAAAAGAATGACTGCAGTATATTGTGTGGTCCAAGCATCTTGATTTGTTTTTCCCTGGAGCTGGATAATTGCCTTGCTTGTTCCTGACATCACTGGGGACCAGGTGCAATGAGAGACTAAATCAGTGTCCAAGCTGGGATTGTCCAGTGGTCCTCAGCATCACAGATTCCTATTATTAGCAAGGCTATAGAACTCTGCAGTATTTCAAGGCCAGGCTATGGTAGCTTTCTGTCATTGAGACCCTGTGACAACTCAAGGGTCTTTTCTGAATATCCATTTAATACTGTAGCCAAGTTCACATGAATTCCCATGAACTGTCTCCCTTAGCCATCCTATGACCTGCGTCCATAATCACACAGCACTTGTTATTTTGTACTCCACTGAATTTTGGTACAGACCAGTCCTTTATTCAAATAGTACCATTTGGGGACACTTGGGTGGCTCAGTCGGTTGAGCATCTAACTCTTGGTTCTTTTGGCTCAGGTCATGATCTCATGGGTTGTGAGATTCAGCCCTGGGGGTGGGCTCTGTGCTCAGTGGGGAGTCTGCTTCAGATTCTCTCCCTCAAACCCTCCCCTCACTCATGCTCTCTCTTTCTAATAAATAAATAAATCTTAAAAAACAAAAATCGTACCATCTCAGAGAGCCCTTCTCTAATCACTCTGTAAAACAGCACCTCTTCCCTCAACGTCTCCCTCAGCCTATTTCTCTCCCTCTCTCTTTTTTGAATAGCACTTAGCACCAGCTGACATAACACTCTATCTGTTGGTTGTTAATCTATCCCAACAGAACGTCAGTTTCTCGAGGACGGGGACTCCATCTAATTCCCGGCTGAATGCCCACTGCGTCCCCCGGAGCCCGACACCTAACAAACATCTGTTGAATGAACAGTCTCCTAGATATAGCATCATGAGACTAGCGCAGGGATGACATTCCTGACAGAATGAGATGCCAGAGACTTCTTCTTTCCTGCGATTACAACGTTAATTCCTACTTCCATTTGGGCAAGAACCTCCAAGGTCATCACTCTTTCTACTGCTCTTTTCAGACCAGTCCTTTCAATCACCGAGTTTCCTTCCTTTTTTATCCTCAGCACTTAAACACTATGTCCAGCTGTTTCTTCTAAATTAAAAATGGAAGGAGGTAGCACGTGGGGTGTATTTCCATAATGCCATAATTCCCAGCCCTGGGACACCTCCCACCACAGAATGCCTCTAATTACCTCAGGGGAACATCATTAAAACTTCAGAGAAAGAATCATTTTAATTCATTTGAAGTTTTAAATAAACATAGACCACATATGACAAAATCAAACAACGGTGCAAGTATTAAAATGGTAAAAATGCTAGGAAGCCCGGCTCTAATGGACTTCAGAAGTGAGATCCACAATTCCGAGCTGCAGTTAGTGTGATATATGCCTACTATCCATTTCCAAATGACTCACCTTTGAATTTTCTCTAATTTACACACTTCACCTACTCTCCTTCCAAATTACCAGGTCAAGAAATACCTCTCGTTTTCCTCCGTTAATATGCTGCTTTGCTCATTCAGCTTCACACATTAAGTTTTAACTTATTGGCTTCAGTGACACGCAATGATCCCAAAGGGGGTGGGCTAAAATATGTGTTTTTCCAAGATGCCTTCATGCCTGGATTGCAATTTCTAATCTCTTACTTGCTCTATGTGGAAGAGCTATTGATCTGTAATCTCACCAGTGCATTTTCCCCTCCTTATAAAATCCCAGGGACATTCTAATTAAGGACAGAGTCTGGCTACAAATTCCAGAAAAGGAGGCACCCAGGTACCCAAACAGAATTCAGACCTTTGGCCGTTCACACCCTGGGCAACCGAGCAGCAGGTCTGTGCTTAAACTCTCCTCAATTCGCCAGGCTCTGCTATGTCCCAAAGACAAGGAGAGTAGATAAATAATAAACAAATAAATAAACGCAATCAGACACTTGTGTTACTGCAGACAATGCTATCGATCCCCTGGTCTACAATTTGTGAGTTATGAGAGGCAACATGAGATAGGAAAACACAGGCTTGGGTGTCAAAATAATCTGGGTGTCTTTGAGTCCAGACTCCTCTGCCAGCTGTACGTTGATTTTCCCTCTGAGCCTCAGTTTCTTTACATGTAAAATAAAAATAGCAGTACTTAGCTCAAAGACTTGTTGTGTGAAAATTGACTGCATTATGTGTAGAGAAGTACTACCATGTGGGCTCAGTAACTGATGGTGACCGCTCTCACTTCAGTCTCCCAGGTTCTAGGCTCCAAGTCAGAGACTGTACAAGTACTTACATTCTGATCATTCAAAAGAATAGAAAAAACATGTGAAACAGTGGAGATGACTGAAATTGGCCATAGGCATAGGAATGTGCTGCTGAAAATACAGAAGACAGTTGAGGAAAGGAGGCTAGTTGGCCTGGAGTGTGAGTCGGTTGTCTGAGGCTATGCTTGGAAAAGGTGGCTCACCTCCCTTAGGCCAAGATGATGGGGCAGGGAGGAAAGCATTTCAATAAATGAATAACCACAGTTCTTCAGCGCGAAGCAATGTGACCATCCAGGTTACTAGTGACCTTGACCACAGGAGGGGTTGAAAGTCAGGCTGCAGGGGGCTAATGCAGTAGGAGAGGAGGAAGCAAAGTCAACAAGTGGAGACTATTTTTTCAAGTAGCTGAGTTGTGAAGGGAAAGCAATTCTCACCTTCCTCATTTTGAGTACTAGAAATTTTAATGCCAGAGATAGTGCAAATGGGAGTGTTGAGCTACCGAGGTCTCAATTATTAAGACAGTCTTCCTCCTGCCCCTAGCAGTTCCTCAGCTAGCGTTCTTTGGGTGCCACGAGTGGTTGCTTGAATCTTCCTTACCTTTCTGGAAACTTCTGAACCTCACTTGCCTGCCATTGGCCGCTGGCTGGGATCATCCCACAGTGTAGTGAAGGTGCTGGAAGTTTGGGGTCAGGAGTAAGACAACCCTGGCTTGTATCCCAGCTTACCACTCATGAACTGTGTGGCTTTGGACAATGTGCTAAAAATCTCTTAGAGCCTCAACTTCCCCAAGTATAAAATGGGAATAACAAAAACTCTAGATAAATGTGTTAGGAGGATTAAATGAGTTAATACTTATAAAGCACTTAAGATCAGTGCTTGGCACACTGTAAGTGCTCGAAAAATGCCAACTATCACTGTTGTTGGGAGGAGACCTGTGCCAGTGTATGTGCCTGTTGCTTTGATGAGTCCCTGGTCTGTCTGATCCTGAGTCTTGTCTTGCTATAGTCTACTACTTAATCCTGTGACAGCTCTCTTTTCTTTCTGCCTACCTGAGCCAACCTTTCTCTTGCCCAGCCCTCCGCCTGGTAAATCCAGTCTCCAGCCCAGGTCCTGTGCCACAGCAGCATCCCATAATAAGAACAACTACAAGAGCTGCCTTTTATTATTGCTTAGCACATGTCAGGCATGGTATCTAAGAGTTTTACACACATATAATCCTCGCAAAAACATGAGATAGTCATTATAACTAAGAAACCCAGCTGGTCAACAACACAGTAAGGATTTGAATCCAGTTCTGTCTAATCGCATAGCCACACTCCTAACCTCTGGGTTACATTTCCTACAGAGGGGGTTCAGTTATCTTACCTCATTTCTACTTTAAATTAGATCTTTAGATGTCTGTGTGGTATATTGCAAAAACATCTACAAATTCACCTGCAATTTCCATCAAGAAATAAAATTTATTTTTTCACCTATTAAATCTGGGCTGGCTTAGTGACTTGCTTTGGCCAATAGATGAATGCAGATGCTTCTCTCTGCTAGTTCTAGGCCTGGGTTTCAAAGAGTGTCACACACTTTCACTCACTCTTTTGAGACCCCTGCTGCCATCACCATGTGAACAAGTTCTGGAGAATAAGAGACTGTATAGAGCAGAACCGAAGCACCCGGCCAAAAGTCAGTCAGCCCCAGCTGACTTGGCACCTATCACAGATGCCTGAATGAGCTCCAGCCAAGAGCAGCCCAGCCTGGCCCAGATCCTCAGAGCAGCCCAGCTGAGCCCAGCCCAAATTTCCAAAGTGCAAAAGCATAAACCAAATACATGGTTATTGTTTTAAGTCGCTAAATTTGGGGTAGTTTGTTAAGCAGCAAAACTCACTGATACAATCTGTAAATTCTCTTTTTTTTTAATCACAAAGTAATTCATTCCTTTCTTTCTTTTCTGTTGGCATTCCTATTTACTATTCAATCTCAGTTTCTGATCTGATCTCCCTGGTCCCTGTCTTTATGCTGCTCTTGATTGGGCCTTGGGCAAGAGATAAAAGTATTAAAACAAGATTCCATTAGCATTCCAATAATAAACTTTTTTGAATGAGATCCAAACCTATTCTCTTCACACCAAATTTTGCGTTGCAATAGGTTGCATTACAGTAAAATATCCAGATAATTGCCAAATTTAGAGTAAATGCACCTCTTTTTAGGTAAAAGAAGACATACTTTAGTCAACCTAAGGTTAATATTTGGGGCTCCACAAAGTCATCAAGGACCCAGGCTCCTTCTTTTGTTCTACCACATAAGAGTTTCATAATCCAAAATGACAGTTTTTTCCATCTGGATTCCAAGCAGCTGGCAGGAGGAGATGACTTTCTTCCCACCCCCACCTCCCACTCATTAATGTCTCTGACCACACAGTGCTATTCTCTACATCTCACTGGCAAGCACTTCACTCATGGGGCCATATATCGCTCCAAAGGAGGCTAGGCAGGGTAGCCCAGATTCTGTTACTAAGGAAGAAGGGTGAATAGACATTGGGAGGCAGCTAGCAGGATCTGCAGTAGACACATTTCATTATCATCATAACTGGGTATCTGGTTGTTGGCAGTACAGAGCAATTTGGCATCCTACATCTAAAAGCCTGAAGTTTAACATGGAAGCATTGTAAATGTCTAATAGTCTGTCAAGAGGCATTGAAAATAATGATAATTGGAACACTCATTTCATGGGGAGGGCTGATAAGATGCTTTTGCCATCAGTCAAGATCTGAAGTATTGTTCCAGTATCTGAAGTGTTTAGCCAACAATGATTGAGGTAGTTAGTAGCAGCAATTTGCAGCCCAAACTTTACCTCCTGACCTATCCATCCACTTACCTACTCAACATCTCTTTCTGTATGTTTTAAAGGCAGCACAAATCCAACATGTCCAAAACGAAAGTCATTTGTCCCCAAAACCCATTGCTTTTCTAGTATGTCTCATCTCAGTGAACCATACCACCTTTTACCCAGATGCTCGAGCCAGAATCCTGGGTGTCATCCTGGATGACCAATATCCACTCAGTTACCACATCCTGACAATTTTTACTCCCCGATATCTGTTAAATCCATCCACTTCTCTTTATCAGGCCACTACCCTAATCTAAGCTAACTCCATCTCTTGTTCTGGACAGCTGTGATAGCTTCCCACTTGATCTCTCCATATCCATTTTTGCTATAGCTCCAACCCATTGTCTACACTACAGTTTGGAAACATAAATGAGATCATACCACACCCGAGCATAAAACACTTCAACAGTTTTCTATTACTTTTAGAATAAGCATCAAATCCTTTACATGGCCTGCAAGATTACATACATCTCCAGCTCATCCTGTTCCCTGATTCCACTCACTCTCTGTGATTTAGGAATACCAATCTTTTCCTGTTCTTCAAATATGCCAATTTCTTTCCTGCCTTGGAGACTTTACACATGGTACTCCTCTGTATGGAATGTTCTTATTCACCCCCACCACCGACTAATTCCCTCTCTTACCCCTTATTATCCAGAACTCAGTTCAAATGCCTTCCTCAAGAAAGTGAACTAGTCAGACTAGTCTAAGTACCCCTATTAGAGACTCTACTAATATGGCACACTCTCCCTCTCTAGTCCTCTTCGTAATTATACTTGAATATTTAATTGTATCTATGGGCTCCCCTGCTGGAAAGGATGATCCATGAAGACAGGAACATTCTCTATTTTGTTCATATCTATAGCGTCATATCCTAGCATAGTGACTAGCATAATGTTCTCAATATACACTAGTTGAAAAAATGAGTGAGTGAATGAATGAATGAATGAATGAGTAAAGGAATAAAGAAATACCATGCTAGCAGAAGGTCTTTTCCCAGGAGATCAGAAGTAGATTTGACATATTCATGAGAGAAGACTCAATCATTGGGGAGGGTAGCATGAAGAAGACACCAGAAATGGGTTAAATATGGAACACTTTTGCTTACTGTAAGATCAGAGCTGTACAAACAGCATTATAGGCAGCAAGCAACTGAAACAGGGATCTTCATACCTATCCCATGTAGGACCTGCTAGGTTTCACATCCAAAGGCAAAACTGATGGATATTTGATAGACCCAAGCATAACCAGGAGGGTCACTTGAGCTTACTAAAATTTAAATTCCATGAAAATAGGAGCTTGGGGTCTGCTCCATTCACTGAGTACCCCAAATACCAAGATTGGTGTCTGGTATAGAGTCAACGCTCAGTAAATATTCATGGAATGAATCTCAACATGCACGGCCACGTGTAAGAAAGAAGGGACTACTAGCAACCACAAATTCAAAACAAGAGGCGGGGGGTGGTTGAAAGATGCACAGACTAGCATTAAAACACGTGCGTGCACACACACACAAGTATTTACAAGGGGGCACTGTGCAATCTTTAGTCCTTTAGACCCACGCATAGAAGCTGTAGAACATTGCATTTTAATCACACTGTTGACATCTTTCACTTTCTCCCTTCCATTTTGCCAGTTTAATTTGCTTTAAGTGTAGTTTTTAAATGCCAGTTACTTCCTTTCACTTTATAGAGCATTCTTACACCATCTGGACCACACCACAAACCAATGAGTAAGGAATTTTCAGTCTTATGTGGTGTGTGAAATAACTGAGTGTCAGAAATATTAAGGCACTGGCCCAAGCGAGCACAGCTCACAGAAAGGCACAGGTGGGGCCTGATGAGGTCTTCTCCTGCCATTTTCTACAATATTCTCACTTCTAGTTAATGGTCATGGCAAAGGGAAGAGCACATCCAAAATCAATGACTAGGTCTGGGGAATGGGCAGAACTATTAAAAACAGAACGAGATCATAGATGAAAACCTGCCTATAACATTTGTATAACTTCTGACCCTCTGACAGCTTTTTCCACTGTGCTTTAAAAAAAAAAAAAACAATGCATGTGAATCTCATCTGAAGTTTACCGATGTGCAAAGGTCATAGTGATCAAATGTCCTACAATGGCTGATATAAGATATGGTCACGTTGGGAGAGATATTTACTTTCCCACAACATTCGTCAGTTCATTTCAAAGACCCAGTCCTCTAGGGCTCAGCTACCAGATATCCTAAAATAGCCAGCAGAGAGGCAGTGTTCTGGCTCTTATACCTGAATTACCCTAATCTCCACCCTCTTCTTCGCATTGGCCCTAGAGTCTGTCCTGCAGTGTTTGCTCAGGCAGGATAAAGAAGCAGGCATTGCAAAGTTTCTTCATTTGAATGGAGCTGAGATTTGGGGCCACCACTGATTCTGTACAATCCCAATAGACTAGAGCTGGGAGGACTATGTTATAGTATTCAGACTGAAAGTAGATGCCTTCCCTGGGTCACTCCTCTGAGCTGGGCAGTTTGTTACAATGCTGATTCTGAACCAGTTGTAACTGGGCTAGGGTCCGAGACTCTTCATTTCTAATAAGCCCTCAGGGGATGGCAATGCTCACTTGGAGTAACAAGACCTTAAACTACATCAACACAGCTCCCCACCCAGTTACATGCCCTCCTTGTACCTGTACTTCATAGCATATCACAGAATACCATTATACATTTGTAGGACTGTTTGAATAATATCTGTCCCCCCCCCCAAAAAAAATAAAAAATACTGAGATCACATCACTCAAAATCTAGTCAGGAAAACAGAGAACACATAGGTAGTTTAACAGAAGGCATTTAATTTAGGAAAACAGATGCAAAGTTGTTGAAAAAATTGAGAGTGAAACAGTCCAAAGTTAAGCAAAAGCAGGAAATACCTACCACCCCTAGGGCTTGAAGGACAAAGAAAAGAAGGTCTATTACTTGATCCTAACATCGGGGCTGCCTAGTGGGAGCAGAACTCATGACAGAAGGTAATGTCAAGAGGTGGGACACAGAGATGTAGCCACTTCCCAAAGTGGGAGATGGAAGCCACGATGAGAAATACCATTGCTTCTCCTCTTATTCCTGCTTAACTGTCTTCTAGTACCTCCCATTGGCTGAATCTAGCAAGAAGCCACTTGCAAGGGAACCTGGAAAATAGAGTTTGCAGGAAAAGATCAGGAAATGAATCTGCTTGTGAATCGAATAGCAGTGGGACATGTCTACTTTACCTTATAGGAGAGTACCTAGCATACGGTAGATATTTAGTAAATATTTGTTGAAAGACTAAACAACTAAAGGAGAAGTTGTCACATACATATATACATAGAGGCATACCTTGCACTTATTAAAACTGTGACACTAGCCATCTGTGGCCACTGGCCTGTTGAAATATACAGCCTCTATATCATCCAAAGTTACCATCATGCCAGACTCCAGCCAATGGGAGTGAAGAGTGGTCCAGGACCATGAATGTGGTAAGCAGCTTCCATAGTTGAGCAAATTCCTTTTCTGGTAGACTGTGGTACAACTTTGGGAGAGTAGGCATAGGCAAGCATCAAACATTCTCAGAACAATTTGGTTGCCACCCACACTGCACAGCAATGGTGGCATGACAGCATCATCTGCAGCCAACACAAGCCTCGTAATGGAATAAGCAATTCACTGTTAAGCTAAACCTCAGCTTCCCCTAAAGATTCAACTCTTGCTGACACAGAGTTATGCCAGTCATTCTCTTTTAGGACAAACTAGACCAGTATTGCTTACTCCCTGGCTCTCAAGGTCATCACACAGTGCAGAAATCACTAATAGTCAGCCACCATTTACTGAGAAATTATAATATACCGCACACCGTGTCAATAACTTTTCATGCTTTATCTCATTTTGGCCTTGCCTCAACTCAGTGAGGTTGGAACTATGTTCATTTCCATCTTCCAAGCGAGGAAATTTACCAAGAGAAAACCTAGAGACAGTCTCTAAGTTTTCCTGCTCAAGATCATGTGGCAGATAAGTAACAGAGCTGATTCAAACCCAGACAATGTGACTCCAAAGCCATTTTTCATCTGTGATTCAGAAGGAGGACTGTCATCATAAGGGCAGGGATTTCCTCATGTAGGCTTGGGTATGTGATTTCATTCTTCAGACCACAGCACTGCACCGACTTCACAAAGTGGACCGATATTCCTCACATCTGCCTGTGTGTGCCTTTCTCAGCATGTATGTATCACCCTGGCCTATTGACTTAAGAAAGGACTTTAGATGTTCAGTGACTCTTGATGATCTAGGAAAGTTTTCCACGAGATCTGAAGCAGAGACTAGCATCACTTCTTAGACGTCTAGTGGCATTCTGAAGTATAGCTACACAAAACAGAGTGTAGCTGGATCTTTTGAGCAGCCTCCTTCTCTCCTTTGGTGATGGAAAATGACTATGACACAATGCCATCAACTCTGACCCACCTGACCAAAGTCCATGAAACTCAGCAATTTTCTCTGGCAGTCTACTTAGTATCTGTCAGAGCCAAGCATTACTGGGAAGGATGGGCATTCTAGAAAAGCTGTCAAATAAGATTTACATTCCAGAAGTAGTACTGGACATTTCTCCTATGTCAGCTGCTTTTTAAAGACTGTGTGTGTCACCCTGTAAGGTCTCTTAAATCCTACTAGTACCTGGGGGTGGGAGCGGGGGGTTCTCCTTCATACAGAAAAACCACTAAGCAATCACACTCGGCCTCCACATCTTTCCTCCCTCAGGGGCTGCCACTGGGGTCTTTAATAGAACAAAGGAGGAGGAAAGACTAGGTGCTGTCTTTCTCCTTGATGGAAAGTTTTAGCCAGGTCATCCACATTATTCCATCATTCCATTTTTTTCATTACAACCATGACATTAAAATCTTTGATCAACCCAAGAAAAGTTTAAATCTATCAATTACTACCTGATTGTTGAGCACTGGGAAAAAGGTAGAAAAGACATGGTCCTGCCCTCAAGGAGCACACAATCGAGTTGGCTAGTGTATCAGTTACACATCCCCACGATAACACTGAGTAACAAATAACCATGCAAAATAAGCATTTAGTGCTCATATAGCTGGGGTTGTGAGGTGAATTTGCTGATCTCGGGTGCATTTTCTCACATGTCTAGGGGTTGGCTGACCATAGGCTGCTCAAGTATGGCCTTTGCTACGTTGACTGGGATGACTCAGTTCTGCTCACATGTGTTTCATGTTCCTTCTGGGACCAGCAGGCTAGCCTGGGCATGTCCCTTTCATGGCAAGAGCAGAGTGCAAATGCACAGGCAAAATGCACAAGCACATTTTAAATGGGATCTGCTGATAATAGCCAAGGCAAGTCATGTGTCCAAATCCAGATTCGAGGGTAGAACACAGATGCTGCCTATTTAATGAGAGGTACTGCAATGTCACATGGCAAGGGGCAAGGAAACAGAAAAGGCTGAGAAGTGGGTCCATGAATAGAATCAATCTACCACAGAGAGCTAAGAGAGAAATCCACAAGAGTATATACGACCAAGCTCCACAGCACGGCTTTCCTGATCTGGCCATCTCTGACCTATAGCTTCAATTTCCTGTCTCCTTTCCCACCCATATCACTTTCTTCATCTCGTGAAGAGACCTAATGTTCTCTCACTTCCTGGCCTTAGCCCTATTTCTATCTGCCTGGAAGGCCATTTCTTCCCCATCTCACCTGACATTTGCCCGGCAAACTCCTACTCATTCCTCAGGTCTCAAGTCAGGCTTCAAGTCGTCTGCTAAGTCTTTTTTAAACTCTTGAACCTGAGCTGGGACCCATCTGTGTCCCCTCCTGCACCCTGTTCTCACCCCCAGTGGCACTAATAACCCATATTGTCATTTACTGTTTACTTGTCTCTTTCTTCCTCTAGACTGTATATTCCAAGAGGGGAGGACCGTAGCCCCAGAGCCCACGAGTAAAACCAGTAAATGAGAGATGAAGGAAACTGCTCAGAGCCTTGGCACAAACAGGGAAGGAGAGACAATGGACAGTAAACAACACCACCATCAAGGAAGGAAGGGGTAACTTCCTCCAAAAACAGTTAAATAGGAATGGTGCAGATGAGAGATGGCCTTGGAAGCTAACGTGTAGGTTATGTGGCTGGGATCAGAGTAGCACTGACAATTTCTAAGAAAGAACATGTAGACAAGATGCATTTCCAGCGGATCTTCAAGAACAGCGCCATCCAACAGAAATAGAATGTGAGCCGCAAATGCGGGCCCACGTAGGTAATACGACATCTTCTCAAATTCTGAGAATTTAAAATGTAAAAACAGGCAGGTATACTTTACTTTGCTAGCATGTTTTATTGAATCCAACATATCCAATATCCTATCCTTTCCACGTGTCATCAACATAAAAAATAGTACGGAGTTCATTTGCTCTTTTTTGCACATTACATCTTTGAAAGCTGCTGGGGGATTTTACATGTGAAGCGCGAGCCCATTTGAACTAGATACATTTCAAGGGCTCCACAGCCACTGTGGCTAGTGACTCCTGTATCGAACAGCTCAGGTGGGGGCAAAGAAGGCATCCAGGAGTAATCCAGGGTGATGAGAGCGCTGAACATGATGACAGCGTCGAGAATGGAGAGAAACACAAGTGTGTGACATTCCCCTGGCAGAATTAGCGTGTCAGTTTGTCTGAGAGCGAGCCTTCGCGCTGCTAACGTGTATTTACACATTTGGCCTTCAGTGTGCATTGGAAAGGAGAATCAGTTCACATACAAGCTGTGATTTTGTTTATATTTCCGTTCTCGAAGACAGCTATTTGTGAGTGAAACCTACCACCTTTATCCAAGCCATGAAAATAGAGAAAATACGTTCCGGAGGCTGATTTCCCTAGTGTGGAATGCAAGATTTGTGAAATTCAAGCATACTTGGTAGAATTCAAGCCCATTTTTATGTACTACGGGTCACAATCAATTCAATTCCACAATCATTGAATGAGTTCCCACTAATTGGAAGCTTGAGCTGCTGAGCAATTATCCTTTGCAGAAGAGTAAACAAAAGCATAATTTATTAATTTGCTATTTATTCTCCCAGTTATATAATTAGCTAACTGCTGCAGACTTATATTGTGGTGTGTCTGTGTGATATAAAGGTATGTATAGATACATTTTATTTAATTTTATGTTAAACCATACTTCGAGATTATCCATTCTATGTCCTTTCAGCTCTCATTTCTTCATTTTACAAATGAAAAAAATTTAAAAAAGAATAAAGGGCTTGCCTAAGCATAGTCAATGGAAGATTTAATGAGAGAACCCTGGTCTCTTCCTCCTTCCAGGCATGTGCCTCTGCTGGGGTTTGCCTGGATTTTTACTTAATGCACTGAGCTTTATAGGCTTTGCTCAATGCCATCCATTTGACATGAAAAAAAATTAAACATTCACAGGCATTAGGTTAGTTTTAAACATATTTCTATGGCTGAATGTGTGGTGTGACAAATGAATAAAACATACTAATTTATTAAATAACTTCCTATCTAGGGGACATTTTTAAGTGTATATATTTCTAATAAAATAGATTTCAAGCAAGGCTTCAAGCTCTTAAACAACACCAAACTTGATTTGTCCCAAAACTGTGTCTTCACATTAGCAGATAACTCTCTCATTCTTATGAGCATCTTTAACATATCTTTTTAAATGATCTGGATTGACTGTCTAGACTGTTTCAAGTTCCCTGGATAATTTCACAGCTCCCTCTTTGCTCTGACAATGTGCATATGACCTTGAGTTAAATTAGAGAGCTTTCTTTTCTTCTAAATGCTTCTTATGCACTACATACATTACTTAATACTGGAGATTTTTGCTTTAAAAGTACTAGGGAAAAAAATTTCCTGTTGAGCAATATTAAATACCACTTATCTGAGATTATCAGGTTGCATGACTACACATTTTCCAGCCCTTTCTTTCTGAAAACGAATCCAGTTATTGAAATTTAAAGAAATTAATGCATTTTTAATCAAATCAATATACATTTGCTATAACAAGCACACAATCCATTTTTCAGTTGAGCACTCTGTTTTTTGAAACTAATAGAATCACTGCAGGTCAAAAAACAAATATATTGGAACTTAACTAAATGTGTATATTTTTGTTGCTAACACTAATGTGATTTCATCAGGAGTATCCGATAAATCTCAGGATTTGGACATTCCCTTTTCTGCTTTTTCACATAACAATGTGGGCAATTAAGAATTCAACAATTAGTTTAAGACTTCAGGAAATTACTTTCTCCCAGGATAAAACTCATCTCATGAGAAGTGAGGACCTGCAAAGGTGAGACCCTTTGGACCCAATAGGGAGTCTCCAATTTTGACCCTGAGGAACTTATATTCGGGCTCTGAAAGGTAGGGATGCACTCAGAAGCATCCCACAATTTTTTCACTAATTACATGCAAAGCCAGAGAATGTCAGAGACTCTTGACTCTTCTCTAACCCAAGTCTTTCAGGTGCAGATTCAGTGTGGAGCACAGACCTGAAGTCTTTTGCAGTTTATTCGTATGTCCAGTGAGCACCCCTTGAGGTAAACTCCCCATCAGCCTCTTCAAATTCGACTGTATTTTCTTTGTAACTAAAGAATGTTTGTTAAGGTGCAATTAAGTGCAGTGAGTTCTCCCTTTAAGCTTGAAGGCATTGCCCTTGGCTTTAGCTTTGAGATTTGGTGAGCAAATCTGTATTCACCCTGCTCAGACCCTTCGTGACTTTACAGACTTCAATCACATCCCCGCCAGCCTTCATCTTTCATATTATTCCATCCAAACTAAAGACATCTGAAGATTTGAAACATTTGGAAGCATTCCCTTTCAATTCCAGCCAAGATAAAAATAGAGGGTTCCATTGTGCTCTCAAGGAAAAAAAGTCTATGTTTTCAGTACTCGGGGCTGTCTCAAAAAATGAGATCTCACAGAGTATATCTCTATAGCAGGCATAGGGACAGGAGACACATAGGCCTACAAGAGACCCAAATCCAAATACCTACATCCACTCTCACCTTAAAAAGACTCCTCTTGCTAGCAGCAAATATTCCAGAGTGGGGATGCTGACCCATTTCCTTCTTTTGTATGTATTAAGGGAAACGTTGCCAGAAGAGGAAAGTATACGGTCCCAAAATATTTCTTCTTCTCTTTATATTCCACATAGATATTGCTGATTTCTTTGAATTAACAAATTCTACAGATTTTTTTTTTTTAGGTAAGAATATTTCTCCTAGCATGAGTTGTAAAATACCCATATCTCTGAGTTAATCCGCCAGTTATCTGCATCTAGATCGTGAATTGCTTTAATCAGATCGCTTTCCTTGCTGATACTCATGTAAGATGAGCACTAAAAGAATTGTGAGTTTTTGCCCAGAAGAATCAAAACGGAAGCACAGGGCACTCACAAGAAAGTCAGGTTTGAATGGGCAGATCAATAAGGAGAATTAGAGCACCAGCAGATAACCTGAGGTCTGTGGTCCTCGGATAGGGGAAAAGAAGAAAGAGGGAACACAGGCAGAAGAGACGAAGGACTATAGAAAAGAAGCCAATGCACCCAGACTGTAGGTATTTTCAAAAGAACATTTTTTGAAAGTTTAGTTCTTATAATTGTCTTGCAAATTCCAGATTATTATGACAATTGACAGATGTGAAAACTGAGGCTCAGAGAATCTAATGACATTTCAAAGGCTACATCTACCACTTACGAATATTATATACTAAATATATAAATGTCCTCATAGAATCCTCATAATAATTCTACAAAGGAGGTATTATTACCTGCATTTTAAAATTGAGGAAACGAAGAGAGAAAGTAAGGTTCCAGGGATCCAGAACCAGTCAATGACAGAGCTGGGGTTAGAACCCAGGCTTTTCTGACCCCACAGCCAAGGCTCCCAAGCCCTAAGCAGCACAACCCTCTACCTCCGAGGCGAAACTTTTCTGCTACACCGCAGCAATCCAGTGCCTTGATGGTGATAACCGTAGTTTGCAGCTTGGGATGTTCAGTCAGTGATTTTTCTAGCAGGCTTTTTTGTAACTCCACTTCCCTTTTTTTTGTCCAGTAAGATTACCCAGTAAAGTCTCACACTATCTTCAGTTATGCAGGTTTGTTCACAAAAGCCTTTTCCAAGAAATCAAGTGTCCTGGGTATTGGTTCCAGACTTTCCAATGACTGGTTGTATCTCTTTGTGTCAACCACAGGGACCCCTAGGGACAAAGTCACATGGATGAAATGAGAGCACTGGAGCCCCCTTAGCACCAAAATTCTATAATCTTTTTGCAGTCTTCTGTCAACTTGGCAAATTGCAAATCTTCTCCTAAGCATTAAAAGTTAGCATACATTTAGCCTGAACTGGAGAAGGTGGAGAACAGGAGTTGAAGATCTGTCGTGAAAGCTTCATTGCTTCCCCCACCACACACAATGTAATATGGGGGCAATATATCTGTTGCTTCTTTGCGTGGATACTCCATAATATTAGCTTTGAGGCTTTGCTTGTGTTTGTTTAATTTCTTTTGCAAACTGGATTCCACACTGTCACCAAGAGTAAAGCATTTTTTTCATTCAACATCTATGGAGTCCCGGATATACGCCAGGAACTTGAGGAATAAGTATGAATATGAACATATAAATTGCACCCTGTGGGAACTCACAGTGCAGAGGAAGGGCCAGACAATTATCATAGCCAGCTAACTTTTAATGAACATCCAATATACGCCAAGCAGTTCTCTGAGCACCTTACGTGGATTGGTTCATTTAATCCTCGTGTCAGCACTGGGAGGTAAGTATTAGTGATACCCTCATATGACAGATGAAGAGACCGAGTCTAAGGGAGTTAATTAATTTTTCTAAGGTCACAGAGATGGCAAATGCTGAGTTTGGATTAGACTTCAGGCTTCAGATTTTAGCTTATATACTTGCCCTTCCTGCTGTGCTACTTTCTTTGAGTACTTTAGTAAAATTTGTGATAAAGGTTACCATGGGAAGCTGTGGGAGCAGAGATAAGGAACATATGACCTAGCTATGGCTTCAGAAATTTCTGGAAAAATATGTCTTGAGTTTGAGGCCATTGATTTTTTTCTTTGGAGAGGCTCTTTTCCCTACTATCGATTATAAAATAAATTTGAATTAAATATACTATTTATTTTTCATAACATTAATATTAAGAATGAGAAAATTTTCATTTCATTCCAAAAAAGGGATTTGGGGAAAGCCGTCCACATTGGATTTATTCAAGTTATTTGTTTGAATTCAACCCAAACTTTAAAATTATTAGAACAACTTACCAAGAGAATAAATTCTGCATAAGTGCAGAGCTACAGAGTAAAGAATAAACCAAATGACTTCACATGTAACATTTAACAAACCAGCAAAATGTTTCTTCTTAGAGCTCTCTTAATTGTACTTCAATAAAAAAAAATTAATAATGTGATTTTGCTTCATTAGGAAAAAAAAGGAATAAAGGAGGTGGCAAATGTTTTCTGAAAACACCAACCTGAGACTCTGGCAACACTGAAGTTTACTTTCGACATCCTAGGCCGATCCTATCTGACCAATTTCTGTTATTTTCCCTAAGCACGGCTCTCAATTCCAACTCCATCTTCTATTATGTTATGTTGTTCAAATCAAAATCAAAGATGAAGTTCAGACTAGAGAGTAAAAATGGACTTGTCCATGGGACACATTTGCAGGGGTCAGAAGGGCAAAGGACTGAAAGTCAGAACTCCATTGCCTATAATACTCTGCCCTCTGATACTACAAAGAACAGCCCTTCGTGTAACCACTGAGAGATGATGAAATTGTGGAGAGCATTCTCACTACAGGAAGGTGGCAAGGAAGCCACACTAAACCACACAGCTTGTAGGCTCAAGCCCATGCCTGCTTAGGACAAAAGGTATTGACAAACTCATCTTCTCTACCATCACCTCCCACCCTCCCCTGTACCCTAAGGCAGAGTTGCGAGCCATGCCTGACCTTGAAAACAATTCTTAGGTCATTAGGTACCCTCTGTACACCAAAGCCTAGGCACGGGCTACCTGGAAGCTTAGTGGTACCAAGTACCTATGGGTAAGAGCTTTAAGATTGATTTTCTTTACTTGCCTTCTCCTACTCAAACTGTGGCCCATCTACACCTCCACAAATCCCCAAGGACAGATTTTCCTTACCCACCTTTTACCCACCAACCTTCCAGGCAGCTGTTTATTTTTAAAGATGATTCCCTAAGGATAGCTGACCAGGAAAACCGTGTGCCTTGAAATGTCTCTAATTGCTTCCTCGTTTTTGTCTAGTTTTTTGTGTGCTCCAAAATGCCTTTAAGGCCTTTTACCAAACAAATCTTTTTATATTAGCTTTCTAATCATTTCACTGTGTGTTTTTTTTTTTTTTAATTTATTTCACTCTAGTCTAGCCACAAAGCAGAGTACTAAATAAAACCATCCCTTGGTGTCACTTTCAATTCCAAGATCTCATGATCCCATAAAAATTTTTACTAGAAGTATTGGGGCCAACAAATAAAAGCAATTAGAAAAGTGAAACTGGATTTGTCTTAGGTTTAACGCAAAGAAGGAATTCCTAAAGATTTGGATAGATCAAAAGTTGGACTTTGTATAATACCTTTCTATGGTGGACCTTGAGAATGAATCTGTTCTGTCTTTGAGGATAGATTGGACTTGATTATTTCTTGAGCTCCTTCCTATCCAAAGACAATTTTATTTATACCTTAAATCAGTGTTTCTCAAAATGAGCTTAGGGACCATTGCTTCGGAATTAGGATGTTCATAAATATTAAGATTCCTAGGCCTCACCCCAGAATGCACATTTTTAGCAAACCCCCTAGCTGATATTTATGCATCCTAAAATTTAAGAACCACTACTGAATTAAGAAGAGACTTCCAAACAGTATTTGAATGTTTCTAAAAAGGTGCAAATTAGGTATCCAGGTGGAAATCTGAGTTCCAAAGATTGGCCCCTTCTGTCAAGACCAAATCACAATGCTAAAGATCTCTGAAAAAAGAACGTGATCTAATAAAAATCCCTTAATCTTTTTGTATGCTAAAGTACTAAGTTGATTTTTTTCTAACTCACTATGGAAGGTTTAAGCTCTAAAGAGCTCAGAGTTTGTTCTGATCCAATCCACTCACTTTACAGAAGAAGAAAGTGAGAATAGAAAGGTCACAGCTTACCCATGGTCAGTCAGCTAGGAAGGCCAAAAGAAGGCTTACAATTAACCTCTTGGCTCTTGTTCCAGTATGCATTCTACTTCCCAAGGTGAAATTCTATCTACATGGACTATTCCCACAATGTGTACTTTCAAAAAAAATTGCTCTTTGTCTTCATGACAGAGATTTATTTTTAAACTAAAAAATGAGCAAGTCACAAAATGTACCATGCAGTATTACAATTAAAATTTTACTAAAATTTTACCAAGGTCATTCTGTAGCACCCAGAGTGGGTGGCAGCTACAACTCTATTTTAGATAAACTGATCTATCAGTCGGTCAATAGATACAGAGACGATACACATACATATATGGTGGCTAGGGCAACTCATAGAGACATTTCTAGCAGAGCTATTGAATATTCTAGAAAAG
This sequence comes from Ursus maritimus, assembly GCF_017311325.1. NCBI lineage: Eukaryota > Metazoa > Chordata > Mammalia > Carnivora > Ursidae > Ursus > Ursus maritimus. Next base: position 79,651,923 of record NW_024423343.1, on the reverse strand, counting down.
GGTCCCCTGTCTCTCTGCTCCTCTGTATCTAATTATTCCTACATTCATTCATTTAACCAATATTTGCTGGTTGCCAGCCACGTGCCAGGCATTATGCCATCCATTGCAGTTGCATCTCTTATAGAAGTCAGGTTCTAGGATCAACGCTAGAGGCAGAACTCGTAGAATCAAACTTACCTTGGGAAAAAATCTACTGAGAAGGTTTATAACCACATTTCCTCCTAGTTCCTTCTCTGATTGAGCACCAGATGAAGTTGTTAGCTTGCTTTTATTTTTTTTTTTATTTTATTTATTTATAGTCATTTTGTTATTGTTGTTAGCTTGGTTTTAGGGGCATGTTGTTATGAAAATTAAGTCTCATTAAACATTTGAATCACCCTTTGTGCCGAGAAATACTCAGTGTGAGAAGCACAGAAGGACTGAAAAACCAACCCAGGAAAAACCTGGGTTCACATCTCCTATGTCTCCCTCATTTATTAGATAAAATGGCAAGCAGATTCATCCACACCACTTAAATTGTGTTTTCCCTCTCTTTTTCTTCCCCAAGTAGACCAAGTTGAATTCAAGTGATTTAAATCCAAGTACTTGGGCACCTCCGTTGTTATTTTGCATCGTCCTGCTCAGTCTACACACTGTTTTTTTAAACCGGCTCATCAACTCCCACTGCAAGGAAAAAACGTAAGAGGCTTTCTGTCAAGAGGGGGGGCCTCATTTTAGCCTCTCTGTTACTAAGCTCTTCAGACTGCTATTCAGGTAATTACTCTGTGTTTTACTATCTTTTTGGCCTTGACCCCCTGACCTCGCTCTGGCAACTCAAACAGCTGCTGACCCCTGGAACGAGGAGTGAGTTCCCTGGCTTGGAAAGTGCTGACCCCTTTCCACAATGCTCCCTATGCCATGAGGTCAATGGTGAATCCCAGTTTCCTTTGACTCTAACAGTATTCATTCGCTTCCTACCATTGCCCCATTCTCCACATGAGCCCCCAATCCTGGAACAACTCCAAATAACATATTTAGACCAGTAATAAAGTTTGGTGACACTCCTACAGTTTATCCTATCAAATTGCCTAAGCTTGGAGAAGGGAGGGAGAAATTGTTTCCAGAAACCGTCAATTCACAGCCCATTTATCAACCCTACAGAACAAAGGGTACCATGTGGCACTGAATTATGGGGATTCTTGTCCATTAAAAATAGGATTGACAGCAACAGCTTATTTCACAGGATCCTCTAACTGGAGGTCATTAAATCCAATGACTTCTTGATTGGCTCTGAATTAAGAACCAAAAGATGAAAGACTCCACATTTCCCATCTCTAATCTTATGAGCCACTCAACCTAAATCCTGGGCTTTATTGTCAAGCATGACACTACATGGAGCAGCATAACAACCCCCTACCCAGATCAGGCTCACTCAAGCTACAGCCTAACAGCAGCAGGACGAGAAACTTCCAGGCTAGTGACCACAGGCCACGAAGAGCTAAGATGTCTCTAGTTTGGGAAAAATCTGAAAATATCCTGCCACCAAGAGAAATAGTAATGGCAAGCACTGAAACTTGGGACTCAGTCGTATTTTATTTTGCTTTCAGTCCCCAGTTCTCATTATGTTTCCAGCCCCCATCCTCTTCAATAAATATATCTTAATGAAAGCCTTTAAGAAAAAAAAAAGTTACTAGAAAACATGTAAAGAAATATTCTTTAATACGTAAGTGGTAATTAAAATGTGAGCATGCCCTGAGGGCAGAAAATGGATACCTCTGTTAGGGAATTTCAAAGCTAATAAATACGGCAATATAAATACGCCGTTAAATTGCATTGTAACCAACAAACAGACATATGAATTATTGAGCCATACATAAACTTTAGGACCTGACTGCAGAAAAGGCCAAAAGCAATGAAAAAAGGTCCAAATTAGTTGAGCAAGTAATAGGATCCAGGAGGGTAAAAGGTTTAAAAATGGAACAGCTGAAGCCCTGAAGTATGTCCTCAAGAGAAGAGTGCCCTGCGGAGAGAGGGAGCAGAAGAGAAGCCAGTGGGCGAGTTCAGAGGTTATTCTGCTAAATGCATACCTTGTGGTTTAGATCTCAGCACTGACGCCAGTTTGATTCTGAAGATGGGCTATGCTTCTGGAAACACAGCTGTAGAAATAAAATGGGATTCTGTTTGAAATGTAATATATAGCACTGTCTATGCACCTTTCTTCAAAATCTACTGTGAGCTTCCCCTTCTGATCCTGATGGAGTATCAGGGACCAGATTTACCCTCTCACCCCAAATAACTAAAAAAAACCAGATTAAACATACGAAACAGTAGTTTCCAGACAATGGATAACAGGAAGCACAGGTCAATGATGCCCGAGTGAAGGAAAACACACGGGTGAGTTCCACCTCGATTGCTCACTTTTATAGCCTCAAGAGGGTTTCTAGGCCATAAGGAAAAGAGGAAACCCAAACAGAGCCTGGCTTTCCCCCAGAGCTGGGAAGATAGAGCTGGCTAAGAAGGGAGGCCAAGGTGGCTAAAATTCACAGCACATTGTAACAGAGAGGGGATCGCTGCCCAGCCTCTGTGCCTGGGAGATCTACACACTGTTTCTCTGTGTCTTCCACTGACAGCTGACCAGCCCATGTGTGTGAGGAAATAACTGAGGCCAGGTAAAGACTGCTAACAAGAAGCAATTCACAAGGCTCACACACATCGGAAAATAGTTCCATTTCTCCCCTGCCCCCACCAGAGTAGAAAACCTTATAATACACAGAATAAACAGGGCATCGGGCAGAGTGCTTATAAGGCTAGTGACTCAGTAGTGAGAATAAATTAACCCTAAAGGTTACCCCACTTAGCAAATTTTTAAAACAAGCCCACAGGATCAAACTGTTTCCAAGTCACTTAAATGTGTCCAGAACAAAGTACAAGCGTATTTAAAAGAATCAGCTCCCAACAAGATAAAATTCACAGTAACTGGCAGCCAATGAAAACTCACCAAGCATGCAAAAAAACATAATGAGGAGAAAAACAATGAAGAGAAACAGATTCAGAAATGACACAGATGATGGGACAAGTGGACAAAAATATTAAAACAGGTACTATAACTGTATTCCATATATCAAGGCCGGGCAGGATCTCTCAGCTTCGACACGACTCACTGACTTTGGGAGCCAGGTAACTCTTTGTTGAAGGATCTGTCCTCTGCATTATGGGATATTTAGCTGCATCCCTGGCCTCCCCCCCTACTAGATTCCAGTAGCAGTCCCCAACCTCCATTGTGACAAGCAAAAAACACCTTCAGACATTGTCATATGTCTCCTCAAGGGCAAAATTACCTCTGGTTGAGAACCACTAAGGTAGAGGAAAGCATGACCAAGTAAGGAGAGACATGGATAATACCCCCTTCCCAAAATTAAAATTTCTGTAGATGAAAAATACAATGAGATGAACAATACACTGAATGAAATAAAGAGCGGATTAGAGGAAAAAACTTAGTAAACCTGAATCTGAATAGAAACTCCAAAATGACACCTGAATAGAAACTCCAAAATGAAACACAGAGAGAGTCTACCACGGAGCGCAGTTATTCACCATCATAGATGTTCCATGGATGGAGTTCACGTATCAGCCCCAGGGCTATTGTAGCCAAGCAGTCTAATGAAAAAGGATGGGAGGGTGAACATAACAGCAGTGATGGTGGGAAACTAACCCAACAACTACTCCCACTGATAATAACGTAGCAGTATAAGGACTAGCTAACACTGAGGTTTTCGTACCACTTTGCTAAGTACTTTATATGCGTGTTTTCATTTAATATTCACAGCGATCCTGAGAGGTAGGAGTTGCCATCCCTTTTTTACAGAGAAGGAAGCTGAATTTCAAATACGCTAAATAAATAGTAGAGATCACACGATCATAGGTATCACAGGTCACAGATCACAGGTCACAGATCACACAGGTACTAATGGTAAAGGAGGAATTTGAACCTAAATCGAGTCTACGCTAGAGCCTGCACGTCTAACCACTGGGCTTCCTGATACGGAATGGCGGATGGAAAGGAAGACATTTGAGAGAGAATTCAAAGAAGAATCAAAGAGGAATCTGATGACTGACTTGGATATAGAAGAAAGAAAATACAGCCAATGGAAAGTATATTATCCAAGAAATAGCAGAAGGGTCAAAAATATAAATAAAGCTGGATACATGTACAGCCCATAGAGCCTTAGAGCTGGACAAAATATGAACGGTAATCTCTTCCAGACACAGACGCACATGCGTGCACGCACACATGCACGCACGCACACACACTTTCAAACGGTAAAATAAATACAGATCTAGAGGCTTTGCTTTTCTTCCTTACATTTGTTGAGTGTTTTAAATGACTTGTTTAGTTTTCCCAGCTAGTTAGACGCTATGCCAAGACAAGCTCTAATGGTTGTGCTCTTTCCACTCCGACACCCTGTTTCTCCTGATAAATATGTAAACATGCCTACCCCACGCCTAGCACGTGGCAGATTCTTAATAAATATTAGATGTTTCTATTGACAACCAATTAAGCTATTCGAACGACTTGTGCATGTAGACACAGCATTACTGCACGGGGGAAGACCCACTCCGAAAGTGCCTCAGCTTTTTCTTCATGGAATAATCATATTTACTATCAAATGATGTGGCCAAGTCACAGTGACTGGGGAAAGAACAGATGTTTTAAAGCTTATTTCCCCTCACATAGCGTGTCCTGAAACCCTCTCATGCGGAAGCGCCTAACAGCCGAGCAGAATGGAAATAGAATAACCGTGTTCACATAGACAGCATTACCCGTGTTTGCAATCCTTCACACAGGAGGGATCAGCTGAGGCAGCTAGTCTGAATGTACAATGCTAGGAGCATGATGAAAACCAGGTGAACCGTTCTCCGCAGGACCCTGTATTATTCAGACCCCGTTTCAGCCCCCCACACCAAAATGCTGGCCTTAATCCCTTTATCCGCACATTCTGCTCACACAATCGCTATGCCCTGTTAGAGGTGGCTTTCTCTGCATGCGATTGCTGTCCTGAGCCACATGTGACATGATTTGCCTTTAAAGAGCCTCTCCATCGCCCTTGGCACTAACATTTCCTAATGTTTATGTTTTTGAGAGAAGAGTGTTGGTGATAAAGCTCCCGGTCACGCGGAGGTGCCTTTTTGCTCTGGCGGTTCACAAGATATTCAGTTTTATTTAATGGCTTAACTGCTTCATAATTGCTCATATTCAGCTGCTCCTAAGCCTGAATGATCTCAGCTTTTAATATGCCTTGTCTAATTTTTAGCCACATCAATCTATACAAATAGCTCATCACTACTCTGAAATGCTAATGCTTGTCACATATTTCAATCGCCTCTATAAGACCTTGTTCCTGTGTTCATAAATCTTGTTAACATTTCAGGACCTTTATTTTCTTGTCCAGTGATTCAAAGATATACATATATGTAAAAGGACTCATCTTCTCCAAGGAGTCAGTATTTTTAAAATATGAAATAAAAAAAGATAAGTGACTTCTTTTTCACTAAATCTACATAACACTATTTATAATTATTTGTAGCATTTTACACCTTCTGCCTTCTTTTCCTGGTTCTTCACATATTTTTCTTACCTCCTCTTCTTGTTTGTAAACACCTTGGGATAAACCAAGGAGACAAGGCACAACTCGGCGGCGGTTGGGGGGTGGGGGTGAGTTGGGAGGCCAGAGGCCACTTTTCAAGATATTATCTGAGTGAGAGCTGAATAGTAGGCATAGTTAGCCACAGTGAAGACCGGTCCAATACTCTCACTTTCTGTAGGAGAACAGCAAGCTAGTCATCAGTCAGATGTGACAGCGACCCATTTCATCAGGATACGATTTTCTTCAGGAAGGTAAGTAATTACATCATCAGAAAGGGGCAGGGCAATAACAAGAAAACGTTTCCAGAGACATCTGAGTCAACTTGAAGTGTAAGGACTCCATTATAAAATGCCCCACAACAGGATACGCTGGCTATCAAGTAGAGATCTACAGAGGTCCTCTAAATTGCTGATACTGTATTTCTATCTTATCTGATAAGTAGATGCTGAAATATTAGTCTCTCCAATTACATCAAGAGCTCCTCCAGGGTAGACACTATGTCTTAAAAGTAACCTCTATATTTGTGTGTACTGTTTATGGTATATCACCCCCACTAAAATATAAGCTCTGAGAATTCAGAAACTCTGTGGGTCTTTTTCACAACAGAATACCAAGCCCCAGAATAGGGCACATAGTAGGGACTCAGCATGCCTAAGAAACAAGTGATACCAAACTTGTGCCAATGTGAGCTTAAATTGTTTGCCAGTAAGACCATATGGCCATTGGGTCTAAAGGGAGCTTTTTATAACTGATTAAAATAGTGGGTGTCTATTTTTAAAACCAATAAAGTGCCCCTCCATCATAGCAGCAATGTCCACAATAGCTAAATCATGGAAGGAGCCGAGATGCCCTTCAACAGATGACTGGATTAAGAAGTTGTGGTCCATATATACAATGGAATATTACTCAGCTATCAGAAAGAACGAGTTCTCAACATTTGCTGCAACATGGACGGCACTGGAGGAGATAATGCTAAGTGAAATAAGTCAAGCAGAGAAAGACAACTATCATATGATTTCTCTCATCTATGGAACATAAGAACTAGGAAGATCAGTAGGGGAAGAAAGGGATAAAGAAAGGAGGGGGTAATCAGAAGGGGGAATGAAACATGAGACACTATGGACTATGAGAAACAAACTGAGGGCCTCAGAGGGGAGGGGGGTGGGGGAATGGGATAGACCGGTGATGGGTAGTAAGGAGGGCACGTATTGCATGGAGCACTGGGTATTATACGCAACTAATGAATCATCGAGCCTTACATCGGAAACCGGGGATGTACTGTATGGTGACTAACATAATATAATAAAAAATCATTAAAAAAAAATAAAAATAAAAAATAAAGTGCCCCTCCAATAAATGACTGTTACAACGGTCCTATATTCTCCAGGCTACAAGTGCTAGACGTGGGAGCCCTGACCAGCACACCATACCTATCCCTCTTCTGACTCCACGCAGCCCAGACACCCAGGCTCAGGAAGAAAGCAAAACAACAGTGGCCCAAGGAACACTCTCACAGCAGCTGATGCTCTTCCAAAGCACCACTACTGCTCATTGGAAGGGTGACTGTCGGGCCCCTTCTCCCAGCTCTCCTTTTCCTTACACCCTATTCTAAAAGCTGAGAATATACAGGGTTTCTCTCCCTTTCCAGTAACTTCATAGCATACAGCACTGCAGATTGAACCTTCAATGTTTGTTTCAATTCCTACATGTAAATATCCATTTTCCTTAAACTCAGGGTCATTACCTTCAAGGGCATAATCATCCACGGGACCGTTTCAGTTGGATCTACCAGAATTCATCACTACCCAAGCACTATAAAATCATTCACAGATTGTGGTCTTCCCTGAGAGCTGAAAAGTAAGGTACTTGACATAATTCTTAACTGCATTGACTGGACTTTCCACAAATGTTCCAATAAAAGAATTGTTCTTTCTTCCTCCTCAAGTACTTATTACCCTTAATAACACCTGTTATGACTGAGGCCTTTAGCAAAAAGAATGTTAGCTTAAAATTGTATGTTGTTAGTTATAATTTGCCTGCTGGGAAAAATGTTGCCTAAGTAATAAATACATTTTATTAATAGAAAACTAGGTCAGAATTTTTTTTAAAAGTCCGCTCTCCAACTACCTTTCTTCTCTTTCCCCTAATTTGTGCTACTTTCCAAAAGCTGCAGGTGCTCCCAGGAATGGTTATAGCAGCTGGGGCAGGGCTCTCCTTACAAGACCAGCCATAGGAAAAATACTTAGATCGGTCAAATTGGTCTCCTGTGTTCTGGCTTCCCTTTCTGCAACAATTCACCTTCGTTTAGCCTCTCCCCACTTTCATGAATGTCATGTGGCATCGTGATCTATAAACTCATTTGTGGTGGGGCGCCTGGGTGGCTCAGTCTGTTAAATGTCTGCCTTCAGCTTAGGCCATGATCTCAGGGTCGTGGGATTGAGCCGGGAGTCAGGTTCCCTGCTCAACGGGGAGTCTGCTTCTCGCTTTCCCTTTGCCCTTCCTCCCCACTAGTAGTTTCTCTCACCCTCTCTCTCTCTCCCTCCCTCTCTCAAACAACTTATTTGTGGTAAAACATCAGAGGACTGCCATGTCACCTTGCTCAGGGGTATTTGTGTTTCAAAGAAGGTGTAGGGAGGAAAGGAAACAAAGTAATGAGTTTCTAATGGAATTTCAAGTCTTTTCCATCTACCGGTAAGGTCCACCTCTGCGCAGATCTCAGAGATCCATTTTTTTATTCATTTATTCAGTCCATCACCAAATATTTATTGAGAGCTTACTATGTGCCAGTCACTGAGCAAGGTGCTAGAAATGTTCTAATATGGCAGACCTAGCTCCTGACCTCACGGAACTGAAAATACACAATTCTCTCGATCTTGGTTCACAGAAGAACACTGAACCCTGATTCAGCATGTTAGCCAACACACTTCACATACCCTTACTTCTGTGGAGACCCCCAAACTCCTGTAAGTTTCCATCACAATTTTAGCTAAAAAGCATTACCTAGTTCTGATATCTGTCAAGTCTTTCATTTCTTTCCAGCCTCTACGACTAAAAAGATGATCTGCCAGAAATGTTCCAAAGCTCTTCTCTAAAACGCTTCAAGGTCAGCTTCCAATTTACAAACTGGGAAGGCCCCTTGAATAGTTTCTATGTAAAATGACCCTTGAGGTAAAAGTAGCAGCTTTCTTCAAAAAGGAAAGTCGTTCCGTACTTTAGAAAGTGAGACACCCCACATTGCAGCAGCCCATCCCAGAAATGAGTAAGAGACCAACTGACCAGAGCTGAAGGGACCCCAGGCAATACCAACAGTCTGGTAAAGGCGACCAGTATCCATAAGCACGAGAATAATTGTTCCAGATGTTTACACCCTGCCTCCATTCTGATTGTCAGCATCTGTGCCTTGCCCCTGGATACGCCCCTTTTAATCATTTCTCTTTAACTGTCATATAGATTCTTTCAGTTTCCACTCATATCACGAAATATGTTTTCTATTTTCTTCAGCCTCATCAATCTAAACATGGATAGTGCGTCTTGATCCCATCCTGCAGGAGATAGGGGAAAAGGGACAATTTGCCAGAGTTTGCCATCAAAATATGATGAGATTTATTAAAGAAGCCAGGGACAGGCAGGAGAATCATTCCCGGATGATCCGAAGGTTACAGGTGAAATGTTCCGTGGCGATCCAGGAGCACTGTGAATGGCAATAGTGGTCAAAAGGGCACTGAACCGAAGTTGTGGTTTTAGCAAAGGAAAAGGATGTCATTTTGGAGCAAACGCCATTTGTAAATTTGGGGACGGCTGAATTAAATTAGTAGGCTGCACAGAAACTTATTTCTGGAGACAATTTTCAGGGCTGCTTTAGCAGACTTTGAAGACCAGGAATTAGAGATACTTTTAAAAACTGTTTGATCTATATATAGGGGACAGAAGCTGTATAAAGGAAAAGGAAGTAAAATACTCGGCTGGTTCTATGTGGAGCGGAGCAAAGTCTTTTCTAGTAATTTTTTGCATGTGGAACCATGCTATAGTTACTTTAAAATGACTAAGGTTAATAGTTGGGGCATCCAAAAAACACTACAAGAATTTAGACGGCTATAAGTAAATAGTTAAGAGGACATTTGGGAAATAAATTTAGACAGGTGTACAAATCTTAATGATAACTTAAAAAAAATAATGCTGGCAGGAGAAAAAAAGCCCTGTAGATAATAATACAGATTTTAAATTTTCCTCTGGATTTAAGCCCAAAAAAATCCCCATCTAAATTTGACCTACAACTGTGGTCTTCACTGATCTAGTTTCAGTGGGCATCATCCATTTTCTGTGTTACGCTTTTATGATTACTTAGAGTATATGATCCTTTTTCACTACTATTCCTAACTTCTTTCTTGCAAGGAGAGAGACAGGCCATTTTCTTTACATAAAGGAAATTCCTCAGTGCCCCCTCCCTCACATACACACACGTCTCCTTTCCCTACAATGACCCTTTCCAGCCATGAGGAAGAGGTAGGCCTTGGGAACGGAAACTTTGCTCTACCCTGACCACATACAACCTCAGGAATCACAGTCCAAGTGAGTAAGGGGTCAAGAAATTCATTTCTTCAGAATAGAGTTGTTAATTCACGGTCCTTGATCATGAATTTTTCCCATCTCCAAGATCCAAAACATTCTACTCTGTCCCCTCCACCAGGCGAAATTCTGGCCCTATTTCAAGGTTCCATTCAAGTTCTACTTCATCCGCACATTTTCCCTGACCCATCCAAACAACTTAAACACTTTCTTCTCTCTGAGCCACATGACTCTAAGGACAACACCATCAACAACAGAATTTGGGGCAAATCCAACCAGAATGAATGTTCCTCAACCACAGACTGTGCGGGGTTTGGTAGTGTCCATCCAGTACCTCCGAGTATGACTTTATTTAGAAATAGCGTTTCCAGATATAATTAGTTAAGATGAGATCATACTGGATTAGGGTGGGCCCTATTCCAATGACTGGTGTCATTGGGAGAGACACAGATACACAGAGGGAAGAAAACACAAAAAAATAGAGGCAGAGTTACACTGCCACAAGCAAAGAAAGCCCAGGATTGCCAGCAACCATCAGAAGCTAGAAGAGGCAAGAACAGATTTTTCCCAAAACCATAATGAGATACCACCTCACACCAGTCCGAATGCCTAAAATTAAACACTCAGGAAACAACAGTTATTGGCAAATATGCAGAGAAGAGAGAACCTTCTTACACTGTTAGTGAGAATGCAAACTGGTGCAGCCACTCTGGAAAACAGCATGGAGGTTCCACAAAGTTAAAAATAGAGCTACCCTACAACCCAGTAATTGCACTACTAGGTATTTATCGAAAGGATACATAGTGATTCAAAGATACATAGTGATTCAAAGCACATGAACCCCAATGTTTATTGCAGCAATGTCCACAATAGCCAAAATACAAAAGATGTCCATCGACAGATGAATGGATAAAGAAGATGTGGTATATATATACAATGGAATATTACTTGGCCATCAAAAGAATGAAATCTTGCCATTTTCACTGACATGGATTGAACTAGAGGGTATTATGCTAAGTGAAATAAGTCAGTCAGAGAAAGATAAAGATCATATGATTTCACTCCAGTGTTGAATTTAAGAAACAAAACAAGTGAACTTAGGGGAACGGAAGGAGAGATAAGACAAAAACAGAGAGGGAGAAAAACCGTAAGAAACTCTTAACTCTAGGAAACAAACTGAGGGTTGCTGGAAGGGAGATGGGTGAGGGGATGGGGTAACTGGGTGATGGCCATTAAGGAGGGCACTAGATGGAATGAGCACTGGGTGTTATATGCAACTAATGGATCACTAAATTCTACCTCTCAAACTAATAATATACTATATGTTCATTAAATTGAATTTAAATTAAAAAAAAAAAAAAAGAATGGATTTTTCCCTACAGCCTTTGGAGAGAGCCTGGCCCTGTCAACACTTTGATTTGAGACTCCTAACCTCAGAACTGCAAGAGAATACATTTCTGTTGTTTTACAAATTTTTAAGAATTTATTATAGCAGCTCTAGGAAACTAATACATAGACCTTATCTTATACTTGTATTTCTCCAGATTTCACAAAATTTGGGGTTTATGACTGGTAATCAATAATCAATGCTTACTGACCAACAGGAAGACACTTTATGATGATTGTAAAAGTCAGGGCAGCTGGTCCATTCAGCCATAACTGAGAGCTGGTCTTTAAGTGGAAATAATGGACCATCTCACGATACTTGCAAAGCCTAAGAGTCCTACTAGTGATTTCCCAGTGTCAAGGATAGATTCAAGTCTGAGGGGTGGAGAAGAGCAGGAGTTTTTACAGATTTCTTATTAGGAGAGGGGGATTACTACATCAAATATATTTTCTATTCAAAAGCATTTTCTCTTACCTACATACTATTTGTTTGACTCCTCTCTTAAATAGGAGCTATAAGATTGTAAGCAGAGGCAAAGATTCTCTTTAAGAATAATTTTGCTCTTAGCCTTTGATATGCTAATTTGATCATTAACTTCCACAAACATATATAGTTTTCAAATTTCCCACATTTATTTGATCATGGATTACTTTGGGTTGGAGAGCATATCTAGAGAGTAATATTTTGAGTTATACATTTTGCAAAGCTCACCTAATTAAGAACTCTTGCCTCTTGTCTTCAGATTCTTTGGACAGAAAGTAACAGAAAAAAATGATTCAGAGTGGCTTAAACAATAAGAATTATTATTTATATTATAAGTTCTTCATTAGGGGTCTTCAGGGATAGTGAATTCAGCAGATCAGAGTTGTCATCAGGCACCATGAACTTTTGTCTCTCCCTTTTCCTTTCTCAGCATGTGTGTGGTTCCCCTCATGACTGCAGCAGCACCAGCCATCACACCGTATATGCCAACATCCTCTGGAAAAATCAAGTATTCTTTTCCCCCATGTGTCATTTTTAGTCAGAGAGGCAAATCTTTCCCAGAAGCCCCCCGTCCAATTCCTCTTCCATCTCATTGGCCAAAATTGTGCCGCACTTCCATGTTTACTCCAACCACTGGCAAGGGAATTGGGCCATCCTGATTGGCTTAAATCACTCATGATCATGATTCATTCTCTAGGACTGGGAAGGAAGCCCCCCAAAATGAACGAGTCACACTCCCGTGACAGTGTGGGGGAGGATAAAACAAAACCACAGTTCTGTTAGTGTGGCAGAACTGTTGTCTGGCCCCTCAACAGCCATCCACCCCTTCGTCCATACCAACAGAACCACCATTTTGTGCAGAACAATGATGTGTTCTGCCCCATCATTTGAATCATGATCAGTTAAGCCATTGCTAGCAATCCCATTCATTTTTGCCCAATACTAGCTTTCTCAGACTTGTCCTGTGAGTGGTGCAGGACATGATTCTGGTCAATGAGATATGAGTGAACATCTTGGGGGGGCTTTTAATATATCCATATACATCTATCTATCTATATATCTATCCATCTATCAATCTATCTACAGAGAAAGAGAGACAGAGACAGAGAGGGAATTACCTGAAGCCATTTCTTCTTCCACCTACTCCCCTCCTCACTCCCTCCTTTCTTTCTTTGAACGTGGCCACGTTGCCATGAGTTGTGACAACCATCTTATGGCCCCGAGGTAACCAGCACGAGAGCCGAATACCAACACATTGAGAATGACTGGGCAGAAAACTGAAAGAGCTTGGCTTGTGGATGTCATCCCTGAGCCACAGAATCTACCCTGGATTCTTTATATGACACCGATTCGCATCAGGCTGAACCTCCCAGAACACAGAAAGGAAGACTCCAGAACGACTAACTCCTAGAGTGAAGATACTGTTACAGCTGAATCCCCTAAGCCCCACCCCTCAAGAAAAAAAGTGGTGGGGGGGATACTGGCTTGGGGAATAGTATGTCAAAGGCAGCCAGAAAAGCACCCGCAAAGGCAGGGTTTCCTAGGGCTTTGGCTCCCCCTGTGCAGTTTGGAGGTGCATCAGGGAGACACTCTCAGAGACACCTCTGCACTCCCCGTATTGTAGGGAAGGGATGCAGAGAGTATTGGGAGGGATGCTTCTCTGCTATGAAGAAAGGACTTGGAGCTCCAGGGACATCATGGATGGGGTGAAGAGGCAAGTGTTTCTCCTCGGGATTCCCATGATAATCATTTTAACCAGATCTTGTCTGTACAAATCTATAAGTAAAAAGAAGAGGCCCAACCGAGACCATCAGCACTGGTTCAACATCACCCACCTACCCCGACCTCCAGGATGGTCCTGGTAGCGAACTGTTCTTTGGGGTACCTCCCATCACTACCTTTCCCTAAACTCCTTCCAAATCTCCTACTCATCTGTGACCACAGTTTTATAAAGTACAGGCAAAGCACAGAACTTCAAAAGCATGCTTGGAAAGAGGAACTGAAAATGTCAGTAATGCAATGACATGAGCTGGCAGGGCAGGCACACGCTTGGTGCTGTACCAGCAGCGAAGAGGAACTTAGCAAGCACACAGGATCAGCCCGCTCACTTCCCTCAGTGTATGACCAGACCTACATTCTAACCAATTACAGAAACGTCACATTATACCTCCACTGTGCACTTTCAGCATGGGTCATGCAAGTTTCAAACACTTTCATTTACTTGTGTATTACATTATTCTAAGAAATACACATATGATTCATGGCTTCTGAAATTTTAAAATCTGAATTCAGGTCAAATGAAGGAGGAGGAGGAGAAGGAGTACAAGGCAAGAGTCAGAAATGGAAGATGAAAAGAAGGAAAAGAAACAAGTTTTCCAACTAGAGTCCTCCCTATAGATTTCCTCATTCTACACCCTTTCCTATTCAGAGAGGGACAAAGAAGTTAGTCTTGCAGCAGCATGAAAATCCCTATTTCTATCATTCTTTTCCAGTGCTTTTCTCAAGGGACTCCTTGTTTTCATTTCAACACCGAACTGTCAAACTGAAAGTGGGAGAATTTTAATCATAAATTATTTGCACGGAAGCACATCAAGGATTTGCCACCAAAATATATATTTCTTAAAACATATAAAATATTGCTTTTCACACTTTCTAGCTCTTTGATTGTATATCAGTGATATGTCTTAAGCTCATAATAGACCCATGGACTTAAGAAGGCTTCTCAGGCATGACCATGTCATCCCACACTGGGCTTTCCAACCAGGGGATAAACAAGACTAACAAATATTCAGCCAAAAATACCATCCAGAATCACAGTTTTTCTGGTAAAGGAGGTTTCTGTTTTATTTAATCACTGAGGTCTTGTGGGTACAGATCAGTTCCCCCACATCCTCAAGGAGGGGTGCAGGCAGGGGGAGTGGGAAGGAAGTTCCCCAGCTCTAAGGCTTCAGGCACTTCCTCCAGCTCTTCCTTCCAGAACTCCCTTCCCAGCTTCCTGCTCCTTACTGGTTTCTAGTCTGCATCATATGGACTTTGATCTCCAGCTCCGCTCAGTTCCTAGAAATGGAAATTTCAGTTTGGACTGAACATCAGATCCTCATCTGGACAGGCTTTGCGAGGTCCCTTGGCTCTACTTCTGGCAATCAGTGAGCCAATCCCACCTACCCAATGCTCCCCACCTCCCCTGGTCCTACGAGCCCAGGTCAAGCTCCTTTAACCTAGAGGGGGATCAAAAATTAGCAAAACCGAGTTCTGTCAGCTCTGCCTTGAATGGTAAGCAAAGGAAACAAATGCAGACTGAACATAAACTTGGCATTGATTTATGATCACCAGATCTAATTTGGAAAATCCTGTGTTTTCGCTGGAAATAGCACTGTCCTGGGAGACAAAGACCTCTAAATGGCTGGGACCCTGATCAGACTAGCTCAATTTCCTAAGGTCTATGATGAAAAGATTTGGACCATTCAGTCCCTGAAGTCCCTTTCAGATCTAAAATTCCACGGGTAGATAAAATGAGTGGCTCAGAAAGCACAGGTATATAAACTTTCTAGTAATAAATGCTCCTTAAACAACACAAGAGGCTGGGGGAGGCTTCGAGAAGGCATCAAGCAAGCAAAACTCGGGATAGCTGTGTTCTCTTCGGTTTTTCCATTTCTCTTCAAGAGAAAGAGACAAAGATTTGGTTTTAGGCAGGCTGATTAGCAACCAGGAGAAAATCAAAGGTACTTATTTACGGGATTCCTAGCCCCAGCCATTTTCCCAGTTTAGTGAATGTTAAATTGCAATGAGGAAGGTAGATTTGCAACATTGTAATCTGGTTCTTTTAAAGTTCCGGAGGCTTTAGTTCGAAAAGAACATCTTACCAATTTGCATCCCATTTGGAGTGTCTAAATATTAAGTTTTAAAAGGCCTAAACTTAAAGTATGTACAATAAAATAAACAACAATCCCCTGGGCTCTATTCAAGTACAGCAAAGAATATATATTTTGTTTTAATGTAATCACACTCGGTAGGAAAAGAAGTACAACAAACATACAAATGCCCGGATTTACCCTGTTAAAGTAAGGAGGACATCCAGAAAGCAGGGCTTGTCCTTGACAAATTCTGTCTTCCACTTCCTTGCCTTACACATCAAATTTCTGCTTCTCTTCAACTAGTTTTCATTTCCCAGAAGTCTTATCTTAGCTGTCAGCTAGTCTCTCTACAGATAATGGCTTTTAGCTGATATTGGTTTAAGGTGTTTCTTTTCCCAGGTGTATTTGCATCTATAAGTGAAAGCTTTAAAATCATCAGCCTTAGGTCTAAGGAACTAATTATAATATGGGGGAGGGGAGTGGAATGGAATTTAGGAAAGTGCTTTGGTGGAAAATGCTCAGTTGGCCCACTCCACTTGTCAAAGCTCAAGGGAGAGTTGTAAACAAATATCGAGATACTTAAGCCAGAAACTGTCACCTGCTGGACTTTTTTATTTGTTTTAGTTGCAAGTGACAAAAACACAATTCAAATCCGCTTGAGTAATTATGGGACTTTGCTGGTGCATGGTATTCAAGAAAGGAAGAACAGCAAGACTTGGCAAGAGCAGGGATGCTGCTGACCCTCGGAAGTTACTGGAATCGGGGACTCAAGTGCACACTGCGCTTTTACTCTGTTCCTCATTCCTGCCTCTCTGTCCATCCACTGTATCCTCTCCCCCTGCAGAATGATTTTCTTTGAATGAGAGGATCCATGACCTTTGAGAGTTGCTAAGTTTTACATCTTACAGATTTAATCCCTAGAAAGAGACCCTCAAGCTCTCTGGACACCTGTCCACCCAAGGAAATGACTCATTAGCCCAGTTTGAATCAGCCTTGAACCATCTGGGTCCAGAGGGAGCATTGCTGGGATTGGCCCACTTTTCATGGCGGACGTGCCAGGGGGCCTGGAAAAGGATACTAAGGTGTTTACTCCTATGTTAACGATGAGGATGGAGGGAAGGGGTGGGGTGGGGGCACCTTTTAGTAAAGGGATCCTGGCAGACAATCCCACATGCCAGAAATCCTCTACAGCTGGGCACAGCACAGTGCTGCTCAAAGCCCCAAGTCTCACACTGGCAGAAAATCCTCACTCCTTCAATATGGAACACCACATGCTTTGAGCTCCCTGGGGACTATAAAGAACATAGCTTTCTTAGGTTAAACTGTTGTAACATAGAGGCAGCAGCAAGATAATATCCAGGGGACACCCAAATAGGAGAAAGGGATGTGGTAGGTACTATACATTACACTGATATCCACTGGTCCACACCTACTTAGTCTCTGGGAATTCCCAGAAATAATTAAGGGCAGGAGCAGTGGGAGCTCTGCTGGAGACTGGAGTTTCTGTAACAGCAGTTAGATGGTAGAGCTAGCAAAGTAAGAATTCATGCTGTCAGTATAGAACAGAAGGGCATGGGGCTAAGAGCTGGGGCCCTGGAGCCACACTGCCTGGGTTCAAATTCTTGCTCCACCACTTGCCAGCTGTAGGATCTTGGGAAAAGTGGCTAGTGCCTCTGTGCCTCAGGTTTCTCATCTGTAAAATGGGAATCATAGTAGTACTTAACTCACATAGTTGTTTTAAGGATTCGATTAATATATGTGAAAGCACTTTTAAATTTTTATTTCCCAAAGAGATGTAGATGAAGACCTTTTGGAAACTAAAACATCTCCAGATCCAAAGAATAAGTCTCCAGTAGTAAAATTACAGATATTAAGAGACTATTTCAGGGCAGCGAGCTATGCCTAATACCTCAGTCTGCCCACTATACGGACACTACTCACCCTGATTTTGGGTTCCCTGTGCCAGGCAAGAAGCAGGTATTTCTAACTCTTCCTGTCCTCTTATCATATCTCTAAGGGTCTAGTCTCAAGTAGCTTTCTGAAGGCTTAGGAATTCTTAGGCCTGGGCCTTGAAGACCACTCTCTCAAAGTTTGAGCCCCATCCCCACTGATTTTAGTCTCTAGAACCTGAGACTTCAGAGTCTCTAAGAAGTGTTGGGGAGGGGTGGGGGAGGAAGGGGAAATAAGTCCTGAAAGAACTGGGGAATAACTCCCAATGGCCACTGAGGGAGATGGAAACAAGAGAGCGTACACCTGCATGGCGGGGTGCCATGTGCAGGCGTCTCGGAGACAAACGCTAGCACCCAGCTGCCCCCCGGGACAAGGTCAGGGCAAACAGATCCGTCCTCGGCTACCTGTCACGGCTCAGACGTAACAGGGAGGCAGAAGACCGGCAGGTTACTCCAGGGCCCTCAGATCAGAGCAGCAATACCCAGGCCAGGCTGCTACTCCTGCCCGCAGTCAGGGAAACGTCAGCGCACACACAACATGGAAAAGTGGACTCCGAACTGTTGACTGAAGATAACCATTGGTTGTGAGTGCAGTGAGTGTTTTTCTTTCTCTCTCTCTTAAAAGGAAGTTGCTAAACTTGTTACTGGAAAGAGTCAGATTCCTTAGATTGTTCCATATGCCCAAATTTGACAGTTACACTGGCACACTTTGATTCCCCATTTCAAAAACGTGTGTGGAGACACAACTGAGCGACTTGCATGTCACATCCTGTTCTCTCAATCCAGCTTTTGACATTTGCAGAGTACTCTTCCAAGGGAATAAACTCAGCGCAGATAGAACTCCGTCTTTTCCCTTTAAGCCATCTCTTCCTTTAACATATTCTTCATCAAAGATGCACTAGAAAACACTGTCTAGTGCGTAGAGAAGGTGTAATTTTTCAGTTTCTCACTGAGACGCAGGTTGGCAAATAGGTTAATTTTAACTTCACAGATTGCAAGGTGTGTGAATAGAACAGCTATATCAAGAACAAAATAGAGCTGAGAAGAAAGAGCTGCTCTGAACCACCAAGCTGTTTCATCCCTAAGGTCATAAAGGGCACCGGGGGCTACTGCATTAACTCCTAAAACAGCACCGGGGTGAGGAATTTCAACAACATGCGCCCCTTTGATTCTTATCAGGAATAGAGACTGGCGTGGAACGTGAAGGAAAGAAAGGGACATCCGAATGTTTCATAGATAATAATTTTAACTGACACTGATTAGACGCTTACTGCATGCCAGGCAGCAGACTAGGAATGTAACACGCATGATCTCATTTAATCTTTACCACAACTGTTTGAGAAAGGGACAATTTCAGTCTCTTTTTGTAGATGGAGGAACTAGGGCTCAGAGAAGTTAAGTAATCGGTTGAAATCACATAGCTGATAAGTAGTGTCAGTGAGATTTGCACCAAGGTCTGTCTGGGTTCAGAGCCCATACCCCATGTCTCTCTCCTGGCTTGTGCCATAAACCCAGTGAAAACAGATCAATGGCTGGCAATCCACAGGTGCCCAAGGCCTCTCACTATGGACTACCCATCCTCACCATTTTCTTCTCAGCACGCATTGTTAGACCCTCCCTTACAAGAGCAAGCCCATGGTTGGGGGGGGGGTGCCGAGGGCAAGGGAAAGAGGAAGAACAGAGTGATTGACTTGATGCACCTGGTACCAAATCCATGGAGGAAGTAATTAAAACCAATGGGTAGACTGAGATTTAGGGATTATCTGCATGTTTCAGTTATCGAAAGTATTCACTGTTCTTCATAAACCTGCATAATCAAGTTGGCTCCCAAGCAGTTTTGTTTGCTTTGCCCTTTTACCCACCTAATTAGCCTAGACAAAGACTTCACCTCTGATTTTAGATGAACAAAGTCATTCTATATGAAACATAACTGGTTCTGCAAGTCACACAGCAGCAAGGGCCCACCCTTAGATTAAATACAATTTAAGGCCAGTAATGAACAAGGTCATTAAGTTATTTTAAGGTCTCTTACTTCCACTGCCTATCCAACCAGGGTGTGCTTATTCATTTTCAAATGCCAGAAAAGTCCAAAGGAGGATATTATGTTCATCTTACTAATGAGTGGACCATAAAGGGTGTAGCTTCCGTACAAGTGACTTGGGTTCAGAGTTATGTTATTCCCTGGGTATAGACCCTAGTCTCAGTGACAGAAAATACACACACACACACACACACACACACACACAAATACATACTCAAACAAATGTTTTCAATGATACTGTATTGAATTAAGTGAAGCTTTGTTAAAGACTTTGTTAAAAAACTGAGTATTAGGCTCAGGATATTAAATGGTGGCCTGCTGCTCCCGCTGGGTTTGGACATGACAGAGCTGGGGCAGCACGGAGTGCTGATGTTTTGTAACTTTGTATATTAAATAAATATTTCTCCTTGGATGCCGTCTCAGTTATCTGAATGCTTTGGAAGAGAGAGCTCCCTTTTACATCTTTTTGACAAATTTCCCTCTCTTGAATGAAATATGTCTATTCCTGGAGGTCACAACAGCCGCCGATTGATAAACAGACACTGGCAGAGCCTGCCGGCTGCTCACTCGCACCCAGGCTCTCCACTCCTCCCTGGGAGCACAGATAGACCCTGTTTCCCACCCTCCTCTGCAGTTAGATATGGCCATGGAGCCGTGAAATGTGGGCAGAAGTGACGCGTGCCACTTCCAGGCCCGGCCCACGAGAGCCTTCCATGCGTGCTCCTCTGCGCCTGTCCCCTACCAGCTGTGCACTTGGAAGCGCTAGAAGATGGCACAGCCTCCGTCGGCCCGGGCCCTACAGGACTTCATGGAAGAGGGCCACCCTTCTAGCTTGTACACTTGCCCAGTAGCATCACATGAGCACGAAAGATCCTTCTACTGTGTCGTAGCCATAATATACTTGGGGGTCTATTCTTATGGTGATCAGCCTATCCTACCTAATACAGACACATTTTGCAGGCAAAAATCAGCTCCAAATTTGTTAAATCCTTTCAGTTTTGACTGACCGAGGTATTACTCAGCAGAAGCATTAGCCACCTATAGATAAGTTCTGTTATTTACCTAGAAGCCCAGCTACACAGAGTAGCTTGACTCTGAATCAACATCTATAAATCAGAACATGTGCCCTTGAGACTTTTCAAGTAAGACTCGTTTTGAAACAACTGTTGGTTTTCTCTCAGGGAACCTTGACACGTGCAAAGTACCCTTCTTAATTCCCAGGCCAGGAGTTTTCTAATGATGCCTCCGTTGCAGCCCGTCTGGAGAATGAATACCTATGTCTGTGAAGTGGCCCCCAGGAACCTCACAAAGTGAGTTTCTGTGATGCCATGTAGTAACTGTTTGAGTGAGATTATTTTATTTACACACATTATGCATCAATTCCCACCGCAACTGAAGACATAAAAAGGATGCTCCGTGTTTTGAACAGTGTAAAGACCAAGTCGAAAACAATGTGCATATAACCAGCGTAAGGTAGATGCTGTTTTCTTCAATATTCCATGCAATTACTCTGAAGTATTTTTTAAGTGGTTTCAAAAAAACGTTTTCAAATGATTTTTAAAATCTGCATAAATAGCATGCTTAAATTATCTGTTAAAGTATGCAAATTGCTTTTTTTTCCTACATACAAGAATATCAACCCCCCTCTTCCTCATTCTTCCCTCCCCATTACTGAAAAACAAGTATTTTGAGGAAGTTATTTGATTTCCTAGTTTCTGACCTCACAGATTGTTGGAAGAGGAAATCAGAATAGGGACCTGAGGAGAGGGCAGTCCTAGAAATTGGGGAGGGAGATTAGGAGGAAGATAGAAGAGAAGATGGAGGGGAAGGAAAGGTTATCTAAGCTTAAAAACAAGGGAAAGAAAGTGCCATGATCACACAACCAGGGAACATGGGGTTAGAAGGGGGAGCTGAGGGTGTGTCCCAGCTAGTTGTGCAGTGACTGAAGGGAGGATGAGTCAGTGGACAATCCCCTCATAGGCTGCTTGAAGCAGTTCAGTAATGACACCAGTAGACTAAGATTTTGCTGACCTGGGAATTATAAATTCACATACTTTCAATTTTTTTTAGAGTACATTTACTTTAAATGCTCAAATCATGTTAGTACTTCCTACAAATGAAGTTCTCCGCCTAAACCCTGCAAAGTGCTCCCCCCACATTTTGGTGGAGCCTCCGAAGGAGTGAGTCCTATGTGCTTAGAAGCAACTGGCTGCTAGTCACCAACGGATGTCCTCTCTGGTTAATGTCCACTACCCTATCCCAAGAAGCCTCTTGGTTGCCACTGGTAACAGAGCTCTTACGAGATCACCAAAGAGCTCCCAGGTGGGAAAGTGGGGGCACTGATGGCTACCAGAAGATGAAAAAACCAAATGAATGACCTGGGGCTGGACGTCCACCTGCCCTCTCATCCAAATGCAGCTCACGTTGGTCACTGGCCAAATTAAGTAGCCCTTCGGTGATATGTTCTCTCTACACTTCAGTTCTTCCTCTGTTTCCTCTAATCTTGATTTCTTTATAAACATGTCTTGAAGGCAAAAGGAATCTGATCTCAAAATGGATTCCTGTTTTGGTTTTTGAGGTCTGCCAGTAATTTGTACCATCTAAGGACATCAGAAGCAGCTATTTTGACCATAACCAGATGGCTGCAGCTTCCCAAATTATCTGTATCTTCAGTGTAACATTTTTTTCCCATTTGTTTTATGGAACTTTTTGTGAGTCTATTGGTATCTTTTATTTCAGCAATGAAAATTCCCCCAAGGAACATCTTTTCAGCCTCCCTCTCAGCTTTTTCCTAATAGTTGTAAATTGTGAGGTTAAAATATGAATTGAATAATCTGTTTAACTTATAATGCTGCGAAGAAACATTAGTAACTTCCCGATAGGCCATGCAAATTTATACAGAAAAATTAGTCTGGGTCCAAGGCTTAATGCCTCAATCAACGTCCCTCCAACACCCCCAAAAACCAGACTCAAAAAAAAAAAAAAAAAGGAAAGAAAGAAAAAGAAAGGAAATTTGAAAAATATTATAGACTGTGTGTGCATAAAGTTTTATATATTATATAAGAGGGATGTGTGTGTGTGTGTGTGTGTGTGTGTGTGTGTGAGTGTGTGTAAAACTTTAGGGAAATAAGGTCATATAAGAATCTAAATTTCAACCAAAATTGGGAAAAAGATGAAAAGAAGACCCTAAACTCTGGTAATTGGATTTTATTTGGAGTTATGAATAAGAACTGGTTTGATTAGGAAAGGATTTATGTGGAAACAATGGGAAAACAGAAGTGACCATCACTGAACTGAAGCTTACTATGAGATTATACAAACTCTCTCTCTGCTTTCTTAGAGATATGCTCCTCTTTAGAAAGACAGCGAGCTTGATCAATCTCTTTTCCTCACGCAGGCCAAGGGTAGGAGATGGGGACCGAGCAGTCTACATAAGCCCAGCAGAACTATCTTTTGCACACATGCCAGTTCTTCAACTGCATCTTTGGGCACTGGTGTTACTCTGGTAACACAGTGATAAATAATAATGCCTCTTTCAACATAGCCTGTCCTGGTAAAGGCTTCAACTGGCCACTAAGTAGGAAACCAGACAGAAAAGGGAAGACGGCTGTGAAGCAGGGTGGAGAGCTGAGGCTGGAGGAAATTATTGAACAAGCAAAGAGGGTTGGAGTATTAGTCTGCATTTTTCTGCACCTGATTTACATTTCTTATATAGTAGTCCTTAAGTCCGTGTGGAAAGATTCAACTTGGATTAAGAGACTGACCTGAGGAGTGGCTCAAGGTCATTCCTTTAACCTCCCTGTGCCCTTGGTTTTTTTCCAACCATAAATTAAGAACAATTCCTCATGATTTTTCCAGGGCAACTCTGAGAGTTTGAGATGCTAATGGACTGGCCATTAAACATTTCCATGTTGTACTGTCAGAATAGGGTAGATTATGCGGAGGTTAAAAGAAAAAACTAAACTAAAATCTTTGGGCTTTAACATGATACAAGTTATTTATCTCAGAAAGTCCATAGCAGACCTGGGCCACTCTCCAGGGTAGCTGTTCTCCAAGGCTCAACGTAGCATCCGTGATGCTCAGATCCTCGGACTCTACCATCTCTATGCAAATCCCCTTCCATGACGGGGGTGGCAGGAGAAAAGAGACTGGAGAGATCTGTGGCACCGCCTCTCACAGCCTGTTGGCCAGAACTCGTCATCTGACCTCTCCCAAGAGTGATGGGGAGGCAAGGAAGGTACAGTTTTCTCACGTACCTAGAAGAATTAGGTGAGAACTAAAAGTGTCTTCTGCTGAGTTATGTGAGGAAACACATGAACTGTATATAAAATGATTTAAGTATTTTAGAAACCATGGATAACAGTGCAGTGAATTATCAATCAGCTGATAAGTACCTTAGGAAACAGAATCTTTGCGCCCAAGGCTCAGCCATATGCTAGGGTTGCGAAGATAATTCTTGTAGTTCCTTCTCTGGGAGAACTTCCACTCTTGTTGGGGAGACAAGATATGCCTCAAAGAAATGAGGCAGCTAGACACAGTGCAAATAGCTCTGTGTTAGGAGCCAGAATACTTGGATTCTACTACCAGGTCTGTCACCGCATCACCTTGGGAAAGCACCTCGGTCATTCTTGGGTTCGGCCTCTGAAAACCATATGTAAGAGCATCTCCTTTATCTACCACGCAGGGCTGTGGTGAGGACCAGTTGAGATGACTTCAGTGCCTGAGACCTGGGAATGACAATGTGTTCTCCACATACAAGCTGTAACTTCAGACCGAGACAAAACAGAACAATAGTACTTCAACTTGAACCATTTATTGAGCACCTACTCTTTTATAAACTTTACAGAGGATTTCTCTTCTTGGAGTTTGGCTGTGGATTTAAACAGGAAGAGAGAAAGAAAAGAAACTCAATTCCATGTGTGGCAAGTGGTTTGAAACAGATGGAGGGGCTGGATTTGTGAGGAAGGCCTGGTGTTAAAGACAAAAAGAGATGAAAAGTTTCTGGAGATTTGGGGTTGCACAACTATGTGAATATATTTAACACTACTGAACTGCACACTTAAAAATGCTGAAGACGGCAAATTTTGCATTATGTGTGTTTTACCACAATTAAAAATTAAAAAACAAAGCAAAAGACAGAGAGAAGGTGGATGTGAATAGCACAGATGGTTTCTGAGAACCTGAGTGGTTCGTCAGTGGGAAAGGCCCATTGATAAAGAAATTTTAGATGCAGGCTAACAAGTGACCTAGACCCAGGTGTTAATACAAGCCATGATAGGTTCTTGAATAGGAGAGCGATATAACAAAAATGTTGTTTAACAAGATTAATTGGGCACAGTATTGAGGATGAATATTTACATCCAGAGAGAGGCTGGGAACACGGGCCACATGTGATTGTTTCCTGAATCCAGGGGAACATGACTAGGGCCTGAGCTAGTGAATGCAGAGGAAGGAACTTTGGTGGTGATTAGATAAGGAGGGTAATGGGAAGAGGAGAATCAAGATGCCCCGAAGTTTAAATGTGGAAGGTAACAAAAATGACTTTGCACCCTCTGCCATCATACAAGGAGAATCATCTTAAATACTTGATAAAATGGAAAATTTGTGATTACTTAATAATAAAATGAGAGCTATAGACTAATTATTCATTTAATCTATTTGAAGTGGCCACACGAGCTCTTTCTCTTGCAGGGTTAAACTAAGGTCTGAGAAGTATATGTCCTAACTCTGTTCCGTCCCCTCTCAGGGCCATCTCCTCATTACCTCTGAACAAATCCACAGTCCTCAGACTAACACTCAAGGCCTTGGACAGTCTGGCCATCCCATACTCTTTTGAAACTTTAACTCACTACACCCTCTCATATGCTCTTATGCTTCCCACACCAGACTGCCTAAGGCTTCCACAAGCAGGCCATGAAGTCTCTCCCCTCCATGCCTTTGCTCTTCAGTTCCCTCTGTATGGAATGCTCGTTCTTCTTCTCTGTGAAGGAATTTGCCATGCTTTGCCCTATGTCCCAGTATAACTTCGTTCTTCTAGAATGTAATTTCATTCATTGGATTTGGGATTAAGACTAACTGAATATAGGGGCTCCTGGGTGGCTCAGTCAGTTAAGCGGCCCACTCTTGATTTCCGCTCAGGTCATGATGTCAGGGTTGTGAGATCAAGCTCCACATAGGGCTCTGAACTCAGCTCAGAGTCTGCTTGAGAGTCTTTCCCCCTCCCTCTACCTCCCCTCCCTGCGTGTGTGTGCGTGCTCTCTCTCTCTCAGATAAATAAATAAATCTTAAAAAAAAAAAAAAAGACTAACCGAATATATGTTCTTCTATTGTTAGGGTGACCGCTTCATCCAGATTTGTCTGGCACCAGTATGGTGGCTGGTCACCCTACACTTCCTCTGTTATATCACAAACCAAAGGACAGAGATCATCTGAGCTATTTCTATAAGCACCTTATTTATATTGTCTCAGTCCCCACAGCCTCCAATGAGAAAGGCATTATTAGTCCCTTTTACAGATGAAGAAATCGAGGCTCAGAGAAGGTAAGTAGCTTGTTTGGGAAATGGCAGAGAGGGACTGAATCCAAGATGTCTGATTTTCTAGCCCATTCAATGGAAAGTCAGATATCAAAAGGAGTTGGAGCAGGAGGCTGACAAATGTTTCCCCATGTCTGTCCTTTAGCCAAACCCTGCTTTGCTTTAAAAAAAAAAAAAAAGATATTATTTACTTATTTGAGAGAGAGAGAGAGAGCACACATGTGCAAGTGGGGGAGGGGCAGAGGCAAAGAGAGAGAGAGAATCTTAAGCAGGCTCTGCCCTGAGCACAGAGCCCAACTTGGGGCTCCATCCCACAACCCCAAGATCATAACCTGAGCCGAAATCAAGAGTTGAAGGCTTAACTGACTGAGCCACCCAGGTGCCCAAAACCCTGCTTTTCTTATTAAAGAGCTATTTATTCTACATTCCACATATGGCAATGACTAGTTAATAAGTGCTCAATAAATGTTCATTGACTTGAGGTTAACCAATTGATAGACACTAAACGTGAAGAGTACGAGAAGTGGACAAAGAATAAGGGAGTAATAAAAGAGAAATATGAACTAATTTTCAACAGTACACAGGAGAATAGACGGATAGCAATGGTGCTGCTAGTTCGAGCTTATGGTAAAATTATATCTAGTCTGACTGCTCTCTCAAGTCTCACCTCCTTCCAATCAGATGGAAACCAGGCCCTTTTTCAACATTTTCTCAGAACATTTCCAAGTATTACTTCTCATTATTCTTATATTATTCCATTTGCATTTTAAGCATACAGTGTAAAGGCTGGAAAACAATGAAACATGCAAATAAGGAAGCTGAAAGTGTTCTTTGAAAAGTTAAGTGATGAAAAATAATGGCATTCGAGTTCTTTAAATGCAATACATTATCTCTTAAATCCACTTTTCTGTTCCCTTCCTACCTTCCCCCTGCTTTTGTTACTCTCTGCTTTGAAAAAAAAAAATAGAATTCCACAATAGTATTTTTGTAGGGAAAAGTAACTTTTAGAGCTTGAATTATTTGTTTTTAATCTAATAAACATACTGCTTTTTTGGAGAAAAAAAATTAACCTGGATGGAAAATTTTATGACAATTCTCCATCATTTTTATCTTAAATGGATTATCAAATTAATCCAGATGCATTTAGTATTGAATATTCTGGAAATTTGGGCTACCAAGGGGGGGGGGGGTCAAGGCAAAAGTTAGTGACCTAAACTCAATTAAGGGATATTTGTAACCAATTGGATCATCACACAGTTTTTCAGGCAGGGCTTCCCTGAGAGAAGCTACATTTTATAATTTCTGTTTACACAAAGTAAGCTTTTAAACTATTCTCTTTCACAATCTGCAAGTTCTTAGGGGGAAAAAAGAAACCATTTCTACTTCATTAACCTGCCTTTTAAAGTGCCCAAAATAGCCTTCCCCGTGGATCAATTGAGAATGAATGTATCTTCATGATGGCAATAGGGACAACGGCCACAGAAATATTCTTTCAGGATGCTGGAATGGTCAACAAAGCATTCTGTATCTATTTTCAAATAAATTTAGGAGAACTTGAAAGATCTCTACGCTCACAAATGCCTTATGTGAGCCAAGCCCCAACCACCTCATTGTAAACCCTGGGCTCCTTCCCTTCCCTCTCACAGCTGAGCCCTGGCCAGACTCTTTCCAGATCTGGTTCCGTTTCTTCTGCCCCTTAGTAGATAATCTTGGATAGCATCAGCCCTCAAGCAATGAGACGTCAATGTAAGAAAATTATTTATCTCGGTCCAGAAATTTGTTAAGACAGGTCTTGCATGAACCGTGAGGTAGATGAAGCTTAACTTTAGCTTAACCTTTGGGGGTTTACAACCTCCCCATTCTGCACAGTTTCTCCCGCTCCAGGCCTTCTTTCTCAGCACCCTGAGGGGTATCTCCTACTCCTACCTTCACAAGATACTCTCCTCAGCTTTTCACCTTCTTCTCCCAAGAGAATTTGCATTTTAAATACAGAAAATTCCCCACACCTGGAAGCAAGTTTAGTATTTTTATTTGTAAAACAAATACACACTTATTTCATAAAATATAGGAAATTATAAAGAAGAAAATAAAAATCACCCATCATCCCGCCATACAGAGATGGGTTATAGCCTTCTAGATTACTTTCTAAGCTTGCATGCATATACAAGTGAATGAGGCCATGAGCACATTCTCTGCAGTAATCTGTTTTTTCCCTGTACTCTTGAATTAATAAGGGCACTCAAAGCTCTTTCTTTTAAGTGCCTTAATAAATGCTAGCAGGATCTGAATCTAACATTTTTTGTTTTCCTGGACTCTCACCCCACCACCACCACCATTTGGTCAGAATGATAGAGAGAAAGAAATCACGACCCACTCTACAACTAGATTCAGAACAATCCACCAAAAGGGCCAGGTCTAACTCCCGC
Organism: Ursus maritimus; assembly: GCF_017311325.1. Lineage (NCBI taxonomy): Eukaryota > Metazoa > Chordata > Mammalia > Carnivora > Ursidae > Ursus > Ursus maritimus. Next base: position 79,623,060 of record NW_024423343.1, on the reverse strand, counting down.
CTACTACTGGGCTCTCCAAAGATACGGCTCCAGGCCCCACTCTTCCCCTTTGTCCTCCTGAAGTTCTCCAAACACAGACTTTCTTCATTCACTGAGTAGGCCCTTCCAAGGTGACTCTGGGAAATAATTTTCTCTTACTGCTTTGGTTATTTCCTCCCCTACACTTTCCCTGTTCTTTTTTTTTTTTTTCCTTAAGAATTTATTTATTTGAGAGAGCGAGAGAGAGCATGAGCTGCGGAGAGGAGCAGAGGCAGAGGAAGAAGCAGACTTTTCACTGAGCAGAGAGCCCAATGAGGAAATTGATCCCAGGACCCCGGGATCATGACCTGAGCTGAAGGCAGATGCTTAACTGACTGAGCCACCCAGGTGCCCTCCCTGTTCATTTTTTTCAAAGATGTTAGACCTCCTGGTTTGGCCACTTATCTCATGCATTTTCATCTATTCCATTTCTTTGTGTTACTGCTTCACATTCCAGGAGATTTCCTCAACTTCATTTTCCAGTGCTTGCACTAAATTCTTTTTATATAGGCAATAATATTTTTATTCTTTAAGAGCTTTCCTTCCCTGATTGCTCTTATTTTATGTAATATTTTCTTGACTATGAGTATTTTTCTTCTCAAGTTTTATTCTGTTTCCTAAATGATCAAGGTTTCCTTCCAGGTTTCATTTTTTGTTTATCTTGGTCTTTCTTTTTCATGCTCCTAGATTTCTCCGTGTTCCTTGGCTGTCCTATCACACTCAAGAAAAAAGGATTGAAAGTCTGCTGAGTGTCCCACCGCTGCAGCACAAAGCAGTCTACTTCTTGGGAGAGTTCTTCGCTGAGTAGGAAACCTAATAGAGACCTAAGACAGAAACATGCAGGCTTGGTTCAGGGAGTGAGGATAAGAGCCAATTCTGAGGCTGTAGACCCTCTCCCTACCCACCCACCCCATGAGCACCAGCACCCATGTCAAAAGCCTCCACTTTCCTCCAAGGTTCGTTCAATTGTGTAAGTGGTGAGGTCTCAGAATATTTCCCTGGGAGTAAATGACGCTAGGTTTCTAGCAATAGAAAGACGCCGCCTTAGCACCGGTGCGCGATCTCTTACCCCATTCTGAAACCCAAGGCTCTCTAAAAACCAAATGTTATTTTCCTAAGTTTGGAGCTGACTCATTAGGTAGCAAATCTGACCCAAACAGAATGCAGCGGCATATGGTCTTTATTGATTTACTTAGGCGTAGAAATACGAGTTTGGTTACGCGGTGCTGTCCCAGACCTACATGAAATATATATTTCTCTAAGACCCCATTCTTTCCAAGCGTTTTCTCAAAACAAAAGACTGGTTGCTCAAAAGGTAAACTGAAGAAAAAACTTATTCATACTTTTAAGTAGTCCTATTTTAAGAGCAGTTTTGTTGTGGGAGGTTTTTACTGGTTGTGGCTTGTTGTTTTGTGGTTGGGTTTTTTCCACCTACACCTATGAAATGTGGAAAAAAAAAAAAAAAAAAAAAGTCTTAGGACTCAGTTTTAGCCAAGATACCCCACTTATACCCAAGTGGTAACATTATCGGTGATCTATTCATTTATTTGTTTTATCACTTAGAGTTGATTGTACATTGAGTTTTCTTGTTCTCTCCCTGATTTCTTTTTATGCCTGGATTCGTTCTTTAAAGAGTAATTTTCCTGGCACATGTGTAATGGTGAGGCAAATGAACTTAAAATCTATAGTGAAATACCATAGTGAAAAAATGTGAAAAGGAAATATTCATTTAAAAATGATTCCTCAGGGCGCCTGGGTGGCTCAGTTGGTTAAGCACCTGCCTCTGGCTCAGATCGTGATCCCAGGGTTCTGGGATCAAGTCCTGCCTCCGGCTCCCTGCCCAGCAGACAGCCTGCTTCTCCCTCACCTTCTGCTGCTCCCCCTGCTTGTGTTCACTCACTCTCTCTGTGAAATAAATAAATAAAATCTTTTTAAAAAGCAATAATAAATAAAAAAATAAAAATGATTTCTCACCCAGAGCCATTTGTATTGGCCACACGTAATTCACCAGTTATCTCAGCTGGGCAGAATCATTTTTCCAGTTGTATGTGGAGTCATAAGGTGGAAATCAGATTAGCCTCCCTCCTAATAGAGCCCAAAGCTATTAATAATAAATCCTAGAGACATAGTTTAATTAAAAAAAAAAAAACTAGAAACTATTGTCAGACAGAAATCACCTAATAAAAAAGTAATTTATAATGCACACCCTAATTAATAATTTACCTCCTAGGGTAAAAAAAAATTATCAAAAGTAATTACAATTAAAACACACTATTTCTTTTTTAAGGATAATAGGATAACACTAAGAAGCTAGGATAATCTTGAGCAACAAATTCAACTGCTGCTATCACCACTTTCTGTCAAAAATTATAATTAATTTTTAATGCCTTTTTTTAAAATACAGAGGCTCCTTTCCCTCAGCTCACAGTCCATTAAACTGGTAATTGTAACTTTACGAATGGTAAAAACTTCTAAACATTGTCTAGTATAATTCTAAGAAAGATATCCTCTAATTTAAAAGGATTTGGGAAACAACAACTAAGTGCTTAAGGCTCGGATGAGAGATTAAAATTGGCTTAAATTAGGCCACATTGAGTTACCGACCTAGAACCAATTTCTGATTAAACAAGAGACTTCAAGGAAGAAAATTAAATACAAATAGCCTCCCCCAAGCTATAAACATTATAAGAACAGGAACTTTGTAGATATTTTTCATTGTCATATCTTCAGCCTCTCATACAATGCCCGTGTAAAACTTTCACACTTAAAAATTATGTTGCTTGACTAAGTGAAAGAATAAAGAGCTACGATACATATATCAAATCATTATAATGTACACCTAAAATGAATACAATATTATGTCAATTATATCTCAACGACAACAAGAAATCCTTTTCCCAATAAGCAATTTTGCCAAATTAAAAAAATAATAATAATTACAGAAAAAAAAATGTATGCATATAAACAGTTGAGCTAGGCACTCCAACCAACTGCCCAGATCTTCCTTAAGGAACAAAAGATGTATTTTCCCCAGCTGGGACCAGGTGCTGCTGGCTGATAACTCCCAGTGCTCAGCCCCCCTCTGGGAGTGCTACCTCACCCCAAGCCACACCCCATCCTCCCAGGGTGGCCCATACCCAATGACAGATCTTTGTGGGTATAAAAGGTCCAGCCACTACCTCCAAACTCTAAAAAGGTGACACTAGCTTCAGATCAGGGCTGTCTGAGAACTCTGTTGAAATTCCATCAGAGCTCCATTTCTGTCCTCTGCCCAGGTCTGCCTCCTTCCATTCCCTTTTAAGGTGTCGATCCCAAGAGCACTCCCTAATAAATCTTTTGTATGCTTATCTCCATTTTAGATGCCACTTCCCAGGGGACCCAGCCTGTGATAAGATGTGCACTTCGGTTGAGAAAATTAAAGATTTAGAAAAATAATGTATTGTTAAGCACAATTCCTTGAAGCCCCTCCTCCGTTACCCAACTTACAACTAAATTTAGTGAGCCAGGAAAGAAGGGCTGGAGGATATCGGTTGAAACAGACAAGAATCACCATGGGCAGTTCATCAGCGATGCCGCCTTATTGAAAGACTGGCTAGTTTCTCAAAACAAGTGTGAACCTAATTTGCTGGCTTGATGTCTGGGAGTAGTGATGCCTCAAAGAAGTACTAGCCTGGTCATTAGTAACATGGGATTAGGCATCCAACGGACCTGGATTTGAATCCTTCTCCACAACTTGCTGGCTGAGTGGCCTCGGGCAAGTTACTTAACTTTACTAAGTCTTATAATGAAGATACACAAAGTTGTGAAATGCTTAACAAAGTACCCGGCACATAGTAAGCTCTCACTAAATGGTAGACATTATTACTTTTTAAATATTTATCACTAAAAAGCAGAAAGATAATGCCCTTCCATTGTCTTCTCTCAACCTGCAAGCTACATGACTGCTGTTCTTGCCAAGGAGAAGAATCATCCTCTGCACCTTGGCTATCAGGACTCAGAAATGAAAACGCTCCATGTTCATTCACAAGGAAATAGAGGCAGAGGTGTGGGTAGAGCCTCAAACCTGTCTGCTTGTTAAAAGCTGGCTGATGAATGGAGTATTTCCTGGTTTGGGACATAATATCAAATACAGTACATGACCTTTGGAACATGTGCCGAGCTCTTACACCCACATGCAAAGGGTATGGGCCACTTATCTTCAATGCAGATATTGTCATTAAAATAAAGTGTAGGAGACTTCCAACTTCCACCGTGACAAATAAGTCAAGATTTTTTTTAAAAAGTGAAAAAAAAAAATCCTCTCTCCCAAAAGCAACTATAAAGCTGGACAAAATAGTCAAAACCAATCATCTCAGCACCCTGGAATTTGACCAAAGACATATAACAAACTGAGAAGCATTTATTCATGACAACTACTAAACTTTGGGTAAGAACAGGACAAGTCTGTGGCATTTTGCCCGAGGCTGCAATCATCTCTCCTCAGTTCTCAGCCTGGTTGTACAACCAGAGTGGGTCAGGCCGTGAAAATTAGAAGTTGCTCTTCCTGCTGCTGCTGGATGGGGTTCGCTGGTGGCAAGGGAGGGCCAGGGCACCATTAGCCTCAGGTTGCTGGCCTGTTTGGGGCAAGCACTGGACTGGGGGACTAGCCAGAGCTTAAACAGATAGTTGTGGGAAATGAGACATCCATAGGGGATGTGATAAACTCTGCAAATATCCTACATTGACCAGAGGCTGTGCACATACACGGCCACCTACCCGGTTCCTAGTTGACACAGCTGAGTCTGGGCATATGAAAAGGACATTCAAGAGAGGTCAGCAGAAGGCAAAAGATGATGCAGACTTGAAGGTGACCTGAAGTCTGAATACACTCCCGAGCCTACACAGATCCATCAGTGGATGATGGAAGCCATACTGATTCAAGGTGTTTGAGCACAACCTCTGACCAATTATTGGCTAACCCTAAGCTATGAAGGCATATGCCAGAATTGAACTCTCTTTCCTTCTGATAAAGATGATCCCTAGAAAGTCAGACTGAAAAATAAAAACAAGGAGGAGAAGAAGGGAGAGGTGGAGGAGAAGAAGGAGAGGAGGGAAGCAACAGAGTAGAGGCATCAAGGCCCACACCCTGCAGAGGAGAGAGACTTCATAGATTTAGACCAGGCAAGTTATTCAACCAACAAAAAATCCATCAGGGGGAAAAAGTCAGAACCCAGAGTTGCTACAAAAAATTATCTAAAATGTCCAATATTCAACAAAGAAATTATGAGACATGTAAAGAAATAACAAATTATGACCCATACTTGCAGCAGGGAGGGAAGGGGGAAGTAGTCTATGGGAATTATATCTGAGGGAATCCAGCTGTTGGATTTAGCAGACAAAGACTCACGAGTGGTATAAATATATTTAAAGAATGAAAGGAAACAAGAATTAAAGGAAAATATGATGACAATGATTCAGCAAATAGAGAATCTCAATGAAGAGACACAAATTATAAAAAGAACTAAATGGAAATTCTAGGGCTGAAAAGTACAATAACTGAGACGAAAACTTCACAAACAGGTTTCACCTGAAAATGTAATATGAAAGAAAAATGTGGGAATTTGATGATAGATCCATAGAAATTCTCCAATCTGGAGAACAGAGAGGAAAAGACAACAATGCAATTAATGACTAACCTCTCATTAGACACAATGGAGGCCAAGTGACAGACTTAAATGACAAGCTCAAGTACCAGAATTATTGAATCGTGCAAGTACAACAGATGAAGTTTGAGGCAAATAAATGATAACTCAATAAAACTGTTTAAAAAAAAAAAAAACCCAAGAGTAAGAGAACACAGCACATATATACATATTTGGAACCATTTCTGGGAGTACTCTGCCACTCCCATTCTCTCCTGTTATTCTCCCCTTTGTTGTTTGTTTTTTTGTTTTAATCCTCCATCACAACATTTTCCTTTAACCAGACCATTACTTTTGAGGCACCCAAAACCCATGAAGCTCACTCAGGCCCAGAAATAATACTCAAAGACAGTCTTTGAGTCACAGCTATTTTCCAATAGACTTTCTCCATGTTCAGATCTCCTCCCTTCATTTCTTAAGAAAGATTTCTTTTTCCCACTGAGCAGTCTGACTTTATAAATCTTCAAAATAAAAAAAAAAAACAGAGATAAGTTGGACACCCAAATCGACAATTGTGAAAATTTCAAGATGCCTAACATTCAACAGATAGCTTAAGAAATCCAAAGGCTAGGTCTCAGATACATACTTGGCTTTCGCTCCGTGATTTAGCACAAGAGCAATTTTTATGTCAACTTAGATGTCTCAACATAACGGCCAACTAATTTGTTATTTATGTTTTTGTTATTTATGCCGAAGCTTTCTGCGGAAAAAATACATGCATTACTTATATGCATTAATTTGAAACAGGTTTTGGGGGGGGGAGGATTCCATGAAAATCACCATACACTAAAGGCAGCATCTTTCTGTAAGATTAGTCAGATACAGGAGGAATTGGGCAGCTTCTCAAAACTGAAGCTGAACATGACAGATAGGGGCTAGCATCAGGTGGGAAAAGTTACACAGTGTTCTTGGAGCCTGGTGATAATACTGTACTGGCTGGGCTGGTACACTTTGTTGGTGCAGTCTGCTACCAGGACATTCAGAGAAAGCTCCTTTTTACAGTGCTGAAAGGACATAATGTGATGCAGGCTTCACAAAACAAACTTTTATCAAAAATGAAATATCAATTATTAGAATTCTACCCCAGCCAGCAGCTTGATCCGGTGGGAAAATCTGAGGCAGCATGCCCTAATAACAGAGCCTTGGGCTGGGAATCAAGAATTCATTCTGGTTCTGCAGCTAAGAAGTTATGTAACCTAAATTATGGCATTTATGTTCCTCGGTCCTCAGTTTTCTCATCTGTAAAATGAAGGTGTTAGTCCATCTGCCTCCAAGTCCTCTTTCAAACTTAAATATAAATGAAGCTTATAAAATAGTATCCAGCCTCCCCTCCCCCCCGATTTTTAAATTGCTAGTTGATAAAGCATTTTTAAGTGTTTGCCCGGGACTGATTGTTACCCTTCCTGAACAGTTGGGCACATGATAATCCTACAGCAGATCATGAGGTCTCCAAAGACAACAGGGAGCAACTTACTATAAAATTTTACCAAATTCTTTATATTATTAAGGAACTTCCAGAGTCACATCATGACCGGATATGAAAAAGCTTGAGATTAACATCCACAAAAATGCCTTCTTCTAGACAACTTCCTCTTCTGTGGAATCATTGCTGAGTGTTCATAACAAGATACTCAAAATATTCTACCCACTTTCCATGGAGCTCTGTTTAGTCAGAAATGAAGCAGGGATCAATTCACCAACCTTTTCTACCCAAGTTACTCACCGCCTGTGTGCCTCACAAAATGTACCCCCTTATGGCTCCAACATTATTTTGGAATGCAGCTCCGAATGAGAGACTCAGGGAAATGCATTCTGTCAAAGCAGAGGCAGAGGGTCGACCCTAAGGTGTTCTCACTTTCAGCAGTCAATGTTGAGCAAGGAGAAGCCAGACAAGAGATGAGGAGGAAAACAGCCAGAGAATAAGCTCACAAATTGAGACTCTGGTCAATCTGCTCCATACAATGAGTAATAACCCTACAAAAGACATCTTGTTGCCCCCAGTGCTCCTTAGCTCAATCAAAGCTCCTACTTTTGTATTTTTCTGCAGAACCTCATTGCTGAGAGTTTTATTTTTCAAGCTATCTATTTCCCTGAGTCAACTGGTGGAAATTCTCTCATTTGTATTACCTCTTGCCTAGTCCTGGGAGCCTATCCAGTAAAACAGGAACAGGGAAATTTGCATTTGGGCTCAGATTTTTCACAATTTAATCAGCAGGTGAAAGTGAATCATCTTGCAAAATAGGTATTATTTTTAGATGGTCCTTAGCTGTCAATAACCAAGCTCAAGGATCACATTTGACAATAAGCAACATTTGTTTTGTTCTAAAACCATTGAAGAGTAGCCATGTTGTAAGAACCAAATAAGAAACCGAGGCTTTATTTTAGCAAATAAGCATTGTCTTTCTCTAAACCATCTAATATTAACTGTTTTTTTCTGTACAAATTCAACTTTTAATAAAACAATTAAAAATAAACTTAATTCATCAATCACTCTCCACCAGCCCCCCTGTAGATCCAAAGTTATCTTACTACCCTGGATTTTTATTGACTATATTGGTTCTCTCCAAGAATCTGGGATGGGGATTCAAGAATCTGGTCATGGGGATACATGGCCATTGGACATGATTCAGAGATGTTGTGCTTGAAGAAGCTCTTCGTGGTCATGCAGTCCTCCTTTGCCTGACCAAAGCTTACAACAGTTCTTGTACTAAGATGGATATCCGACCATCTGCAATCGTTAATGAAAGCTGATCCCAGGCCATAAGAAGCAACTAACCCTCACCGCAGCAGCTGGACTCCATCTCCAAAGAGAGTTATAGGAGAATTGTTGCATGCATAGCATTGCTTTGCAAGAATCTGATTAGATACAGTGTGGTAACCAAAAAATATGAACAAGCACAGCTTCAGAAAGTGAGATTTACTACTCTATTCTCAGTTCCACATACTTTCTGAATTTCGTGAGCAGAGAGGCATTGTTTCTCTAATGTCCACAGAAGCAATGATAAATTATTTTACATTATCCATCTGGAAGTAAAGTTATGGAAGGAGAAAAGTTAAATGGCATGACAAAAAGAAAGCCAAGGTCACTCCCCACCACTGCCCTGAAAGAGGCGGCAGGGAAGGACAAGCCATACGCAGGCGGAACAGAGCATACGCAGGTGGAGTGCTGTATCCTTTGTCAGAGTGTCGAGGCAGAAGGGAACCACAGGAGAACTAAGGCTTCATAAGATAGAAAAGAAAGGAATGTGTCTAATGAATTTTTCCCACAAAGTTTCTTGAAACAAAGCCCACAGAATCGCACCATTTTAGAGGATCAAGGGAACAAAACCTGGTCAAGTACAAGGATAGCAAACTGAGCAACGTACAGAGCCCAGAAAACTGGTGCTGTCTGAGAACGCAGGCCCCATGCTGCCAGGTCTTCCCATTTTATGCTAGAAATTATATGTTAAAATCTCCTGACTTTTAAAGCAGTAAGTGGTCCACACGAAACACCTAGATTTAAGCCATGAGCCAGCAGTTCGCAAATCTCTCCCTTCACACCATGAGGACACTGGGGCTCAAGCAGTTTACATTCAGGGTCCGATAACTGCCTGTGGGCAAGTCCAGGCCTGGAATCTAGATCTCGGTGTTCAGTCCATCGCGCTCAGTAAAACTGGCTGACCCTAAATAGGTCAACAATACGAAGACTGCGGAGAGGAGAAAAGAGGAGAAAAAATACAGGTGGATGCGGACCCTTGCATTCTTTCATATTCGCTACTCAATTAGCAAATGCACTGCCAAAGAAAAGAATGGGAGTCTTCCCGACACGCGTGTGCTCTGCTCTGAGAAGCAAGATGCTTACAGACGTGCAGCCCCAGAGCCGTTGAGAGATACGCAGGGATACACAGAACACTTCTCAGATTAGAATCAGACTCAAGGAGCGCGAACCATCTTCTTCTAGGATTCTGACACTTTCTCAAAATGACAAGCGTGTTGACATAAGGCAATAAACACAACTGACCAGTATTTTCTAAGAAGTTTTACTCGTTAATGCCTTGAAATAGCAAACACTATTTAAAAGCCTTTAAAAATAACTCATACTGCAATATTTACTTGTTCCTGTTGAGAACGGAGAACAAAAATAGCCACTCATGGAGACTTGCATCAGAATAACGTGCTGCGTTTTTTCAATAAAATCACAACCAGTTCTCTCAGGTCATAGGTAAAATTCACAAAACTTGCACAAAACAAGATAAAGCAAACTCAGGAGGATATTTCATTCCTACAAAGGAAAAACAAAGTAAGGCTGTGTGTAAGAATGTTACTGGGGAGTAGTGACTTGCATCTTGCAGGAGTGTGGAATGCATTATGCATGCATAACAGGTTTGCAATAAAGTTGGGGACTGGTATTTAACAAGCTTGCCTTAAAGGAACCTTCAGCCATGAGTTCTAGGTTAAGAATGATAGTAACTAAGACTACAATACTCTCAGTAAAAAATGTTTAAAATTTCTCTTAAAGGGCATATATTCCTATGCAAATAAGATGTGACATAACTGATCCATAGACACTTAACATATTTTTACAATAAAGTTGACAAAGCACGGCTTTGCACATTCACTGGCTGCATTTTTTTTTTTTATCTATTTCGTTTAGAACTATATAATCAATAAGGGGAAATAGTTGGAAGAAATTCCTTTACAGAAAGGCTGATTTAATTTCTCATAGAATGTTACTATTTAGTTGGTCTGCTTTCTGCCATCGCAGTCTCAGAAGACTCTGAGAGCACGAAATAAATTATACTCACCACAGACCATACAACTAAATGTTCTCTTATGTTATCAGAAGGAATCAAATTAGAACAGCAGTACTTTGTAAATAGCTGATCACGTGATCAGACATTAAGCTAGGAGGTCATTCTGTAAGGACGTAGGAGCTTTAAAAAGATCTAAGAAGACAGGAAACTGAACCAATAACTAAATACTACCATGATCTCATGCTTCATTTTGGGAAACAGAGTAGTGGCAATAAAGAGAATTTTAGGACTATTTTAGATACAAGTATGCAAGGATGGTGAGCTTGCTGTCTGCAGAGAAGCTAACTGCTCCCTTATAAATGTCAGAACCAACTTCAGAAGGATCCGGGCCAATATAACATCATCTCAAAAAATAACAGCTATTATTATAGATCATACTGCAAATGGTAGTTAGAATCATACCATCCGTGCCAAATTCAGTTTCCAAAAGGTAAGTCATGTAATTCCATAATTTTGGTGGCAGATTCCTCACCAGGTTCTTAAGGCCGAGCATCCTCATAAGCAACAAACGTTTGCTCACTGTTTTATGATTCTGTTTCCCATGGTGAGAAATAGTTTTGTTCTCCCAAACATGTCATACTTCTTTAATGAACATGACAGTTTTCATCCTTGTATTGCAGCATTTATCATCTCTCGGGGGTCAGGATTTATTCATCTTCGTATTTCTTACTATCTAATGATGCTTTGCACTCTAGATGCTTAATACATGTCTGTTGATTAACAGTCATCGAATCCCCTTTTCATGCATTAAATCAATCAGTCAATCTAACATGCATTTAGATAACTCAAATAAAAAATTGAAATATGAAATGTGTGCTGTTTGTTTTATATGCTTTCTTTGATACATTTTTACCAATTAAGGGTTTTTTGGACAAAGTTTTCTGCATTCCATGAAGTACATTCTCTCCCTCGACATTCCTAGATTTAGTGCTGCAATCAAGGGGAAATGAAATACCTATTTCTAATACAGTTTGTAACCGAAATATGGTCCTTAAATCGCTTCCTTACACGTAATGACATGTAAGAGTTCCATCTTCTCACGGAGAACCTACAAGGATTACAATACCAACCTCCTGTGTCATGAAACTTAATCCCCCAGTGTCTGGCCAAGTTTAAATCAGAGCGCATCCACGGTGCTTTCATAATCCAGCAAGATGCAAGTAAGAGTTCTGGGACCATTTATCTCATCCTTCTCAGTTAATGGGGGTCCCTTTCCCTTTTTACCCTGAGAAATACTATTTGGCATGGTCCTTAAGCCATCGCTGCTTTTGGATTTTCAGTTAGCAGCTTGAGCTGACAGTGTCAAATTCCGACTGTGTTAGGGCAGGGAATGTTCCCGCTCTCTGAGAATCACACCTCTATTGAATGCCTACCTCGTACAAAACCACATCAATTTTCTAAGCAGCATATGGCAACGGGGAGAGACCAGAGTTGCAAGATAGAAGACCTGGCTTTTGGTCCCAGCTGTCAGTACTTTCAATCAAAAAGAGTAGGCCTTTAAACATATTTCTTCATAAGTCAAATGCTGAGTTTGACCCAAAATGTTTTCTAAAGTACCTTCCAGACTTGAAAATCTATAGTCTCCATCTCTTAAAATCTCTTAGAATCATTTTCTCACCTATTAAATGGGGGCATTATAAAGATTAACGAGACAGTAAACCTATTAGGTCAGGGACTTTATCTGTGTTGTCCCTCCTCTGGCCCCAGCGACCAGAACAGCACCTACCATTTTGCAGGCATCCAATAAGTATGTATGGAGTAAATCAGTGGATGCTTTGAACAGGAACAACAGGAATGGAATTCCTTCTTAATAGTTGGCCACACTGATGCTAACCAAGGGAGGACCCGGTAGTTCTGCCCCTCTACTGAGCAGTACCAGCCACAACAGCTGTCCCACTTGACATCTTGCCTACTTATCTCTGATGCAATTTAACGTCATGCCTATTTTTGAAAGGCCCCATGGTTTCTGTTCCAAATCTCTTAACTCCCTAGGCAACAGCGACAGGGTTAGGGGATTGGTCTGGATCACCCCATTTTCAGTACTGTGCACCCACTTTTTTGATGATGCCGCCAACTGAGGACAACAACATCAAAGACCATTGTTTTCTGGTGGCTGCCTGGGAAAGGCTGTGCTATCCCCCCGTCGCCCTCGTGGCATAAGGTACTTGTTGATCCCACGTTCTGAATTATTTGAGGCAGATCCAATTTCAAATTGTCTTATTATCTGACAATATGTCAGATCATGTGTATCAGTTTTTGTTTCAAGATAGGTCTCTTCTTCCTTTCCTGTTCCACGGTTCTTGTTTAAGAAATTTAGGACACCGTTTCCCAAAGTGTTTTCCCCAAAAACCTAGTCCTGAGAGATGCCTCTGCGAATAAAGAGAGTTTTATGGGAAAATATTGCCTACGTGACGAATACTACCATGTTAAACGTTCCTACAGAGGAGAAACCAACTTGTATTTCTAGTATTTCCCCAAGCTTTGTTCACCAGGAAGCATTTCCCTTTTTCGGTAACACTTATAAACACCCCTGGAATGAAGGAACATTTTTTGAGAAATGCTCACAAGTCTGTTTTAATTTTGGCCAAAGAAGGAAATACAACATAATCTATGGCGGAAAAAAATGACAGCCTTCAAATTAGTACTGATAAAAACATTGCAACCTTAAAATTTACCTGTGAATAAACTTCATAGGGAGGAGGCAGCTCTAGCTGTAATAGAGGCTGGCATTAAGCTGTTAAAAGGCAAGGGCCCCAGTGAGGCATGCTTTCCTCCCAAGGGAACAGGCTGTAACCTAGGCTGTTACAGTTCGGGGTGGAGGAGGGGCGTGCCTTTGATAACTTGAAACAGTAAACTGCCGCAGAGAAAAGGGCTTCTGACCAATAAGGGGAAATCTTCCAGGAGAAATGCAGACAGGAGATCATCTCCTCTCTGCCCAGTTAACTTCTCACAGATTTATTTCAGATATGGAAGAAAGTTTTGGTGTAAGCCTGTTTTAAAGAGTTATCCACATTAGAGGGAAAACACACATCCTACATTCCTCCCATTCAATACATTTGTACAAGAGCAAAGGCAAATGTTTGAGTCAAAGACAGATGCAACTGACAGAGAGAGGTCCTGGGGGAAGCAGAAAGCACTGTGCTGGGGAGGGAGCGTCCAAACAGGACTGATTCCTCTGCGGGTGCGCCAGCTCCGAGAGCGCATGTAGAGCATTGTAACTACAGGGGGACGCTCACAGCTTTCCTGGATTGCTTAGTACAGTTGTAGGTGGTCCTTGGCCGCTGCTGGTCTGACAAGGACCCCAGAGAGGAGTTCTAGGGCGAACTGGGTGAGCTGCCCTCCACGCTTTCAGCAGCAGGCACCAGGGCATCTACAATTTATTAACGGCTCTATAACTGATCGGGCTGCAGCCAGAATTGAGGACCGCTGCTCTAGTCTCTTCCAGAAGACGCTTAATTTCCCTGGCAATGCAGGTTAAGAAAGAAAGGAAAAAAGAGAGGCCAGAGATGAGCAAAACCAGAGTCAGGATCCTGGGCAGACCCTTCACATGTCCTGTAGAAATGCCCCGTGCAAGTTGGTAATTGGTTGTGGGTGAAGGGTGATCAGAGACGGAGACGGAAAAGGACTTTAAATGACAGCAGTTTATAGAATGCTGTTGAACACGGTGAACCATGAGCGGAGGGAAAACAACAAGACTTTAACAAACCCCAAGAATGCTTTTGTAGTATAAGCTTATTCCTTGTAGCAGACTCATTGTAACCAAATCCCCAAAGACCAATTTCTTAATGCCGTGAACAGGAAAACATCTTTGTTTTACAAAGTCCGTCATTACAGTTCTCTAGTTCCAACGTAGTCTTCCCATCAGATAGCCACTAAGAATACCAGCTAGCATCTATTAAGCTCTCTCTCATTACATGCCAGGCAACGTGCTAAGCACGGTAAGCACCGTGGCTGTTCCTCTCCGCCACAACCCATTGCGATGAGTAATGTTCTTCCCCTTATACGGAGAGAAAAGTGAAGCCTGGAGAGGTTAAGTAACTTACTCAAAGTTACACTGCTGGGAAACGAGGCAAGGAGGCAGGGCCAAGCTGGACCCTGTCTGCCAGCGTCCCTGCTCTTAATCTTCGTGTGTCAGGCTGCCTGGAGAGAGCAAGCTCAATTCCTACCACACCACCTCGAGGGTATGTGTCCGGGTTCGTGGTGAGACGAGGCAGGGTCACAGCTTTCCCGCTGTAAGAGAGTGGTAGAGCTGGTCGACTCTCCTTATCCCTCTGCTTTCCCGAGGCAGGATCGCCTTCACCCTGCGGGTCAAACATCTTCAGAATTTACACATCCAGGTGATCCGTCTTGCAGTTTTTCTTGGATTTGTAACCAAGAGCCTTACACAGCATCACGTGATCAGCATGTCTAGGGAGCTCTAGTTCATCCCTGCTGGGCCCGGGTTATCTTCCGCTCGACTTGCACCCCAGATCTGTATCTGGTGGTGTCCCTAGTTCCACCAATAGTCCGCTTTGATGCTCCCTCTGGCAGGGTCCCCTTTCTTCTGAATGGGTCCCCTTCAATGTTCACAGTTTGCATTTACCCAGTTAAGGAGGGAGCATGTCTGTAGACACAGATCACAAATCTCAGTTTCAGATACCACAAATAGTATATTCCTCTTCTCAATTACCTTTAGCCGACTAATGGCAACAATTTTCGGGAACAGATTGTGAGTTTCATTCCAAACAGGTAAAATACCATTTAATCAGTTCTGCTTAGTATAGCAATTTCCAGGTCTCTAAGGATAGACCATGGTAACAGTGCTTTGCTGATCTGGTTTTCACAAAAAAAAAAAAAAAAAAAAAAAAAAAAAAAAAAAAAAAAAAAAAAGTCTATTAAAAGAAAATCCTTTAGAACAGATGTGTTGACAAATCCCTGTCCACAAAGCAGTCAAGCTATTTAACAAAAATGTTGGTTCAGTATTTGTTCTATCTGTTGTAAGTGTGTGGGTTTGCTGAGTCTCAGTGGGGGGTGGGCTGGAGGGGGTGGACTGGAGAGAACGGAGAAAGAAGCATTAGCAGAGCCAGTTAAGGATGAAAGAAAACGGCAGTGGTGCAAGGTGAGAGGAAGAGGGGGACAGGGAGAAAGGGAAGACAGGGCAGGACAACCACCGCCAAAGTTTCAGAGACAGGTACCAGAAAGCAGAAATCAGGAAACACTGGTGCTTACCCTTCCAGGCCCTGCTAATTTCAACAGTTCTAACCCCAACGCAGTCGTCTTAAATCATCTTCTACCTCACTCCCTCTCCTCCCCCAGGATACCTCTCTCAACTAAAGAAACCACTGGATTCTCAAGCCTTAAATCTGTGAATCTTCTAGACTCTTCCCTCTCACTCACTGGCTTTGAGTCAATCACCAAGTTCCAGTAACTCTTTCCCTTTACTGTTGCTCAAACCTGTTCCCTTCTTCCGGTTACTGCCCTGACCTCTTACACAGATTCCTCCCACCACCTCCCACTGCCCTCAGTCACACCCTTGTCCGATCCATTCTTCAGCCAGCAGCCCGGGGGGCTTTTATTTAAAATGCAACATTTATCACCTAAGTGCATCTACACCCACTCTTTCTACTCGCATCTTTTTGCGCTCCTCCTGCCTCCAGTGCTGATATGATGCCTCGATGCCTTCAGTGTCACCCCTAGGGCATTCCAAATAAACCTGAGACTTTTAGAATGACAGACAAGACCCACTAAGACTGGACCCCACCTACGATACCAGCTTCATCTTTCCTTCTGTCTCTTTCCAGTTCCTATCTCCTCTCCAGCCGGCATCCTCAGCTCCCAAATGCTCTCATCTCTCTAACTTCGCACATGCAGGGCTGTCTGCAAAGAATGGCTCATCACCCTCTCCAACTCATCCTCCCAGGCGCAGAGCTAGGGCACAGATCGAGCACATTCTCCTGACTGCCCCTCCCCTCAGTTCCCGTCGTCCTTTAAGCCTGTCTCTCTAGAGGAGCCCTTGTCATCGTCACACCGTTTTTAATCTCCAAAAGATTTTAATCTCCTCAGGAGCGGGAACTCTGTCAGGATTTCCTCAACATAAACCTCAAGCTCCCCACACAATAGCTACTTAATGGTTGCGTGTAGAAGGAAAGAATCCATGCCCCCATCACCACTTTCAATGTTAGGAAGCTGTTATTTGCAAAGAGTGCACACCAAAGCAAAGGGGGAACAAGTAAACTTTTCATACCCTGCAGCACAAGGTTTTTACTTTAACATAATTTGAATTTAACAAAACCCTCTAAATAACCCATCTAGTTAATTCAAATGGAATTTTTACCTGCAAATATGAATAGGGGTTTAAAATAACTTTGTATACCATTTGAATTGGTCTCTCTGATGGAATCCTCTCTGCAGTTTAATCACAGTGTTTATTGATGTTTCCATAAATGTATCTGTACTGAAGCACAGTTTATTTTCCAGACCACAGGGCTCTAATTTCAACCACCCCAGAGAATACCCATCATTTTCATCCAATTCCTTGACTTCATAGGAGGTCTTCCTTTCTCCTCAATGGGACAAATGAACCATTTCCCATCATTTAAGCTCACAGTTGCTGTAGTGGAAGTCCTTTGCACAAGAGAGAACAATTCATTAGGCACTCAACAATACTACGCTAAACACCAGGAGAAGAAATTAAGGACCTAGATAAAGACCCTGCCATTGAGGAACCTCCACTTTCAGAAGTGAATAGTCAGCATCTTGGGAGAAACTGCTGTTAGCATTCTATTCTTCTCAGACTGCCCACCTCCTCTCCCTGTTTGCTTTGTCTTTCCCTCTGCTGGCCTCTCTTGTCTACTCTCTTTTTTTTCCTTTCTGAAGGTTCCCTCATCCCTGTCCTGAGCCGTAGACTTGACACTGACAGTCCCAAAATCTCCAAACTCCCAGGCTAATACTAAACTTTTCTCATGCTCCTTCCCTCAACTTCTCCTGCCCCAGGCCCTTGGGAAGTCCTTGCATCCCCTCCCCTTCTCCTGCAAATGATTCGACTTCTCTGTGTTACAATTTCTATTGATGGAAGTCACATCTGCACAATCTTTTGCAGAGTATTGCTACATCAGACGAGATGAATATAAAAATATACTAACACCATAAAGTGCTACACCAATCTCATCATCATGATGACGTTTATGATCATTTTTTAAGTAAAAAGATAATAAGCATATGACTGTCACACAAACCAAAATAGCTCATTTGGTCTTGATTTGTAACTCTGCTTAAATTTACAGTCCTAAAGCCAACCTTGATTCTGAAGAATACGTAAGGGTGGGTGGGTGGGAGTGGTACAGGAAAGAGTAAAAGGTTGGGGGAGGGGTAAATTCAGAGGCAAGAGAGGATTTTCCACACACTCCCTTTCAGAGCATTGCATAATTGACTATAGAGACTATCGTAATAATGCCATTAAGAATAATAGATAATATTTATTAAATAATTTACTACGCACTAGGCACTCTTTTCAGTGCTTTACATATACTAACTATCCTCTCCACAGCCCGATGAGCTAGGAAGTGTGACTACCCTCATTTTACAAGAAGGGAAACTGAGGCATGAGGTCATATAATCAGCAACCTGAATCTGGAGCCCACACTCTTGATCAGCGTGCTCCACTGGCTTGCAGCGTAGAGCTGTGCTCAATACATGGGTTACAGAGTGAAACCACCCAGCACTGAAGCTGCCACAGCACTTACAATAAACCTCAGATTAATGAGTTAATAAATACCCAGCACATGATAAGCACACAGTAGAGGGTAGCTAGCAACACACTGCTTCAATTTGCTTTCTTTGCTTCCCAAACAATGAACTGGCTCTGCTGATTATCCCAAAGCAAAACAGTTTTTGAAGCCGATATATTTAAAATAAGATGTCAAGTGGAAACCTACACAGACACACAGTGAACCAAGTGAACTGGGATCATTAAATATGTCAGGCTCAGTCCCTCCCAGACTTGACAGCGGAATGGGGCAGCAAGAAATCAGAAGCATTAATTTTGCCATTTGCTCAGTACCACGACGGTCCTCTGTGAATAGAATTAATTGAATTTTTTGGCCCCAAATCAATCCATACAGGGTGAAGCAGACACAGCCTAAGGTCTGTCTCTCTAAACAGATAAGGTGAAATAGAGAGCAAGGCAATTTTAGATAATTTTAATGCAGTTAGTCCTGTTGAATAATTTAAGCCAAAAATCCCTGTTTAGATTTAATGAAGGTTTTTAAAAATGAAATAATTTAGGTAATTGTCCCAGATTTCCATTGCACTTTGCTTGTATCCACAAAACTTGAACTTGAAATGGAGAAACTCATTTTAATAAAGGATCGGGAACTCGGCGTCTGTTCAGGTAGAAGGAGAAATCCTCTGCTCGCTCTACTTTGCCTGATCAGGACCCTTCTTAGCTACTTTCCTTTCACAGGTCCTGTGGCGGTACTTCCTGCGCAGTTCCTCCCATCATGGAAAAGACATGATCAATTATGTCATAATAGGGTGTGAGTTACTTGGTATATTACTCCTTCCTGGAGTATTTGCTTTAGAAAAGAACCACTATATGAGGGAAAAGCTTAACAGAAAGCAGTAAGTCATTATTGGTGGCATTTCAAATATCCACGGTAGGCCTATATCTTTGAGCAGCGAAACTTCCCAGCTTCCTGTCAAATGCACAGGCATCTACTTACGCCATATAAATTGAAACACTTCAAACTTTTTGGCATTTTAGGAATTAGAAATAATACATTTTGATATTATAAAAACCAAAGCAATATAAACTTTCCTTAATGGAAAATAAGAGATAATGGGAATATCTATTCAATATAATAAAAACTATGAAATAAAGGGCAATTCCTCACTAAAAATGTAGATTTTTTCTCTATGTTATAATGTATTATATCAGCTTGAGAAGATATTCTTTTCAAATGTAATGAAATATGTAAGTCTAACCACGATATTTGACATCAGATGTGTAATGTTTCCAGATATTAGAAAAGAAAGTGTAAACAAGCACATTTGTCACACAGGGAAGGTACTGACTCACTAAATAATATACATTTGCAGAATAAGTTAAAGGGTCAGAATATGTGTTCTATGGCTATGTGTCTGCATGCACATGATGGATATATTTATGTGCCCCCCCAAAACCACCTCTAAACAAGTTTTAGAGACATGAAACAATGTCTTGAGCTTTCACTAATTTTTCTTAACAACTATTCAACACCATGATGATATTATAAAAATTGCCCATATGCATTTTTTATATAGTAAATTTTAAGTCCAGAATGTAGAACAATTGCACTGTATAAGGATTTGACTGTTGTCATCATGAGAACTACCATCTTTAATAGCAAAATTACATTGTGTATGTATTGTTGGACATAGCACAATACTGTATAGTATTTCAGTCTACCTTCTATGTGTAAGAATTTTTTAAATTGTGGTAAGATACACATAACATAAAATCTACCATCTTGACAATTTGTAAGTGTACAATTAAGTATACGTGTTTTCACATTGTCGTGCAACAGGTCTCCAGAACTTTTCATCTCACAAAACTGAAAGTGTATACCCATTAAATAGCAACTTCCCTTATATTCACACCTTCCTTATAAGATCATTCCAGAGACTAAATAAGTTATTGTGAATCAAGTGCTTAGCACGGTGTCTAGCATAGAATAAGTGCTCAAAAATGGTACTTGATACTGATGTTGGAAGTGATGTTGGAATAAGAAGGCTTGAAATATACACTTGCAAGAACTTTACCATCTTGCTGGGAAGAGACCACCAACTCACATGGAACATCTAAGCGAGGACGGTACACTTTGGGACATCCAGAATGTGCTGCAGGAGTTCAACAAAGGCAGAAAGCAATCCACAGAGTTCAAAGCAGTTAATGTTCATAGACCTTGTGAAATTGGTTGAAGGAGAAAGAGCTTCTTTCCTTCATCTCCATGATTTTTTTCCTCCAGGATCACATCCAGGCTAAAAAGAGATCAGAGTTGACTTTTTCATTCATTGTACCTCAATATAGGGAGTCAAACAGGAAGTCAGAGGAGGCTGACTGAAAAGGCAAACCAGAGGTGGCAGGACTTGGAGACATAGACATGGCTGGGAAGGAAAGAAGGAAGCCTGGGATGATGGGCAAGTTTTAAGGAGTCAGGCAATAAGCATGGGTCTAAGAAAAGAGATGATTAGGTCTGCTACTTAGTATGAGTATTCAGCCACAGGTGTGGAGACCAAAGGACTCTAGAAACCTGGAAATGGTTCAAAAGTAAGATATATCCCAGAGCAATTGCTATATCAGACAAACTATCAAAGTAGTCCTAGGATGACAGGGACTTGGTTACTGAAATTGGATACTGAAGCAAAACAAGAGCCTGGTTATTAATCCTACCACAGAAGGTAAGAGGTGGACCAGCAAGCTGAACATTTGAGTTCCTGAATCAATCCCTTAACAAAAATGACCCTAATAAAAACAGGCTCATGATGGCAGACTTAATACAGATTTTCAATCTGAGAGAATGAAAGAACTATGGAGTTAAGAAATCAGAATGCTTTGCTCTGATTGCCTGTGCTTTCTGCTAACATTAAATGACCTGGAATGCAGACTGTGAGGTGAGCTTATGCTCTAGACACTTACTAAATATCTGTTGAATGAATGGTTTGTGGCCAATAAATCATTAAGCTCTCTAGCATGATGCCTGTCACCTCCTACCAATAGTCTGGTCATTCATTCATCCATTCTACCAACATTAATTGAACTACATACTGGTCCCTATTCTGAGTGCTGTGGATACAGAGATGAGTAAGCCAGTCTTGTGTGTCTCTCAAAATGCTCCCAATCTAACAGGCAGTGGGAATCTTTTGCAACCAGGAATCTGTAGATCAAGCACTCTTCTTCATGTGTTATTTCAGCTTCCTGCCAATGTTCCACAATGAAACGGAGTATGTGGTCAGTGATTCTTTGATCCACGTGAGAACACACACTGTATCTCTGCACATGGATAAATCTGCAACAGGTTGGTTGGACTGGACTGCTGTAGTAGATGTTGCAGCAGTAGTAGAAGTGATGGTAACAGTTGTAGTCATCAGAATTGGTAGGTTTCAGGATATATTCTAAAGTTAGAGATGGTAGACCTACTGATGAATTGGCTGTTGGGAGTGAGACGGAGCGAAATCAAGGACAAGTTGTGTTTCAGCTTGCTCAACTGGTGGAGTGGCAGTTCTCTTCACTGAAATGAGGACTTGGAGAGAAAAGGGATTAACCAAGAGTTATACTTTAGACATGTTAAATTTGAGATGCCTATTAGACATCTAGGTGGACAAGCAATTAGACAAAATGCTGGGGAAGAGACCGGAGTTGAGGTGTAAGTTTAGAAAGTATCAGCTCTTAGATGGAACAGGAGGAGATCTCTAGACAATGAGTAGAAAATAAAAGAGGGCTGAAGACTGAGCCCTCGGGCATTCTACCATTTAGAGATCTATAAAAGAGGAAAGCCCAGCACAAGAGACTAAGAAGGAACAACCAGTTTAGCAACAGCAGGAAAACCAGGAGGGTAAGAAACCAAGAATTATAGAGTATCTAGAAGAAAACAAATGAGTAAAGGATATGGAAATACAGTGCATGCAAAATGAAATACAAATGGATCCTGGAAAAGAAGAGATGCTCAAAGAAAACAAAATTTAAACACCATTGCAAGACCATTGTTCACCCATTAGATTAGCAAAGATAAAAAAATTTAATAATATACCACATTGGTAAGATTGTAGAGAAGCCGTCTCATGTATTGTAGATGAGACTACTAACTGGCACATTCTCTTTGGAGAGCGATATCAAAATTTTAAGTGTGAATATACCCTTTGACCAAGCAATTCTATTTCTGGGAATTGCTTTTGTATATTTAGACTTGTGCAAAATGATAAATGTATGTGGGCATACATTGAAGAACTATATTCAACAGTAAAATGTTGGAAACAACTTGTATAGATCATCAGGAAACTGGCTAAATAAATTATGACTCATCCTGAAATAAATAATAAAATTATGGGAACTGGTTAAATAAATTGTGGTTCATCCTAGGATACTATTCAGCTATTGAAAAAAATGAGGAAAAAAAAAATGAGGCAACTCCATAGGTACCATATGGAAGGCTCCTGAAGACACACAATCGAGTGGAACAAGTCACAGTTTAGATTAGTATCTTTGGTATATTACCTATCTCTTGTATAAGTAAATAAAATAAATAAGCAAATATACACACACATATACATATATCTTTGTATATGCCTAGAATATCTGTGAAAGGGTATACAATAATCTTATGACAAGGTTGTCTCTGGGCATAAGAACTGTGTGAGGTGGAAGAGAGACCTACTCTTGGTTTATATTCTCTCATACTTTTTGAATTTTATAACATTTACATATACTATCTATTTTTTAAGTATTCTTAAAATTTTGAGGAAGGAGTGTTGCCAAGAGGTCAAATAAAATGAGGATTGAAAATCATGAGGCAAGATGGAGTTCCTTGGTGATCTTTGTAAGGGTGAGTCCACTGGAGTGGGATGGATGAAAACCCAGTGACATTTAAGTGAGTGGGAGTTAAGTGGTGATTGTGAATATAGAGTTCTACGCTGAAAAGAACACTGGATATTCTCTCTACTTCTGACCCAGCCATTTCTTACCCTTTCAACCTGAACAAGTCGCTTACTTTCTGTGAGCCCCAGTTACTTAATTACTAAGATGAAGAAAGTTACATTTGCCCTGCCTACTGGAGAGTATTCTTGTTGGGCTCAAATAAGAGAATGTTCTTTAGCTGGTAAGCTATGAAACCCAATTAAGTAAGACAACATTATTGTTATCACTACCTTGTCCTGCAGAAAAAAATCCTAAGGGAAACATTTTGGAAAGTTTGAGATTTAATGTCTGTTCTACCAGTCCATTTTTATAATGTAATCTATTTACATTCTAGATGTGTCTACATTGTGATATTTCTGCTTTCCCAAATGCCTCGTTTTTCCAAATGAAAATATATTTTATCTCTGACATTAAACTCATTGATGTTAAAGGTATAGCTTAAAAAAAAAGCTAAAAAATCCTCTTGGTTCTCTTTCCTTTGGCATTAATTTGATAATAGAAATATACATAAATCATAAAAAATAAAATGTTATAGTATCTCATTTCCCAGAGAAAACCACTATTAACCAGCACACTTTTTAAATCTTTTCTTTGATAAAGCAGGAAAAAACATCCAGGGAAAAAAGACAGTCTCTTCAATAAATGGTGCTGGGAAAATTGGACAGCTACATGCAAAAGAATGAAACTTGGCCACTCTCTCACACCATACACAAAAATAAACTCCAAATGGATGAAAGACCTCGATGTGAGACAGGAATCCATCAAAACCCTAGAGGAGAACATAGGCAGCAACCTCTACAACATCGGCCACAGCAACCTTTTTCATGACACATCTCCAAAGGCAAGAGAAACAAAAGATAAAATGAACTTGTGGGACTTCATCAAGATAAAAAGCTTCTGCACAGCCAAGGAAACAGTCAAAAAAACTAAGAGGCAGCCCACGGAATGGGAGAATATATTTGCAAATGATGCTACAGATAAAAGACTGGTATCCAAGATCTACAAAGAACTTCTCAAACTCAATACACAAGAAACAAATAAACAAATCAAAAAATGGGCAGAAGATATGAACAGACACTTTTCCAATGATGACATACAAATGGCTAACAGACACATGAAAAAATGTTCAAAATCATTAGCCATCAGGGAAATTCAAATCAAAACCACACTGAGATACCACCTTACGCCAGTTAGAATGGCAAAAATAGACAAGGCAAGAAACAACAATTGTTGGAGAGGATGTGGAGAAAGGGGATCCCTCCTACATTGTTGGTGGGAATGCAGGTTGGTGCAGCCACTCTGGAAAACAGTGTGGAGGTCCCTTAAAAAGTTAAAAATTGAGCTACCCTATGATCCAGCCATTGCACTACTGGGTATTTACCCCAAAGATACAGACGTAGTGAAGAGAAGGGCCATATGCACCCCAATGTTCATAGCAGCAATGTCCACAATAGCTAAATCGTGGAAGGAGCCGAGATGCCCTTCAACAGATGACTGGATTAAGAAGTTGTGGTCCATATATACAATGGAATATTACTCAGCTATCAGAAAGAACGAGTTCTCAACATTTGCTACAACATGGACAGCACTGGAGGAGATAATGCTAAGTGAAATAAGTCAAGCAGAGAAAGACAACTATCATATGATTTCTCTCATCTATGGAACATAAGAACTAGAATGATCAGTAGGGGAAGAAAGGGATAAAGAAAGGGGGGTAATCAGAAGGGGGAATGAAACATGAGAGACTATGGACTATGAGAAACAAACTGAGGACTTCAGAGGGGAGGAGGGTGGGGGAATGGGATAAGCTAAAATAAAATAATAAATAAATAAATAAATAAATAAATAAATCTTCTCAGATATTTCTCTATTATAATCAATATTCTTACACACATTTATTCAGGAATTGACCCCTCCTGACGCTTCTCAATCCAAAACTAAAACATTAGCTACAGTGTCCCTTCCAAACACATTAGTCATCGAGATTTGACTGACAATGAGAAAATCAAGAACACTTTTTCTGTTATGAAGAAAACCCACATAAAAAGTTGGAAAGAAACCATTTTGATTTTAGTTCCTTCCTAAATGTTTAGACTTCCTACATGTTGAGCAGTTGTAGAGCTAATTTTACCTTGCTAGCTAATTCCTGTCTCATTGGAAGCTGGGGCAATAGTATGAATAGATGCCCTGCAGAATAAAAAATGTAAAACTCCCTTTGCTACTAACCCCTTTGACCAAGATAATTAGGAAGCACCTAATTTAGCCTTGAACATTCAGTAGTGAATAACATATTCCCACTTGAAAGAGAAATTTTAAGACATAATAAATATTCTTTTTAATCAAATTAATCTGTGTTTGCATAAGCAGCTCCATCTCCAGGGCAGGTCCAAGATAGAATTTGCACATGAATCACACAACACGTCTGTATCTACGAATGTGAATTTATGAGTTACAGAAACTTAGCACTGTAGGAACAAAGAGAAAGATAGAGACTTCTGTTTTCCTTCTCACCTTCTAATTGTATTTCATCAAGGCAACATCAGTACTTCCAACAACTCTAAACCAATGGGAAAGTAGCCAAATTTGGCCATATATAAAAAAGTATTTTTTCTTTTCTTTGTTATATTAGTCGGCTTGGGCTGCCATAAAAAAATAGTATAGACTGGGTGGTGTAAACAACAGAAGTTTATTCTTTCATAGTTCTGGAGGCTGAGAAGTCCAAGATCAGTAGGCCAGCCTGGTCGATATTTAATGTTGGCTCTCTACTTGGCTTGCAGACAGCTGCCTTCATCTCCCTGTGTCCTCACATGACAGAGAGAAAGCCAGCAAGCTTTCTGGTATCTCTTTTTGTAAGGGCACTAATCCCATCATGAGGGCCCCATACTCATGACCTCATGTAACCCTAATTGCTTCCATAAAGGCTCCACCTCCAAAAACAGTCACACTAGAGTTTAAGGCTTCAACGTATAAATTTTGGGGGGATAGAAACATTCAGTCCATAACATTGGTCATTTCTGATGTACTCGTACAATTAAAAGAATTATAGAGCACAAAAAGTAGTGGAAAATGCCCTGGATTACAAATCAAGAGATTTGAGTTGTATCACAGCTCGCTGTGTGTCTTTGAATATCTGTCTCTTGCATGTGTAAAATGAGACAGGTGGACCACAGACTCACCATCAGACTTAATATTCCATTTATTCAGAGCAAAAAGAATGTTACAGCACTTAATTTTTCTGACACCAGCTAAAATTAATTTCTGTCCAGCTGTGAAGAGATGATTGAATTATGACTCCCCTTCCCTTTCAAAAATTATCTTTTCCAAACAAAAATCCAGTTTTGTTGCGAGAAATAAGTAAATTCCAGTACCTATAGGAGAGATGGTTTAATGTTGCAAAACCATGTATAATGTATATCACATGATTGATGAAAGAGAGACATTGGGGAACAATCCACCAGAGAAAAAGTTGAAATGATTTCAGGTTTCTTATTAATTTCCTCTCATCATCTCACCTTCATCTCTGAATTTACTCCTTCATACTATGATAATGTTATCACCACCAGACTTAATACAATTAGTTAGTAATCTTTCCACTGTCATAATGATACATAATTGCCTACACCTCATCTGTGAGGGTAATATATAGCTCACGTGACTGTTATAAGACACTTTTCAGACTCTGTGAATTTACATAGTAAATATGTAGCAATTTTGTTAGACTTAGCGTTCAGATATCTTATAAACTGTAAGAATAATAACATAAACTCCAAAGTTATTCAATAAGTATTGAAAGTTTAATAGTGTCATGTAACTTAAGCAATGCTTAATTTCTTTTTTTAAAATTAGAGGTAAGCATAGAAGATGTTTGACTCTGACACCCAGGAAGCCATAGAAATTATTTCTACACAACAGCGGATTCTTTCTCAGGTTGAGT
This sequence comes from Ursus maritimus, assembly GCF_017311325.1. Taxonomy (NCBI): domain Eukaryota; kingdom Metazoa; phylum Chordata; class Mammalia; order Carnivora; family Ursidae; genus Ursus; species Ursus maritimus. Next base: position 79,595,985 of record NW_024423343.1, on the reverse strand, counting down.
CCAACCACTAGCCACTCCATTATGTCACAAATCCATGAAAATACATATGATTTTTTCCAGTCCCACAATATAGGGCAAATCAAAAAACTCTTAGAGAAAGCAAGTTGCGGCATTGCTTTCAAAGAACAATCCTACTCCGAGGACTTTGTAAAATAAAGGGGAGGCACAGGAATCCCCTTTACATTTGGTGCAATAGTGAATTTGATGCAAATATATCTGACACGATTACCTAAGAAATGGCTTATGAAAACTCTACTTAAAGGCTTTCGTATGCAACTGTAAATGTAGCAAACATCCTCTCACAACAGTAATCTTGAGTCTGAGGCAATACACTCCCATTCCGAGGCAGGCAATTGTAGTACATGTGGACTGTAGGACCCAGAAATGGAGCCATGCAAAGGGACCAACACTAGGTCGGAGATACTTCTCTGATCCACACTTACCTAAATATTCCACCGATTCCTTCATGTGAAGAGATGAATGTCACTGTCAGAATAATGTTCAATATTCATTGTAATTTGCTGTATATGTACATAAGCTCAACTTAATTTTAAGTATAGTAGTACTAATTTCACACCATGGATTTAGTTATTCTCAGCTATACACAATTCTTCCAAACCTTATTAAAGAATGTTGCTTAGAAGAGGTGATTCCCAAGACCCCTCCTAACAACCACAGTCAAGATTCAGTTACCCAGGGGCTCCTGGGTGGCTCAGTCAGTTAAGCATCTGACTCTTCATTTTGTCTCAGGTTATGATCTCAGGGCTGTAGGATCAAGCCCCTGGTCAGGCTCCATGCTCAACATGGAGTCTGTTTGTCCATCTCCTTCTGTGCCCCCACCCTGCTTTTGTTCTCTTTCTCTCTCCCTCTCTCTTTCTCAATAAATAAATTAGTTAAATCTTTAAACAAAAAATAAGTGTCACTGCTAGCAGAGGGTGCTTGAACAGGTCGTATTCCTACCTGGGTAAATACATATTATGCCAGCCTTAAACTGGGACTAATCATGTGTCCTATAGTATATGTGGCATTGTCCCTGACTTACAATGTACGTTTCTAGAGGCAAAACTGATATACACACATGCATAAATTTAACAAACGGGCCTTTGTACAGGACATTATGCTAAGCAGAATACAAAGAGGACTGAGATTCCATGCTCTTGACCTCAAAATGACTATAATCTCTAAGTAGGAAAGGACATAATAATAGCAATAAAATAATAATTTCAAACATATGTTGGGCCACATAATGGGTCAGGGACTACACCAAGAGCTTTATTGCACATTGAAGGATTTCATTTAATCCTCATAGTAACAGTACAGGATAGGTATTCTTATGCTTATTCTACAAATAAGGAAACTAGGCTCACAGAGTTTAAGTAAGTGGTTCAAGATTGTAAAACTAGTAAGTAGGACTTGTTGATCTGACCCCAAAGAGCATTAGCTCCCCTCTGTGATATCACACTGAGTCTCCCACAACACACAAACTGTTGTTATGTGGAAAACATCCTAAAGCAGACCCATGAACTGCAGGTTTTTATAGCAGTCATCTGCAGCCAGAGGGAACTGGAAGTGTTTGGTGGAGGAGAAAGCCTTTGAGCTGGCCCCTGAGCAATGGCAAGGAATTTATTAGGAGCTAAGTAACTATAAGAAGTTGGGTCTTTCCAGGAGGCAAGAGGCATAGAGGTAGGAGAACATATGCTTTGTAAAAAAGACAATAATCTTTTGGGGTGGTAACCTAGAAATAATATTTGGAGCGGTGGGAAAAATCAGTTGGAACCAGGTTGGAATCAAATGGTAATAAGCAGGAATTGAATGCTACTTCAAGAAGTTTAGACTATGTGGTAGATACCAGTGATCTATTGAAAGGTGTTTGAGGAAGAAGGACATGAGCAAACACTGCTTCAGTGTGATTACAAAAGGAGACAATAATTAGGTGATGATACATGACAATCATGAGCAAATATCTCAATGTGGAGAAATATTCTGGCTGAAATATTAGGAGAGAACTAGTAGACTGTTTCAGGAGTGGCTAGGTAAATAACGGATCACATCTTGACCCGAACCATAGCAGTTTAGACAGGACCAAGAAGGTTTATACATTGTTTCATCAGTAACACCCCCAACAGTTTGATCACAACTGCGAGAAATGATCAAGTAACAAGGAAAATAAATAATAACTTATAATAATAGCTAACCTTTGTGGAGCTTATATGATGTGTCGGGCACTGCCCCTTAAGCTCTTCAAAATAATAATGTGGTGTCTGCTGAGCCCAGATTCCCCGCAGAAGAGGTTGGATAGTTCTGGGAACTATTTAAATCAGACTATCTGAGAGATCAGAGAATTCGTCACTTTTCAAGGGTTCCGATTACTAGTGACGTCAAATAGAGTCTCTTCCTCCTGTTGAGTTGTTATGGATAAACATACTTACTGCCCATCTTCCCCTTTCCTAAACTCCATAAGGGCTATTTACCACGAGCACCCTTCCACCTCCAAGATTACAGTTTCTTTTACATGGGCTACATTTTACGGTGCCGTCTCTCCCCCACTTCCTTCTCTTCAGTGAACTCTCTCTCCTCCACATCCTAGGAGAAGTTATTCCTAGGAGAAGCTCTTCCAAGTAAACTGATGTTTACCCTGCTATGTACTCACTCTGGAGTTGTATTTCTGCATTTTGAAGCATTTCTGGAACCCTCAGCTCACTGTGATCGCCTAAACTTTCTCAATGTAAAGAGAGAAAGCCGGTGGGAAACAAAAAGCAAGAGAAAGATTTTATGGCAGCTCTCAACCTTGACTAGCAAAGGAGACTTGATTACCTGTGTTCTCGCTCACAAAACACCTACTGTAAGTAAGTATATGCTTGATAAGCCACCTTAAGACAGGATGGGGGCACTAGTTTGAGCCGAATTATTATACGTAAGTTCTTTAATGATAGAAACTATTTCTTAATAATCTTTGTATCTCTGAATTGCCTAAACACTCTAGACACTAAATAAATATCTGTTGAATAAATACATTTTTTAAATAAACCATAGATTGGTGAAAGGGAGAGGAAATAAAATTTAAACATGAATAATTGACTTGTTTTAACAGTTTGAGGTAACATACCTCATAAAAAATGAGGACGATGGCAAAATTTGAGCAGAACATTGGATTTTTATAGAGATTTAATAATCTATTCTTTTACATGACCAATATAATGAATATCTTTAATAATAATACCTGGTTATTTAATTCAACAACTCAGGCTGTAATCAGGTCTTCTGTCAGGTAAAAGAAAAATTATATACATTCTTCCCTTTTGCCCACCCCCTGCTTTACCCACAATCTCCTCTATTTCCATGAACGGTGTAGTAGTTTGAATGATACCCCCTGCCAAATAGAGCCAAATCCAAATCCTGGAACCTATGAATGTTACCTTATTTGGTAAAGGGGACTTTGCAGGCATAATCAAGTTAAAGATCCTGTGATATGATCATCCTAGATTTCCCCATGTGAGCCCTAAAAGACAGACGAGCAAGAGGCTACATGACCACAGAGGCAGAGACTAGAGTCATGCAGCCAAGGAACGCCAGTGGAAGCCGACAACCACCAACACAGGAAGACACAAAGAATGGCTTCTCCCATAGAGTCCTCAGAGGGGGTGCAGGCTGGCCAACACCTTGATTTGCAACCTCCAGACTAGGGTTCTGTCATTTTAAGTCACCCAGTTTGTGGTAATTTTTTTTACAGCATCCCCCCAAATCTAATACAAATGACAACTCTCCCCTTCAAGGGGCTCACCCAAAGCCCCTGAGTCACCCTGGGCTTGCTTCTTTTATTCATACTGCCAATTCATCCAACAGCAGTACGTTTAACATACGCCACGAGTCTGACCACTTCTTAGCACTTCCACTTCTCCTCCTGGGCGAAGCCTTTGTCCTGTATCAGCCCCTTAAAGAGTCTTCATGATCCCACCCATGCCCTCTGCAATCTACTCCCAATGTACCAGGCAGACTGAATCTTTTAAAACTTACTTCAAAACACTGCAAGTGCTCCCCATTTCACACAGAATAGAAGCCCACATCCCCATGTTGACTTGTACAGACCCCCGTTGCCACCTGACCTCCCGTCCCTGTGCGCAGCTCTGCTCCAGCCCACAGCCTCTGCCCTCTTCCCTGCGCCACCTCTGAAACCCCAGGCCTGATCCCTCCCCCACCACAAGGCCTTTGCAGTTCTCTCTGTTTGGAAAGGTGTTTCTGTAGGTAACTGCAAAGTACGCTTCGTCATCTTGTTTAAGTTTTACTCAAGTGTCACCTTCTCAGAAGCGAGTAGAAACTTATTGAATAAATAAGTGAAGAGAATTCAAATCAATCAGCAGGCACTTTTACTTTATAATTATTCTCTTTTCCCTATCGTTGTTCTTTTTAAAACATGTGACTGGGTCTCAATGTCCCATGCATCTTTTCTCAACTTGTACAAAATGAGAATCCTTTATGTTTCGTACATTAAATCCACAATTACTTAATGACCTTGGATGTTTTGGAAACCTACAATAATGTCCAATATTTTCTGAAGTCGTATGGCATACTTTGGCCAAGTAATTAATTAGTTTCAGTTTGTGAAGTAAGTGAAGGAGTCTTTTCTTCACAATCAGGCAGACAATTGTGTATCTCCTCATTTTTTCCAAAGTTACAAACTACTGTCAGAAACATGAATGGTGATTAGTTAATGAATAATGTAGGAAAGTGGTTAGAATAACATAGAAAGTTAGTTTCAAAATGAACAAACCTATGAAAGCAAAAGCTATTTCTCCAATATGGTCAGGATGGTCGCAGGTATATTATCACCACAGGAAGCAAATTTGACTGTCAAGCTGATGAAGAATAGTTACAATTGTCAGGCAGAGAAATGATGAGATTGTGGGAAATTGAGCATTCCAAAATTCTCACAAAAGTGTTGACTTGACATTATAGTCCCAAAATTCATCTTAATGCTATAAGATCCAACTCACTTTTCCAGAAGTCATTGTTGCCAGTTTTCACCCTGCCAATTGTGAAATGTTCCAATGTGATTCTTGTGTTTGTTTGTTTTATTTGTTTGAGAATTCATTATCGCATTGTCAGATTTCTAGGTCATCGCTTGGAAAGGCAATTTTAGTAGTGTTTTAAATCACCCATGTGATAAACCTTTTCTTTGGAAACACTTCTGTCTCAATCATCCAAAATAATTTCATAATCTCTCTTGGATTGAGAGTTTATAGATTTGAGGCCTATACATAATTCTTTCCTTGGCTAAGATAATAAATTTTCCCAAGCTAAAAGGAAATTTCCCAAACCACATTGAAAACAAAATTGTAATGCTCTGTCAATTTCAACAGCTCAAACACTTTTTAAAAAATTTCAAGCCGATCAAATACTTCTACAAATTAGGCGCCATGGGTGCCTTTCTTGTTTTGCTAGGTACATGGTTTGTGGTGTTCATAACAACACAGTACTTCCTTTGAAGTCAGTATTCTTGAAGTATCTGGAGGCACTGGGCTGGGAGAAGTTTCTCAAAGACAGACCTGGTATAATTTGTATAACAGCCCACGGCATTACCAGTTCACACTGTAATTTTGCCAGATTTTATAAACTAAGCAGGCTTGGCCCTAGTCATTAGAGAGATGGACAGCCTCCAGGGTAAACCCAATTGCTGTAGAAACTATCATTAAAACTATTATTGAACATCTATCTGGTGCCAAAAATACATCCAACTCATTGTAGTCATTCAGATCTGCAGCAAGACAATGCTTCTGTGCTTCACAAGGGACACATGAATGCATTGGAAATTTTAACCCAGGGAAATACTGAAATGGAAAAGCACTAGTCCCAGTAGGCACTCAGGCAACATCATCCTGCTCCCTCTGATTCTGGACCACTTCCAGCTCCAGCATCCTTTATCATCCTTCATGTAGTCAAAAGTCTAAAGGGAGGCCCAGATGTAATTTGATCATTTTTGGCCAATTTTATCTCCAAAACACTTCTCAAATCTATCTCCTTTTTCTCCATGCAAAATACTACTGCTTTAGTTCAGTCCTTCATTCCATTGACCTGGACTAACACAAGAACTTCCAAAAGAGTCTCTCTAACTCTTATCTACCCCCAACCAAAATTTACCCCCCTACATACATCTTCCACATTGCAGCCAGGGTGACCTGCCTAAAACACACACCTGATCCTTTCACTCCCAAGTTCTGAATGGCTCTGAATTCATTCATCAATTTATTCAACAAATCCCCAGTGCTCCAGCACTGACAATACAACAGTAAACAAAACACACACCTTTGCCTTCTCGAAGCTTACATCCCTGTAAGATAGGCAATAGAAGACAACTATACAATGACAGATATATACATATAGCAGAAAAAAGAGACAGAGAGTAATGGAGATGGAGAACAAGTTTTACAGAGGGTAGTCAACGAAGGAGGGCCCTTTCTCAGCAGAGGGGAACGAGGGGAGAGGGTCAGCCATGAGAAGGAAGGAAGAGCACTTCAGGCGGAGGGATTAGCAAGTGCGAAGCCCTAAGTCAGAGATACACCAGCATGTCCAAGGCACACCAAGGAGGCCTGCATGGTTGGAGTGCAACGTGGAAGGAGGGAAGGTGAAGTGAGGAGCCAGGCAGGGGCCAATTCAAATAAAGTCTTGCCTTTTACACCTTGGTAAGATGTGGATTTAATCCTAAATGTGCAGAAGTCTTTGGAGCCTTGAGTATGCACTGGGGAATGTCATTATCTGATTTACATTTTAGAGAGACTGTTCTCACTTCTGTGAAGAGGGTAGACCTCAGAGGGGCAGAAATGGAAGGAGACTGAGTCTCATTATCATTGCTGAGCTACTGCCATGATCCATGGTAGCTTGGACTAGTGGGTTATGGTGGTGGGTCAAGACGGTTTGCTGAAGGACTGGAAATAGGTATGACAGAGAGCAGGGAATGAAGGACTTGGCATCGCCTGTAGAATAAGGCCCAAGCTTATAGCACAGCACCCAAATCCTTCCCTACCTGATACCTGCTTCCTTCTTCAGCCTCATCTCTCACCATTCCACACCTGCTACATTTCCCTTCAATTACTGAATTCTGGGAGTTTCCATGCCCATATCCCCAAGCCATTTCACATCCTTCTGATATTTTTCAGGCTTTACTTTTTGCATAGATTTCTTTTCTCACCTATACAATTCTTTCTCAATCTTCCAGACTCTGCTCAGATTTCTTCTCCCTGGGAAAACTTTTCTGGATCCCAGGTTAGACTAAGTACCTTGCCTGTGCTCAGAATCCAGGAGTCTTATCTTGGCATTAATCACACTACATTGAAACTGTGGTTTTGTCTGTTTTCCCACTAGGCAGTCGCCTCTACAAAGGAGGGAGCTTGCATTATATGTCTCGGTATCCCCAGTGCCTCATTCAGTGTTTAAACACAGTAGAGGCTCAATAAATGCTTGTTGATCTGAACTGAATCGCCGAAGAACTCTTCATGCTGGCAGGTCAGCCTGATTATGGACCAGTGGGAATCATATTGCAAACAGAAATGGAGAGTGAAGCTATTCTGGAAAAATCACATTGCACAGAAGGGCATGCTGCCCACATGAATCGTGTGTTCTTGGGGAGTGCTCAGGGCCTTTGGTCAAAGAAAGCCATCCGTAGACATCTCTACATGTGATAAGAACAGGGATCAAGGAGGAAAGGCTTGAGGGGAAAAGAGAGAAAGAAGACAATTACCTGTCTTTTGCATATGAGGTAACAGGCTTCTAGAAAAATGAAACTACCAGGCCCTAGCCACTTGTTATCTCTGCCTGTGTCCTCAACATCAGCCCAAGCTGCTTTTTGTGGTGATTATCTGATAGAGAATATCAAGAGAATCAGTCTGCAAGTTGCAGGTACAGAACAGTGTTCAGGGGATCTATAATCATATTACATAAAGTAGGGTTTATATAAAGTTGACAGAATGTGCTGATGTGAGCCATTTACAGTTCAATTGTAACAGAGCAGTCTGGCAAGCAGCTAGCTTTATTTGGGAGATGATGTTCTTTGGATTCTGCCGTCAAGTCGGATTTAGAATAACAATCTGAAGGGAACGCGATCCCCCTTTTAAAAATCCTGCCTTCTCTTCCTTGGGTCCAGGAAAGCAAAAGAAGCTAGAAGAGTCTGCGTGACCCCAGAAGACTTCATTACTTTTTACAGAAACGTAACTCATCTGAAGATTTTTTGTTAAGGGAAACATATTCAATATACAAAATTTGATTTAATACAATGAACCACAACTCTTTTTTTTAAAAGAAGTATGTTCCTTGAACTTAAAAAAGTTGTCAGATGAATTAACCAAATCTTTTAAAAATTTTCAGCATAGCTGCTTTATTAGGTACTATAAAACATTCAGCCAATGGCAATTCTGTAAAGGGACTAAATTATGGAAGAGACACAGAGTATGTAATATGTGTAATATATATATGTATGTGAAGTGTATGTGTGTGGAAAGATTGAGAACTCCTTAAACACAGGACTGTACTGTCACCTGATTTTATTTTCATACACATTCTCAAAACAAAGTTTCAAATATTTTTCCAATTTGTTCCATAGTCTTTCTGTTTTTCATGGTTCCTTTGCTATACGGAATTTTTTTTATATACTTGAATACTTCAATAGTTTCCTTTAGTGTATATGAGGGGGAGTGTGTGTGTGTGTGTGTGTGTGTGTGTGTGTGTCTATGTGATAGTTAAAGGCTTTTCTCACCACAAGAGTATAATAACACTAGCTTCCCTAGTTTTTGTTTTGTTTTTGTAATTCTGAGGTTTAATTTTTGAACTAAATCTTTGATCCATTTGGATTCTCTATTAACACAGTGATTGAAGTCAGTAGTGAGCTTTTTTTTTCCTGAATGACTAATTAGTCTTCTTAACAGGATTTATTAAATAATCTATCCTTTTGGCACTGCCACCTTTGTCATATCTTATTCCTCTACTAACTTGAGTCTTCTTCTAAACTGACGGTTTATCTCATCTTTCTAGGCATTGCTGTGTTGGCAGGACCACACTGCTTTCCTTCCTAATGCCTTGACACCAGAGACAATTACCCCCGTCACTTTTCTTCGTCAGGATTTTGTTGGCTATTACATTCATTGACTATTATATTTTTCAGAATATTGTTGGCTATGTTTGTGATCCAATACAATCTTTCAAATTATTTAGTCAAGTTCCCTCCAAAAAACCCATTTGGAGTTTTGATGGGGATTACCATTCATGCACTGAGTGACTTTGAGATCATTGACATTGTCACATTACTGAGTGTTTCCAGCCAAGAGAAGGTGTCTTTCATTTTTTTGTCATCTTTTATGCTCCTCAGCTCATTTTATCACTTTCTTCATAGGTCATGCATATTTCATGTTAAGTTTATCCCTAGGTATTTTGGATGTTTGCAATTTAGAAATTGTAATTTGTCCAAATCCTACACATCAAGATTCAAAAAAGATTTTAGCCTCCAACTTTTAGTCAGCACATCTGTTAATGTGTCACCTAATTTTAATTTCTAGCTCATCCTGAAATAAATGTGTCCTCACTGAGGTTCTTCAGTCATAGCCTTTGGAACTTTGTCATTTGTAGCTGTCTGATATCTTTCAAACGTTCTCCATATTTTGTTTGATTCTCAGATCATGAATCCAGGCCTGCCGAAGAGAAGTAAAAACAACAACAAAAAAAACCCACTACTTCTTCCAGTCTCACTTGTAGCTACAGTGCAAGCATCAGACCTAGATTGCATCAAGCAAATACACCTATTATAAGACTCCGAAGTCAGTTGTGGATGGTAGCAACATGAAGCAGCGGCCACACGTGGGGAGATTAACCTTCAGGCAAACACGGGAGTGGAAGCATCTGAGCCTTCAGGAGGTGCGGGCATATGGCACCCAGGACACTCGCTGAAGGGAGGCGGCCGCGGTGTCGGTGTCGTGGTAATAACAATCCTGCAGCAACCAAGCAGATTTCCAAGCCGTACTGTTGGAGAATGTGTTGCATTCAAACCTGGTCCGCCTTGCAAACATTCTTTGAGCTACCTGAAATACTTTAATAAATCTTTCTCTTTAAACTAGCCAGAGTGTATCCTGTGGCTTGCAACTAGAAACTCTGCACAATTTATAGATGAAAGGTGGACATTCATGTAATAGCCACTGAGGAAAAAGAACTCGAAGCAAACGAGGAGAGATTGTGCCTGTGTTGATCTTTCTATACCCTAGGCATTTATCTGATTTTGCCTTTACATCCCCCTGGCTAGTAAACACACGTTCTGTTTGAATTCCTCAAGTGCTGCTAAACTTGGCTCCTTGGTGTGGAAAGCAAACATACTTTCATAGCACAGGACTTTGATCCCTCAGTTGTGTAATGAACCATGTGTTATGGAGCAAATGTGTGAATTTGCTAATTTGGTGTTTTTTAATCCTTATGGATATTGGCCATCAGTATATCTAGAGGAGATTGAAGTAGACATATACTTGAACACAGAAATTAAGGACCCATACACAACTATTCATCCACGATAAAATAATATAGAGAGAGAGCTAAATTTCATATATATTAGCAATATATATTATATTAGTATTATGTTAGTATTATAAATTATATATTACATTAGTATTACATTAGTATATAGCTAAATTACATACTGTTCTCAGCTACAACATTTACCACCAATAACTCTACGTATTTTACTGAGTTTCCAAGGTCATTATTTCCAACGTCATATTAATAAACTAAAAGAGACTAAGATTTCAGAATCAAATGGGGTTGGGATTTATTGCCTTTGTTATTGGCTTTTCATACTGGAACACCAACTGAAGATAGAAAAGCTTTCTTCAAGATTGCGAGGTATAAAATATGGACACATGAGGTTGAATATATATATTCCATTCTCTTTTTTTTTCTAATTCCATTTTCTTTTCCCACCTTATACAAATGATGATCCAACTTCTCTTGGGTCTCCTTTCCACTTCCTCAACTAGATAGTGAAATATCTGTTCTGCCCTTCCTTAGTCCAAGTTCAAAGATATCTAAAGCTTCTTTTCTATTTGTCTTCACCAAGACTAAGATAACCCTACTTGTGCCCGGAAGTGCACCTCATATCCTGTTCAAGGCATCTGTTAGTATTGGAAGAACAACTATTAACAGAGGATTAATTCCCTGAATGCTCACACACATCTCAAGTGCCATTTTATTTCTCTACTTTCAGAACCTAGCCTATAACCTCCATAAGGAAAAAACATTGTGTCTCTAGAGGTTAGCATAGGCCTTGGTACCTATAGGGTGCACAAGCATTAAATACTAAATGATGTTTTTGTAGTGGATTATCACTGATCAATTTTGCCACTGTATGTAAAAATGCATTATAGCTAAATTTCCGATTTCCAAAATGTTTAAAGTGGTCTGTGATCCGAATAGCAAAATGTTCTGAATAACTAGATATTTTTCCTTCTGAAATCTATTTTTATAATTTACTTTAGAACAAAGAAGATGAGGGAAAAAATTCATGTTCATTCCACAATTGCCTTAACTGAATACTTGTATAAGCAGAGCATTGTGCTCTGCTTATACAAGCCACTATATGCACTAGGGAAAGCATCTTCAAACGACGTAATCAACAGGGACCATCTAACAAAGAGTTGAACTAAAACATTTAGCCGGTGAGAGTCAGTGGGATTATCTTAACTATTTTATGTACTGGAATAAGTATTTCTAGACTCCATATTACAATATAATTATGTGGGAAAATCTCTATCAAACTGAAAAGTCTGACTTTTTCCTGACCTAATAGGCCCTGCTGTCTAGACAGGCTTTTCCTGTGAGGACATGGCTAAAAAGGGGTTTTAAATACTAGTTTCTTTGGCTCTAGATTTATCCAATTGCCCTCAGAAAGATAAGCCATAGCTCAGGTAGCTGCTACAAATTTTCTCTTTTGTGCAGTGATTAAATTTACTCCTAGTGACCTTCCTTTTTCAGTAATAATTGCAATAAAAATTTGTAACAATTGGGAAATCAAGAAGGATTTTACCCAAGAAACTTGAGTATGTGAGAAAAACTGGAAACTTCAAGGGTAGTGGCCTTTGTAAGTATTTTCTTGAAGTCATTTATTTATTGCTTTATATTAATCATGTTGCTTGGAATTATTGGCTTGCATATAAACACAATTAAGAAACCTTTTCATATAAAAAACAGATGGTACTTGTTTTCTAATAAAGCAAAAATGATGACAGAATGAAAAAGGAAAAAAAGGGGAACTCTCCCAAACCTACAAAATTGTAATTGCCTCTTCCTCTTAAAGAATACTAAAGAGTCTTTTTTTTTCTTTCTTTCTTTCTTTCTTTCTTTCTTTCTTTCTTTCTTTTTCTTTCTTTCTCTCTCTCTCTCTTTCTTTCTTTCCCCCTTCCTTCCTT